>NC_056433.1:51215212-51544379 GCF_018296145.1 Oncorhynchus tshawytscha
GAGAGTGGCTGAAGCTCAGACCACTTCTACTTGTGACAGCTGTGTTTCTCTGGAGGTAAACCAGATCAAACAAGAAGTTGAATTAGGTTTTGCGTCTCCATTTCAGTCTAAGACACATTACATTGTCTGGCCTATATTGTGATCTGTCATGATTAGTTCCTCTCAGTGTCCCTGGAGGCGAAAGAAACACACACCTGTTTAGGCGAGGTGCTGGCCAGCGGAGTAGAACACTTGAAAAAGAAAAGGAGAGCCGCACACTCTAGGAGCTCAGACGCAATCATTTAATAACCAACGTTTCGACAGACAAGCTGTCTTCATCAGGGTATAATGGCAAACACTGCAGGTCACTTGTTTATATAGTGTCAAAGGACACACACAGGTGTCTGTAATCATGACCGTGTGTCTTGATATCATTGGTTCATTTACAGATATAAATAGAACATACAAAAAACATGAATGGATAACATACGACCACAGATACAATTTGGCTACAATGGCCAACAAACATTTACAATGAATAGCAAAATCACAAGAATGGCTTCAGATCAAAGTCTATGTTGAGACCGAGGTTACCCCCTCCCCGATATAACGTAGGTACGAAATCGAATGGTTCGCTTCCTACAAGTGGGCCACAACTGGGTACATTGAGTTTTTGCACCTAATGGTGCTACGATGCTCAGAGATTCATCCTTTAATTCGTGCTTTGTTTTACCCACATTTTAACCACAAGGACAAGTTATAAGTGAAAACCTTGTGAAGACTTACAGAAAACGTTTGACCTCTGTCATTGCCAACAAAGGGTATATAACAAAGTATTGAGATAAACTTTTGTTATTGACCAACTACTTACTTTCCACCATAATTTGCAAATAAATTCATTAAAAATCCTACAATGTGATTTTCTGATTTTTTTCCCTTCTCATTTTGTCTGTCATAGTTGAAGTGTACCTATGATGAAAATTACAGGCCTCTCTCATCTTTTTAAGTGGGAGAACTTGCACAATTGGTGGCTGACTAAATACTTTTTGCCCGACTGTATTTAGCTAAAATTGTCCCTTTCCTAAATGATCCATGGATGGAGATAGGGATTTGGACTTGTGGTTTTACCTAATTCTCTGTATTGGCCAATTATTATAACGGGGATTCTGATCCAACCATAAATTCAGACATTGTGCCCCTGGCCTGAGAGGATAGAAGTTCAACATGTAGCTAGATGTAGTTGGCTAATTTTAACTAACTGGCCTGGCGTATCGTTGCTCATGAAAGGAAGTTAGGCTAGCTAGCAAGCATTTTAGTCAGGTAGCCTAGGACAACACAACTAAAAGTGTGTACTGTATGACAGACATAGACCGTTTGAGCAACAGGAAAGAGTAGAGTGTCATTGGAGTTTCTCTACAAGTAGGGTAAGTCAACATGTTTTTCTACAATATTTTCTACTTGCACACACACACACACACACACACACACACACACACACACACACACACACACACACACACACACACACACACACACACACACACACACACACACACACACACACACACACACACAACAACAAAAAATCAGTACTATGGACAGTCACATCATATTTAGCTTACATCGATTGGACATAATAGTTTGTGGTATCTTTTAGTTGTCACTGTATTAGACTAAGCATAGGTGATTAGATATGGTTGAAATGTTGAAGTTGAAATGGTGCTGGAATAGTGGAGGCAACGCCTGTTTTCTTTGAGACTTGCAGTAACGCCGTGGTTCTAAATCAACAGCTGTTTAGTAGTCCGAAAATGTCGGAAATATTAATTTGCTTGACCATGCTGTTGTTCATGTGACTGTTTGTTACATGCAATATCTTTTGTGGACTTCACTGGACAGATGTTGCTCTCCGGTTTTGTGATGAAACAAAGCTGTGGTTGAATTTATTCTGCCACTGTGTCTTCTTATTGTCTCTGCTTTAGGCCTATATATCACAGTGTCAAGGAATATGAACTAACAGGTTATAGAGCAAACAACGCAATTATCACACAGGTTGTAATATGCCTTTTTTTCCTGGCTTGGCTTCCCTGGTGATTTTACACACGCAACGCCACTGCCACTTGTCTACCTGCTGCCTTACATAGGAACCTGGCTTTGACATGGGCTTTACATAGGAACCTGGCTTTGACACTGGCTTTATATTGGAACCTGGCTTTGACACTGGCTTTATATAGGATCCTGGTTTTGACACTGGCTTTATATAGGAACCTGGCTTTGACATGGGCTTTACATAGGAACCTGGCTTTGACATGGGCTTTATATTGGAACCTGGCTTTGACATGGGCTTTATATAGGAACCTGGCTTTGACACTGGCTTTATATTGGAACCTGGCTTTGACATGGGCTTTACATAGGAACCTGGCTTTGACATGGGCTTTATATTGGAACCTGGCTTTGACATGGGCTTTATATTGGAACCTGGCTTTGACATGGGCTTTATATTGGAACCTGGCTTTGACACTGGCTTTATATAGGAACCTGGCTTTGACACTGGCTTTATATAGGAACCTGGCTTTGACACTGGCTTTATATAGGAACCTGGCTTTGACACTGGCTTTATATAGGAACCTGGCTTTGACACTGGCTTTATATTGGAACCTGGCTTTGACATGGGCTTTATATAGGAACCTGGCTTTGACATGACTTTGACATGGGCTTTATATTGGAACTGGCTTTGACATGGGCTTTATATTGGAACCTGGCTTTGACACTGGCTTTATATAGGAACCTGGCTTTGACACTGGCTTTATATAGGAACCTGGCTTTGACACTGGCTTTATATTGGAACCTGGCTTTGACACTGGCTTTATATAGGAACCTGGCTTTGACACTGGCTTTATATTGGAACCTGGCTTTGACATGGGCTTTATATAGGAACCTGGCTTTGACATGGCTTTATATAGGAACCTGGCTTTGACATGGGCTTTATATAGGAACCTGGCTTTGACATGGGCTTTATATAGGAACCTGGCTTTGACATTGGCTTTATATAGGAACCTGGCTTTGACATGGGCTTTATATAGGAACCTGGCTTTGACACTGGCTTTATATAGGAACCTGGCTTTGACACTGGCTTTATATAGGAACCCGGCTTTATATATAAACCTGGCTTTGACACTGGATTTGACACTTAATGCGAACACTGAGAGTGCACCATAGTTCAGTCAAGTCAATGGGTTGCCTTGATCCGCTAGGGATGGGAATGTCTCTATTGCAGTTTCCCAAACTTAAAATGTCCACATTTGTTCCTTGAATGAGTATATTTGCAAGTAAAAGGAGGTCGTTGAAAACACTACAGTACAGGTTTTTTACTTCCTTTATATTAGCCTTCCCTATATTTACTTCCCTTTTATTCGTCTGGTGAGAATACTTTGATATGTGTTCTACATTGCTCCCCAAAATATATAAATGGTCTATTATAAAACATTCTCCAAATAGATTGGATGTTGGGTGGATCCTCTTTTCCTTTTTGGGGGAAGTGTTAATGAAGTCATGTCACAAACAGCATGACACATGTACCTATGATCAGACACTTCACATCTCTGTATCACACGCTGTGTCCAATAGAAGTTTCCAGCATATCATGATCTAATACAACTAAATAAAGATAACTTCTCACCCTAATTCATGTTAGTGTGACCATTTCAACCACAATTTACTTCCACAATTTACTTCATGACCTCTGTCATTACCACTATGAAACTCTAAACACCATTGTTGTGAAACTGCTGTTTCCTATTTCACATGAATCTTCACTCATTTCATTTCAAAGGACTCCCTAACTTAACATAAACCCCAGCATAACAACAAGTCTGAATATGCCTTGGGTTGTGTGTGTGCCTTTCCAAAGGTACACCTCATGACCAAAAGTATGTGGACACATGCTGATTTTGAAACATCTCATTCCAAAATCATGGGCAATAATATCGATTTTGTCCACCCCTTTGCTGCTATATCAACCTCTACTTGTCTGGGAAGGCTTTCCACTATATGTTGGAACATTGCTATGGGGACTTGCTTCCATTCAGCCACAAGAGCATTAGTTAGGTTGGGCACTGATGTTGGGAGATTAGACCTGGCTCGCAGTCTGCGTTCCAATTCCTCCCAAAGCTGTTGGATGGGGTTGAGGTCAGGGCTCTGTGCAGGCCAGTCAAGTTCTTCCACACCGATCTCGGCAAACCATTTGTGTATGGACCTCACTTCGTGCATGGGGCATTGTCATGCTGAAACAGGAAAGGGCCTTCCCCAAGCTAGTCATCTTGATTACTTTCTTATGTCATTCTCTCTGGCACCAAAAGTAAAACAAGTGTTGATAGGGGACAGAATGCGGTCGGACCATCACATAATTGGCATATACAGTTGAAGTCGGAAGTTTACATACACCTTAGCCAAATATATTTAAACTCAGTTTTTCACAATTCCTAACATTTAATCTTAGTAAAAATTCCCTGTCTTAGGTCAGTTAGGATCACCACTTTATTTTAAGAATGTGAAATGTCAGAATAATAATCATTGGCCTCCCATTAACTTGGAACTGTCAGTTAAGACAGGATATCTGCTTAAGCTTGTCCTCTGTGGAATGCTTTGACCAACAAACACATAGGCCTTCCCCACTGGGCACAGACATCAATTCAACATCTATTCCACATTAGTTCAACTTAATTTCATTGAAATGACATGGGTACAACAGTGATTAAACCGGTGTGTGCCCAGTGGGACATTGATGTGAAGGCCTTCATGCGATGTTGAAGCTGTGTTTTGCTTGATTTTGCTCTCTGAAAACAGATCCAGTACAGCGGATCTCTTCCATCTATATTCTGAAGAACTTGAAGGTATGACATCTCAGGGACTCGTGGCATCATAATCCAACATACTGTAGCCTGCCTCCCCTCAAAAATACAATCTGCCTGCCTTTCTCTATCTCTCTCCCCACTCCATCTCTCACTAACTCCCACCTGTCTTTCTCTTACCAGATGAGAGGGGTTCCTCCTGCCACGGCTCTGTCATCCAGGGCCAGTTTGAGGGTTCCGTCCTTACAGCCAATCATGTAGAGCAACTGGCCGTGATTGGGTATCATGTAGAGCCCATCCACAGATACACCAGCGACCCCTCACAACACCACTCAATCATCTACCATGAGGACAACATAGGTAAGAGGATTGTTGAACATCTAATGAGTGTTCTTCTTAAATGTATATCAATTGCTATGTTGCGTCCTCAAAATGATATGGTCTATTACAAACGATTCTCAAAATATATCTGCCATTGTGTCACATGCGTATGTATACACCCTTCCTTATTTTTGGAATGAGGAAATTAATATAAACCTATAATCAGACCATGACCTCATCTACCAAAGGTCAAGCTGACATATTTTATGACATCATGGTCAGATGAAATGGACTAACGCTCAATGCCATGGCTTGACACCTTACCAGACCAGAGCAGACCATGGCATTGATGAAAACAGAGAGGATCCTGCACGAGGGCCAGACTAATGCCTGTCTATTGTTCCCTATCTCTCCTTTTATCCTAACCCAGTTTTAAACCAGCAGGCTGTAAGCCGGGGTTACCATGGGTCACTGATCCAGTCATGCCCTGTGCTGTTCAGAGCAGACAGGGGGTAACAGGTCCTCTTATGGAGCTCTGGGGGTTAGGAGGAGGTGGAGACTCACTCAGAGCTCCAGCCAAAGAAAATAAAAACCTGAGATGATGTGAGGGAGGAGGAGGAGCAGTGTCGGGTGACCTTCCTCCCGAGGCTGGGAACCCTTTAAGCTGGGTAGGCCTCTGAGAGGGCCTTACTAGAGAGGTTTGGCCAGATGGCACTCATTGGAAAGAGCCGTCATCCTATTTAATGTGTGCTTGTGTGTGTGTGTGTTTCAGTGTAAGATGAATTCCAGGAAAGAGGTTTGCTCCCTAAAGCTATATTACGCACACAAAGCACAACTTGCTGGTTTCTCAAGCTTTTTGTATCCCCCCCAATAAACAACTGTAGTAAAACTGTATTTTTTTGCATTTTGTTGATGTTGCTTGTAAGCAATGTCCTGTACTTTTATACACATGCCAAATACAGTATAAGGAAGTTACAGTACGTGATATTTAATTGAAACACACCAGAACTGATGGAGCCCGATGTGTTATATCAGTACAATCAATGCATGTGGGCCTGAGGTAATGTTGCTCTTTTGTACTACACTAACTTCCTGTGGTTGTCATCTGAACTTGAGGTTGGATAAGGATTAAGGACTCCTGGTCCCCAGACATGGGACAGCCTAGGTTTGTTTGTAAATAGGCCTTTAGGAACAGCCCTCCACACAGACAGACTGTCTGTTTAACATCCCTTTTATCAACAGCCTGTCTGATTACTTATTAGGACTTCTTATTTATTTAGCCAACTAGGCAAGTCAGTTAAGAACAAACTCTTATTTACAATGACAGCCTACCCTGGCCAAACCCTAACCCGGACAACACTGGGCCAATTGTGCACCACCCTATGGGACTCCCAATCACGGCCAGTTGTGATACAGCCTGGAATCGAACCAGGGTCTGTAGTGACACCGCTAGCACTGAGATGCAGTGCCTTAGACCGCTGCACCACTCAGGAAGTCATGATATGTGAGGTGTGTGTCACATAAATTTACTCCATGAAGACCAAGCTCATAACAATGTTATGAAGGCACTGGGTAGGATGTTTTACCACCCATGGGGTTATAAAGCATTGAGGTTATCTCCAATGGCTTTGATAAGAGTAGAGTCTTTTGAAGTGTGTGTGTGTGCTCGTGAGTCTGTGTGTTTGTGTGCAGGGAGGAGATAGAGCGGTAGGGGCAGGCCAGTACTGACAGGTCCCCATGCTGTGTAGAGTCCTGGCAGACAAGCCAAAGTTAAACAATATCAGAGAGAGGAGTGTCCGACTGTCTATGTGTGAGCTCTCCATGGTAAACCCTGGTCACGTGACCTCTCTTTTGAAGTCACAGCACCTTGGTGTGAGAGAGGGATAACTATTGAGCATTTGTCATGCTTGCTGGGGCTCTGTCATTCAGCCTGCTAGCTCTCCTTCCGCTCTGGGTATCATTAGTTAAGAGGCTCACTCATGAAAACATACTTAGACATCCCCGCCAACACCCTGCAAGCAAGCAGATTGACAAAGTCTCTAGTTCTGCTTGTAGGTGAAAAACAAAACAAAAACAACAGTGAAGCATATTTATTCCAGATGTGTGAAATCATTTTTGCTTAAAGATTCAAAAGATGGGCAGCCCTCAAACAGTGCTTTCACACATTGTTCATATTGCAGTCCCGTGTAGCTCATTTGGTAGAGCATGTCACTTGCAACACCAGGGTTGTGGGTTCAACTCCCATGGGGGACTAGTATGAACAAAATAGAAAAATTATGAAAAATGTCACTCTGGATATGAGTGTCTCCTAAAATGTGTGTTGTAAAGGGACAGCTGTTGAATTTCATCCATCATCGAAGACTGATTTCAGTCCCTCCATGGAGGATTTTGCGGAAAGAATCCGTGTTGGGAAATACCCCCATGACCACGCTTGCAACACCCCCACAAGGTCTTCTCCTGGCCCGGGTTGATGACATGACTTTAAGCCCATCGCGGATGACGTCTAAGGGTGGCTACTTTTAGCAAATGACTCTGTTACTTTGACATAACTTTTAAATTAGCACATTCAGGGTGTTCATGTGGCCAAGTTCTCCTATAGGATTGAATATTAACTCTAAAAAATATGTGACTGGGGGTTCTGATCTACTCTGTGGCTGAGTATGGCAGCCTCTCAGTGCACGTTTTATGGAATACACTTTTAGTCCTGAATTGTTTTGATGTTCAGGTAAACCGAACAGGAAATCCACCTATGGGTTTTATGATGGATGTAGTACGTTTCAAACGTGCCCGTTACAATAGGCTGTGCGATAGGCTGTTTAAACTATGTATGGGGTATTTCTCTACTGCAGTGAGACAGATTGAGTTTAGTTATTTAAGTTGGCAAAGAACTATGCCTTTTTTTAAGAGTTTGGCTGCATGGTCCAGAAACTTGTAGAGCGTTTGCTTATTTTTGTCTCCCCACGCATGCATAGTTGACAGAGAGCCCAACTCTTCATCTCTGAGGCTCAGGGAGCCCATGGCAGATGTCTGGAAATAATTCTGTCAATGGGTCAATGCCCGGCATTTAACCCCTCCCCCTCTCCCCAGTCCAGTCCCCACCCATGCCATCTATAGAGCCAACAACTCTCATTGGCCATAGGTGCCTCCGCAGAATGGTGTGACCCAATCACACATTGTCTCCCTGAGTGTTTGATGGAGCGACAGGTCGCCCAGGCCTGACAGTAGTATTTTCTCAGTCCTCCACGGTTCAACAATCAGGTCTTCCTCTGTCAGCCCTCCAATCTGGGTCGCCAATTAATAACATGGCAGAAATCCAGGAAATCACATGTTAAAGTGATTATTGTTATGTCTTACAGTGAAAGTACAGTGATGTACAGTGAATGTGCAGTGATGTACAGTGAAAGTACAATGATGTACAGTGCCTTCGGAAAGTATTCAGACCTCTTGACTTTTTCCACATTTTGTTACGTTACAGCCTTAATCTAAAATTGATTAAATAAATAAAAATCTTCAGCAGACTACACACAATACCCCCATAATGACAAAACATTTTTTAAATATGTTAAAAATAACAAACAGAATACCTTATTTACATAATTGTTCAGACCCTTTGCTATGAGACTTGAAATTGAGCTAAGGTGCATCCTGTTTCCATTGATCATCCTTGAGATGTTTCTACAACTTGATTGTTGTCCACCTGTGGTTTGACATGATCTGGAATCATTGATTTGACATGATCTGGAAAGGCACACACCTGTCTATACAAGGTCCCACAATTGAGAGTGCATGTCAGAGCAAAAACCAAGCCATGAGGTGGAAGGAATTCTCCGTAGAGCTCTGAGACAGGATTGTGTCGAGGCACAGATCTGGGAAAGTATACCAAAACATTTCTGCAGCATTGAAGGTCCCCAAGAACACAATGGCATCCATCATTCTTTTTTAAAAATTTTACCCCCTTTTTATAGTATCCAATTGTTTTTAGTAGTTACTATCTTGTCTCATCACTACAACTCCCGTACGGCCTCAGGAGAGACGAAGGTCAAGAGCCATGCGTCCTCCGAAACACAAACCAACCAAGCCGCACTGCTTCTTAACACAGCACACATCCAACCGGGAAGCCAGCCGCACCAATGTGTCGGAGGAAACACCGTGCCCCTAGCAACTTGGTCAGCGCACACTGCGCCTGGCCCGCCACAGGAGTCGCTAGTGCGCGATGAGACAAGTATATCCCTACCGGCAAAACCCTCCCTAACCCAGACGACGCTAGGCCAATTGTGCATCGCCCCATGGACCTCCCAGTCGCGGCCGACTGCGACAGAGCCTGGGCTAGAACCCAGAGTCTCTGATGGCACATGCAGTGCCTTAGACCACTGCGCCACCCGGGAGGCCTCCTCCATCATTCTTTAATGGAAAAAGTTTGGAACCACCAAGGCTCTTCCTAGACCTGCCCACCTGGCCAAACTGAGCAATCGGGGGATCCTTGGTCAGGGACGTGCCCAAATACCCTATGGTCACTCAGATGGGAGAACCTTCCAGAAGGACAATCATCTCTGCAGCACTCCACCAATCAGGCCTTTATGGTAGAGTGGCCAGACGGAAGCAACTCCTCAGCAAAAGGCACATGACAGCCCACTTGGGGTTTGCCAAAAAGCACCTAAAAACTCTCATATATACAGTGGGGCAAAAAAGTATTTAGTCAGCCACCAATTGTGCAAGTTCTCCCACCTAAAGATGAGAGAGGCCTGTAATTTTCATCATAGGTACACTTCAACTATGGCAGACAAAATGAGAAAGAAAATCCAGAAAATCACATTGTAGGATTTTGAATGAATTTATTTGCAAATTATGGTGGAAAATAAGTATTTGGTCAATAACAAAAGTTTATCTCAATACTTTGTTATATACCATTTGTTGGCAATGACAGAGGTCAAACGTTTTCTGTAAGTCTCACAAGGTTTTCCACACACTGTTGCTGGTATTTTGGCCCATTCCTCCATGCAGATCTCCTCTAGAGCAGTGATGTTTTGGGGCTGTTGCTGGGCAACACAGACTTTCAACTCCCTCCAAAGATTTTCTATGGGGTTGAGATCTGGAGACTGGCTAGACCACTCTAGGACCTTGAAATGCTTCTTACGAAGCCACTCCTTCGTTGTCTGCGGTGTGTTTGGGATCCTTGTCATGCTGAAAAACCCAGCCACGTTTCATCTTCAATGCCCTTGCTGATGGAAGGAGGTTTTCACTCAAAATCTCACAATACATGGCCCCATTCATTCTTTCCTTTACACGGATCAGTCGTCCTGGTCCCTTTGCAGAAAAACAGCCCCAAAGCATGATGTTTCCACCCCCATGCTTCACAGTAGGTCTGGTGTTCTTTGGATGCAACTCAGCATTCTTTGTCCTCCAAACGCGACGAGTTGAGTTTTTACCCAAAAGTTCTATTTTGGTTTCATCTGACCATATGACACTCTCCCAATCTTCTTCTGGATCATCCAAATGCTCTCTAGCAAACTTCAGACGGGCCTGCACATGTACTGGCTTAAGCAGGGGGACACGTCTGGCACTGCAGGATTTGAGTCCCTGGCGGCGTAGTGTGTTACTGATGGTAGGCTTTGTTACTTTGGTCCCAGCTCTCTGCAGGTCATTCACTAGGTCCCCCCGCGTGGTTCTGGGATTTTTGCTCACCATTCTTGTGATCATTTTGACCCCACGAGGTGAGATCTTGCGTGGAGCCCCAGATCGAGGGAGATTATCAGTGGTCTTGTATGTCTTCCATTTCCTAATAATTGCTCCCACAGTTGATTTTTTCAAACCAAGCTGCTTGTCTATTGCAGATTCAGTCTTCCCAGCCTTGTGCAGGTCTACAATTTTGTTTCTGGTGTCCTTTGACAGCTCTTTGGTCTTGGCCATAGTGGAGTTTGGAGTGTGACTGTTTGAGGTTGTGGACAAGTGTCTTTTATACTGATAACAAGTTCAAACAGGTGCCATTAATACAGGTAACGAGTGGAGGACAGAGGAGCCTCTTAAAGAAGAAGTTACAGGTCTATGAGAGCCAGAAATCTTGCTTGTTTGTACCAAATCTGACCATAATTCTATCCTCCTGATTCCTGCTTACGAGCAAAAACTAAAGCAGGAAGTACCAGTGACTCGCTCAATACGATGTGGTCAGATGATGCGGATGCTACGCTACAGGACTGTTTTGCTAGCACAGACTGAAGCACCAGGCTAAAGTCTAGAGCTGCCGCTTTCAAGGAGGAGGACACTAATCTGGATGCTTATGAAAAATCCCACTATACCCTCAGATGAACCATCAAACAGGAAAAGCATCAATACAGGACTAAGATTGAATCCTACTACACCGGCTCTTATGCTCGTCAGATGTGGCAGGGCTTGCAAAATATTGCGGACTACAAAGGGAAACCCAGTCGCGAGCTGCCCAGTGATGCGAGTCTACCAGACTAGTGAAATACCTTTCATGCTCGCTTCAAGGGAAGCAACACTGAAGCATGTATGAGAGCACCAGCTGTTCCGGAAAACTGTGTGATCACGCTCTCCATAACCGATGTGAGTAAGACCTTTAAACAGGTCAACATTCACAAGGCCGCGAGGCCAGACTGATTACCAGGTCTTGTACTCAGATCATGCGCGGACCAACTGACAAGTGTCTTCACTGACATTTACAACCTCTCCCTGACCGAGTCTGTAATACCTACATGTTTCAAGCAAACCACCATAGTCCCTGTGCCCAAGAAAGCAAAGGTAACCTGCCTAAATGTCTACCGCCCCGTAGCACTGATGTCTGTAGCCACCTGGACAAAAGGAACACCTATGTGAGAATGCTGTTCATTGTCTACAGCTCAGCGTTCAAAACCATAGTGCCCATAAAGCTCATCACTAAGCCAAGGACCCTGGGACTAAACACCTCCCTCTGCAACTGGATCCTGGACTGCCTGATGGGCCGCCCCCAGGTGGTAAGGGTAGGTAACAACACATCTAACACACTGATCCTCAACACGGTGGCCCCTCAGGGGTGCTTGCTTAGTCCCCTCCTGTACTCTCTGTTCACCCCGACTGCGTGGCCAAGCACAACTCCAACACCATTATTAAGTTTGCCGATGACACAACAGTGGTAGGCCTGATCACCGACAATGATGAGACAGCCTATAGGGAGGAGGTCAGAGACCTGGCAGTGTGGTGCCAGGATAACAACCTCTCCCTCAACGTGAGCAAGACAAAGGAGCTGATCGTGGACTACAGGAAAAGGAGGGACGAACATGCCCCCATTCACATAAACAGGCTGTAGTGGAGCATGTCCAGAGTTTCAAGTTCCTTGGTGTCCACATCACCAACAAACTATCATGTATCATGGTCCAAACACATCAAGATACTTGTGAAGAGGGCACGACAACACATTTTCCCCCTCAGGAGACTGAAAATATTTGGCATGGTTCCCAAGATGGTATGGTAACTGCTCGGCATCTGACCATAAATTGCTACAGAGGGTAGTGTGTACAGCCCAGTACATCACTGGGATCAAGCTTCCTACCATCCAGGAACTATATACTAGGCAGTGTCAGAGGAAGGTCCAAAGAAATTTGTCAAAGACCCAAGCAATAAGACTGCTGAACAATTAATCAAATGGCCACTTGGACTATTTACATTGACAACCCCCCCCCCTTCTTTGTTTTTACACTGCTGCTACTAGCTGCTTATTATCAATGCATAGTCACTTTACCCCTACCTTGATTTGATTTGACACTGATGTTGATGTTTCCTTTATTTTGGCAGTTACCTGTATGCATCAATTTATGGAAACAAAATGTCGCTATTGACAGCATAGGTACTCAATCATTTTAAAAAGTTCTGAGGGTTCATGGTCCCTGAGTTCTAATTCAAATTCAGACCAATGATTGTGGTTCAGGGAAACCACACATGGTAATACTAAAGGCTACACAGCCAGTTTATGGTGATTGGATAAATACGTGTTTTCTACTCTGAGATAGGCCTACAACTACAACTTAAAAATGTATCATTATTTTATGCACTGGCACTATAGGATGGTATGAGTTACACAAAACAAAAAAGTTGAGTTGGTTGTGTTGTAGAGTGTTGAACATTATATATGTAAAATACTGTGAGTAAAATAAAGCAGAAGCTTACTTATCTATTAGGTGGTGTGGTTTGTATCTTTTGGGACATAAAGCAATTAAAGTTGCCCTTTGCACCCTTGTAGTTGATAATAGTAAGTATTAGCCTCATGAGACATGGAGTAGATTACAGATCTCTGTATACAACTTGGAGATGTTCCATGTCATCCAGTCTGTTGTGTACATGAAGTTATCAGGAAACACAACTGCTCCTATCTACCAAGCCAGTTATTAGTAATTTAGGTCCTTATTGATAAAAAACAGCTGTGCAACTCGGATTTCAACACTACAAAAACACGTTCACTGCTTCCTGCCAAAGAGGAAATGCTGTTTGATGTTTCAGGTGTCCACACGCGCCAACACATACAGTGAGTCATTAACCTTCTCCGGCCATGGCTTTTATTTCAGCAATCCAGCCTCCATTAACCTAGACTAGTGGGTGTGCCGGTCATCGGTGTGTTGATTTTACACAACACCATATTACGGCCAATACTGGTGGATTATCCACAATCATGTGACCACCTCCTACGCTTAAATGGAGGAGTAGAACATAGTACAAGGCCCATTACCTTTGGCCTACTGCAATGACTGTTTGTTGGGAATTCAGATTGCTGCAGTAGAGTCTTTGCTTTTACGGGAAAACATCAGTGTACAATCGTGATAAATATTACGAATTGAGTTGCTAGGGTTGGTTTGTGTTCCAAATAAACATTTAGAAGTAAATGCAAATTAGAAAGTCAATGTGTTTGATACTTATTTATAAAACCCTCTTAGGCCTCTTAGGCCCCCCTATCTGAGATATCTACTGCAGCCCTCATTCTCCACATACAACACCCGTTCTGCCAGTCACATTCTGTTAAAGGTCCTTCTTGACTTTTGTGCTGTTGTCTCTGCCCAATAATGTTGGTACCATGTTTTGTGCTGCTACCATGTTGTGTTTCTGCCATGTTGTTATGTTGTGTTGCTACCATGCTGTGTTGTAATGTGTTGCTGCCTTGCTATGTTGTTGTCTTAGGTCTCTCTTTATGTAGTGTTGTGTTGTGTCTCTTGTTGTGATTTGTGTTTTGTCATATATTTTTATTTTTATTTATTTTTTTTTAAATCCCAGGCCCCAGTCCCAGCAGGAGGCCTTTTGCCTTTTGGTAGGCCTTCATTGTAAATAATCATTTGTTCTTAACTGACTTGCCTAGTTAAATAAAGGTTAAATAAAAAATAAATAAAAATACATTTGTATTTGATACCCTGAAGAACTGTGATGAATTAAGGCAGAAACATGCATTTTTTGTGAAAACTTCAAGAGGCTGAATATGTCTTGCACATTTGGGTTCTTTAAATGTTTAACTGTGTAGTTGTGCATGTGTTCATGTGTTCATACAGTAAAATATATATTTTTAAAGATTTTTTTTTACCAAGTTAGTGCACTAGGCACTAGGCTTTTACGACTCCTGTATGAGCAGAGAAAAATACTCGTCAGCAGATCAGGGATAAAAATCCACATAGATTCTCCACCCAATGGAAGCAGCCATGACGGGTTCTGTGGTGCAGAGCGTCTGCAGCGCCTTGCCCAAAGCCTCAGATCCAATCAAGTAGGCCAGACATCACCACACACACACACACACACACACACACACACACACACACACACACACACACACACACACACACACACACACACACACACACACACACACACACACACACACACACACACACACACACACACAGTGTTTGGTACTAGTATTGGCACCATTATGGCATAGTGTTTGACAGAACTCATGATAAAATGGCAGGTAAGAGAAAAGATAAGAGAAAAGAGTGCCCACATAAACTCAGCAAAAAAAGAAACGTCCTCTCACTGTCAACAGTGTTTATTTTCAGCAAACTTAACATGTGTAAATATATTCATGAACATAACAAGATTCAACAACTGAGCCATAAACTGAACAAGTTCCACAGATATCTGACCAACAGAAATGGAATAATGTGTTCCTGAATGAGCAGTATGGCTGGTGGCATTGTCATGCTGGAGGGTCATGTCAGGATGAGCCTGCAGGAAGGGTACCACATGAGGGAGGAAGATGTCTTCCCTGTAACGCACAACATTGAGATTGCCAACAATGACAACAAGCTCAGTCCGATGATGCTGTGACACACCACCCCAGACCATGACGGACCCTCCACCTCCAAATCGATCCCGCTCCAGACTACAGGCCTCGGTGTGACGCTCATTCCTTCGATGATAAACATGAATCAGACCATCACCCCTGGTGAGACAAACCCGCGACTCATCAGTGAAGAGCACTTTTGCCAGTCCTGTCTGGTCCAGCGACGGTGGGTTTGTGCCCATAGGCAATGTTGTTTGGCGGTGATGTCTGGTGAGGACCTGCCTTACAACAGGCCTACAGGCACAAACCCATCATCCTGTCCCTATCCCGTAGGTTTGATGTTCGGATGTACCGATCCTGTGCAGGTGTTGTTACACGTGGTCTGCCACTGCGAGGACGATCAGCTGTCCGTCCTGTCTCCCTGTTTGGCTAACGCAGATGAGCAGGGACCCTGGGCATCTTTCTTTTGGTGTTTTTCCAGAGTCAATAGAAAGGCCTCTTCTTGCCTACCGTCTATAAGCGGTTAGTGTCTTAACGACCGTTCCACAGGTGAATGTTCATTAATTGTTTATGGTTCATAGAACAAGCATGGGAAACCGTGTTTAAACCATTTACAATGAAGATCTGTATTTTTGCGAATTATCTTTGAAAGACAGGGTCCTGAATAAGGTACGTTTCTTTTTTTGCTGAGTTTAGTATTGTAGATGATCTGCAGATACAATTGCAGGTCATATTATGTTTAGAGCTATAAGCTACCCTGTAAATTGATTAAATAAACAGCAGGTATGACTTTGCGTGTCAGCTCCATGAATAATCTATTATAGGCAGGCCATTGTCTCTAAGGCATGAGGCTAGTTTGGTTATGGTCCCTATATCTTGATCAACAATGGGTACAGGGAGATTTGAACATATACAGAACATCATGTAAAGTTATTTATAGCCACATGCTTGGAAACATACATAATTTCCTTTATTTTGAGATTAGCTATAAAATGGATTGAGCAGATGTTATTCCATGAGGAATTTTCCATCCTGCCGAACCCGTTCTCTCCCCTCAAACACGTTCCCACAGGTGACTGGCCTTCTGTCTATGTGGCAGACGTATTACCTTCTCTTTTTTTACCGGACAATGTGATTTTAACAACAAACCTTAGCTTTGCCCAAAAGGGTAATAACCATACATTTGTGGTGGTGTGAGAATGCACAAGGCCATAAAGCTACACTGGGGCAAAAAAGTAGTTAGTCAGCCACCAATTGTGCAAGTTCTCCCACTTAAAAAGATGAGAGAGGCCTGTAATTTTCATCATAGGTACACTTCAACAGACAAAATGAGGGAAAAGAATCCAGAAAATCACATTGTAGGATTTTTAATGAATTTATTTGCAAATTATGGTGGAAAATAAGTATTTGGTCACCTACAAACAAGCAAGATTTCTGGCTCTCACAGACCTGTAACTTCTTCTTTAAGAGGCTCCCCTGTCCTCCACTCGTTACCTGTGTTAATGGCACCTGTTTGAACTTGTTATCAGTATAAAAGACACCTGTCCACAACCTCAAACAGTCACACTCCAAACTCCACTATGGCCAAGACCAAAGAGCTGGCAAAGGACACCAGAAACAAAATTGGAATTTCTTCAGCCTCCTGAGGTTGAAGAGGCACTTTTGCTCCTTCTTCACCACACTGTCTTTGTGGGTGGACCATTTCAGATTGTCAGTGATGTGTACACCGAGGAACTTGAAGCTTTTCACCTTCTCCACTATGGTCCCGTCAATGTGGATAGAGGCGTGCTCCCTCTGCTGTTTCCTGAAGTCCACGATCAGCTCTTTGTTTTGTTGATGTTGATGGAGAGGTTATTTTCCTAGCGCCGGTCCTCCAGGGCCCTCACCTCCTCCCTGTAGGCTGTCTCATCATTTTTGGTAATCAGGCCTACTACTGTTGTGTCGTCTGCAAACTTGATGATTGAGTTGGAGGCGTGCTTGGCCACGCAGTCACGGGTGAACAGGGTGTACAGGAAGGGGCTGAGCACGCACCCTTATGGGCCGGTGAGTTGAGGATCAGCGAAGTGGAGGTGTTGTTTCCTACCTTCACCACCTGGGGGTGGCCGATCAGGATGTCCAGGACCCAGTTGCAAAGGGCGGGGTTCATACCCAGGGTCCCAAGCTTAATGATGACCTTGGAGGGTACTATGGTGTTGAAGGCAGAGCTATAGTCAATGAACAGCATTCTTACATAGGTATTCCTCTTGTCCAGATGGGATCCATGTCTATGTAAGGGGGTTTATTGTGCCTGTCTTTTCAGCCCAATGGCCAAATACTTTCCAAAGTATTTACTCCAAATGTCCATTTATGGAATGGAGAGAGAATTTATTTCATTTTTGGACTGACCTCCGCCCTTTCCGTCTGCCATTTGTGAGTTGGTTCAATGGGAAGGGAGTCTGCCACATCTGACTTGTTCTGTGTTTCATGACCCAGAGAACGTGCAGTACATTTGAAACGCTAGCATGCTAGATGCCGTCATTATGTAGTATTAGTATGCCAGAGATAAGGCATCAGGATTTCCCTGTCTCTCAGTAACCCCATCCGTTATATTTACCTTTGTTCTCGGAAGTTGTGTCCAGAACTGGAGTTACTACTCGATGTCGGATACATCTGGACAAAAGCTCACTTGTTTTGGGTCATTTGCATTTGTGTTAACCATTGTCCAACATATTTAGGCCTTCCCTGCCGTCTATCGATATCAGAACTCCTTTTGGGGAATTATAGTTTTTTTTCAGAATTTGATGAAAACCTTTGATAACTTTAGAGCTTTTGGATCTCGACTGTCTGTCAAACAAGTTATTAAAAGCTTTGCTACATAAACCAGACATCAAAGCAATCCTAATAGCGTTTGATGTTATTCAGGATTAGTTAGATTGAATAAAAGATACATGTCAAAAGTTCAATGCTGCTATTCAGTCAGATGACTGGATAAAACAGATTATTACGGAGACATGTTGGAATTCCATTTGGTATGTTCAGTCTGAGTTAATTAAATTAGCTTTTGATGTTGAACGTTCAGGCCTGTCTGCGTTATGCATGGGCGTTAAAGACACCCCACCTTTTCTGTGCCAACTTGCCAAGCCCTCTCTTCTCCTGACCACACAGCTGCTGTGGCACCACACTGGCAGGGATTAAGAGAGAGCTTCAGGGCAAATGGTGCCATATGTGTCAAGGCAGTGTGCCAGGTGTGAGCGCAAGCTGCCCCATAAGTTAACCAAATGCTAAGGGCATATCAACACAGGTTCTAGTGCTATTTGGCTGCCTTCCCCTCCACAGGCCCTCAGCTACAGTCTGTGCCAGCTACACCCTTCAGAATGTAGTAACACCACTGCCATGCCCAGCACTATGCTGGGGCTGCCAAGATGGCTGCAGCCAAGTCCTTGTTCCAGGATAGTTTCCCATGGGTGTTCGTGTGACTGTGAGCCCCCATGCACATGACACAGTCCCAGTCCCTGCAGCCCCAGAGACCTGTAGTGAACTCTGGCGTAACTGGCAGACTGACTGGGTCAAAGGCTCACCGCCCACCAAACAGCCTGCCTGTCCACCCGCCGCCTGCCTGACTGGCTGGGATGCTGTGCAATAAATGTCCCTATGGCAGTGATTTAAGTGTCTATGTGGAAACATCCCATAATGGAACAATGTATGATGGTCTGGATTAGAGATTGTCACACATTGATCTAGGAGTCTGGTGACATAACTTCATCTTAAAAAAGAAAAGGAAAAGCGTCACACTCGAAGAGCGCCGATGCAATCTTTTATTTCCACCGCTTCGACAGCCAAGCGGTCTTCATTGGGGTATACTGACACACAGCACAGGTCACCAGTTTATATAGGGTTTCAAAGGACTTGTGCAGGTGTTTGTAATTATGGCAGGCTGTGGCATGATTTCATTGGTCGATTTACAAATATCAATAGTACATATAAAAAAACCATGAATAAATAACATACGATCATAGATACAATTAGGCTACATCATATAGGCCTACAAACGCAATATTAGTTACAATGGATAGCAAAATCAAGAATCAGATCAAACTCTGAGAACGAAGGGAGCGAGGGTCTTTAAATTAAAGATTCGGGCAGCCTCTCTTTTTAACAAAGAATTGTCAATGTCACGACGTGTTCGATGCCAAAATAGTGAAGGAATGAAATAGGCTGGTTCGCTTCCAAAAAGTAGGCAGCAACTGCGTACATCACGTTTTTGCACCTAATTGTGCTACGGTGCTCAGAGATTCTTACTTTTAGTTCTCGCTTCATTTTGCCCACATCATTTTTACCACACGGACAAGTTATTAGATAAGTAACTGCCATAGTGGAGCACTTGTGCAGCCATTACACTTGTGGTATCTATCTGGTGGTGGCTCAAGGAGACTTTGTGGGGGGGGGCATTTTGAATAGCGCGTAGTGAGAACTCAATCATTATTATTTTTGTCTCAATTTTGTTTTTGATTTTCTCAATATCCATGTTTTGTACCCCCTTTCAATGAATTTTCTTTGAATCTCAGCCATGTTTCTGTTGAAGTTTGATTGTTTTTTGCAAATTCTTTTGATTTGACAGAATTGGCTGTCGGGCAAACTGTTTTTCAAGGGACTCGGGTGGCATCTATCAGCCTTCAACAAACTGTTACGATCAGTGGGTTTCTTGTAAATATCTGTGTATAGAACATTATCCACACAAATAATCAATAAAAAAATTGATAAGTGCTATTGATAAGAGACAGGTAAATGAGAAATCCGTTTGGAGAAGGGGATTGTAAATACACATAGCAATCGTTTTAGATTATTTTTCCTGATGATCCTTGGAGACTAATGTGAAACCAACCATATGGAAGCAAACTGAAAATCATATCAACATGACATGTACTGCGGCCCTGTAACATAGATGCAGGGAGTCAGGAAGCAAGTGCAGTTAGTGAGTTTAATGACGAAGAACATAGAATGATACAAAACAAGGGAGAGGTCTTACATGGAAAAATAAACAATATTTCCTGGTGGGTGATAACGAAGGAGTGCCTGATAAAGGGGAACTAATCAGGGTAATGATGGAATCCAGGTGTGCCTCATGATGGGACACGTGTGCGTAATGAGGGTTGCCAGGTGTGCGTAATAACCGGTGGTTAGTAGACCTGCGATGTCTAGTGCCGGAGAGGGGGAGCGGGAGTGGGTGACAGTACCTCCCCCCGATGCAAGGTTCCAACCCCAGGATGACGCCGGCCAGGAGGACGGCCCCAAGTGCGAGAGGCAGGCCGGTCCGGGTAGCGAAGATGTAATTCTTGGATGTTGTGGGGATCTAGAATGTCGCCCACTGGAACTCAGCACCCCTCCTCTGGACCGTATCCCTCCCAGTCCACCAGGTACTGGAGCTGACCCCCACAACGTTGGGAGTCCAGGAGGGATCTGACGGCATAGGCACGGCTCTTCTCGATGTCCAAGGGAGGCGGAGGGTTGTCGTGGGGGACAGCATCCGCCAGGGGATCAGGAACCACCGGCCTGAAGAGGGAAACATGAAAACATGATGAGATCCGGTAGTTAGTGAGTGGGGTATTGTAATATGTAAATTACCTCGTTGTCCTTCCCGGAGGACCTTGAACGGCCACACA
This sequence comes from Oncorhynchus tshawytscha, assembly GCF_018296145.1. NCBI lineage: Eukaryota > Metazoa > Chordata > Actinopteri > Salmoniformes > Salmonidae > Oncorhynchus > Oncorhynchus tshawytscha. The sequence continues at coordinate 51,236,248 of NC_056433.1, forward strand.
AACCAGGGAATCAGCATCTTACAGGGCAGACGGAGCAGGAGGTTCCTGATGGAGAGGCAGACGTGATCACCAGGATGGAACACGGGAGCCTCACTGTGGTGGCGATCCGCCTATTGTTTCCGCCTGCTCTTTCTCACATGATGTGAATTGAGGGCCACAAATGGAGATGATATCCTTCGGAAGGCCATAGTGCCAGATGACCTGCTGAAACAGTGCCTCAGAGACCTGGAGAGTGGTAGGGAGGCATGAGAGAGGTATAAAATGGCAGGATTTTGAGAATCTGTCCACAACAACCATAACAGTGGTGAAACCATTAGACGGGAAGATCATTGACAAAATCTATTGACAGATGGGTCCAAGGCCACTGAGGCACGGGGAGGGGAAGGAGTTTCCCTACTGGAGCTTTCTGGGGAAACTTGGTTTGGACACATACGGAGCAGGAGTTGACGTAGCAGGCGACGTCCTGTGCCAAGGTGGGCCACCAGTACTTAACGGAGCTGGATTGAGGGGTGTAGGTGATGCCTGGGTATGCAGCGGCAAGGAATGTGTGCACCCAAGTCAAAAGCTAATCCCTTACCTCCGTGGGAACGTAGGTGCGCTCCGGGAACAGGCACACCTGGATTCCAGCATTACCCTGATTACTTCCCCTTTATCTAGCACTCCTTTGTTATCACCCTCCAGGCAATATTGTTTATTTTTCCATGTAAGACGCCTCCCTTGTTTTGTATGGGAGGGGTACGGTGCAGAGGGGTACGGTGCGGGTTCCCTCTCCAGAAATTAGCGGATGTCCACATCTATGTCCCAGAGTACGGGGGCAACGATTTGGGAGGGCTGTATGATGGGACCACTCAGGACAGTGACCTGTCCCGAATCGTGGAGAAGGGACAGGGCATCGGCTTTGATGTTCTTTGAACCTGGGTGGTATGACAAGGTGAAGATGAATCTAATAAAGAAAAGGGCCCACCTTGCTTGGCGTGGGTTCAGACGCCTCAATGTCTGTATCTACTCCAAGTTCCAATGGTCGGTGAGGGTGAGAAACAGGTCCGTGGCTCCTACCAGCCAGTGTCTCCACTCCTCTAATGCCAACTTCACTGCCAGGAGCTCCCGATCACCGACGTCATAGTTCCTCTCTGCAGGGGACAGTTTTTTAGAGTAGTATGCACATGGATATAGTTTTTGTGGATTACCTTGACACTATGACAGAACGGCCCCCACGCCCACTTCTGAGGTGTCCGCCTCCACCACGAAGTGCAACGTAGGGTCTGGGTGTTTCAGAAATGGGGCGGAGGTGAAACGCCTCTTCAGCAGGTGAAAGGCCTCATCAGCTGCATGATTCCACGCCAACTTAAGGGGATCCCCTTTGAGGAGAGAGGTGAATGGAGAGGCGATGAAGCTGAAGTTCCTGATGAGGAGGTGATAAAAGTTGGAAACCCCAAAAACCGTTGTAGTCTCAATGGTGGTTGGGACTGGCCATGACCTGACCGCATCTACCTTCCTTTCCTCCATAACTACTCCCTGCGGGCTGATCCAATATCCCAAGAAGGAGATGGAGACCTGATTGAACTGGCTCTTCTCTGCTTTGATGTACAGATGGTTATCCAGGAGGCGTCCCAGGACTACCCGGACGTGGGCGATGTGCTCCCCAAGGTGGCAGTGTAGATCAAGATGTCGTCAATATACACGACCACCTGGCGCGCAAGCATGTCCCGAAACCCCTCGTTCACGAATGTCTCGAACACCGACATAGCATTGGCTAAACATGGAACGAACATAATAACAATATTGCATCTGAAAAGCTGAACATGAACACCAGTTACTGAAAAAACACCAAATAGAAAGCACATTGTGTAACTCGTAGTGCCCAGACAAGGGTGCTGAAGGCCGTCTTCCATTCATCCCCTTCCCGGATGCGGATCAAATTGTAGGCACTCCGCAGGTCCAGCTTGGTAAAACACTGGGCCCTGCGGAGGTGTTCAATGGCAGACGGCACCAATGGGAGGGGGTAGCGGTACTTGGTGGTGATGGCATTGAGTCATCTGTGGTCAATACAAGGACAAAGACCCCCCTCCTTCTTGGCCACAAAGAAGAAACCATCCGACGCAGGGGATGTGGATGGGCAGGTGCATCAAAGCTGGGACCAAGAGACTGAAAAACATCTTTGATCTCAAGACCATTAGACTGTTAAACATCTTTGATCTCAAGACCATTAGACTGTTAAACATCCATCACTAGCACATTAGAGGTTGCTGCCTATAGGCATAGAGTAGAAATCACTGGTGGCGCAAGTCTTGAAGAAAACCTCCCGGAGATCCTGGTAAACCTCGGATGTCGACCTAGAAGGCAACCACAGGACTCTTAACCGACATGGAATGACAGGGTAAAGGAAAGCAGGTGTGTGCCCAGGCCATAATCTCTATCCTCGGCCAGGAGATGGTGGTGTCGTGGCGTTTGTGTACGGGTGCCTGGATGATGAGGAAGGGAAGCCTTTCTTGGTGCAGGGTTCCCACGGTGATGGTGAGGGGTGCTGTGATGCGTGTAACTGTGCCAGATCCCACTGGACAGTTATCCAGTGCTTGAACCAGAAAAGGAGAGGAGAGCGGGTATGATGTTATGTTCCGGGAGGAGGCAAGGGCCTGGTCAAAAGTCCACCAGAGCTGTAGAAACAACACGTGAGGGACAGCCAGCTAGTGAAACCGGTACTAAAAAGGTTTTGGTGGAGAGTGAAGATGATGAAATACTCACACCTACCCCACGAGACGAATGATCACTGGACCGTCCCTCTGCTCTAGTGACTCTCGGGGTAGAACATAGCAGACACTGTTGAAGCTGGTGTCCTTCCTGGCCACAAAAGGGACAGAGCTGTCTCCAACCACGTCACTCAGCCGCGGGGAGGCGTGTGGCCCCTACCTCCATGGGTTCAGGCTCTGGTCAACGAAGGAGGGAGAGAGGTGATGGGAGTCCCGATGCTCCCGAAGGAGGTTATCCAGACGGATGGCAATCGTGATGAGTGTGTCCAATGAGAGGGTGTTGTCTCGTCATGCCAACTCCGTCTGGACCTCCTCATGCAATCCTCTTTTGAATAAGGTGCAGTGTGCCGGCTAATTCCATCCGCTGGATGCTTCCTCTGTACGAAAGGTGAGGGCGTACTCCGCAGCGGTCTGGTCCCCCTGCCATAGTTGGAGTAGGCGCTCAATCCCCTCTGCCCTCTGGTGGACGACCGAAGACTCTTCTGAACAGAGCCATGAACCTCCCATAGGAATCCAGCTCCTCCTCTTTCCCAGACGGCCGTAGCCCACTCCAACGCCCGCCCGGTCAACAGGGAAATAACCGTGGCAACCTTGGACCTCTCGGAGGTGGGGGCTCCCATTTGATAAGCAAAATAGAGGGCGCACTGGAGGAGGAAGCCACGGTATTTGTATGGTCCCGTCATATTGGGCATTGCTGACCTGGACAGACTGCTGAATGGGCTGGAGTGCTGGCTCGCTGGGTCGACTCATGGTGGAGGATCCTCCACTCATTGGGGGTGACGCCCCTTGGGGAAAATCTAAACATTGAAGAACACGGAGGACCTCATCCAGTTGCGCCAGGTGATCATGGTGTTGGCGAAGTAGGTCTCCCTGTTTGTCGACCATCTGGGAGATATCTTGTTTGGCTGCTGCTTCCATTTTGTGAGGCAATGCTCTGTAACGTAGACGCAGGGAGTCAGGAAGCAAGTGCAATTAGTGAGTTTAATGACAAAGAACATGGAATGATACAAAACAAGGGAAGCATCTTACATGGAAAAAAAACAATAATGCCTGGTGGGTGATAACAAAGGAGTGTTAGATAAAGGTGAAGTAATCAGGGTAGTGATGGAGTCCAGGTGTGCCTCATGATGGGGCTGTTGTGGAAATTCAATACATGGACACTCATAGTCAATCTTAAATTAATAATTGTTTATTAACAGTGTGCTGTAGAGGTTCCAACCAACCATGTACACATGTTGATCAGGAGTTCCTCTGTCCATGGTCTGTGTTCTTTTGCCCATATTAATCTTTTATTTTTTGGCCAGTCTGAGATATGGATTTTTCTTTGCAACTCTGCCTAGAAGGCCAGCATCCTGGAGTCGCCTCTTCACTGTTGACGTTGAGACTGTTGTTTTGCGGGTACTATTTAATGAAACTGCCAGTTGATGACTTGTGAGGCGTCTGTGTCACGGCTGCTACCACTCTTCCCCCCTGTCGCTCCAGGCTCCCCAGCATTACGCACTCCTGCCACCATCATTACGCACACCTGCCTTCCCCCGTCATGCGCTTCAGCGATTATTGGACTCACCTGGACTCAATCACCTCTGTTATTACCTCCCCTATATGTCTGTTGCCCCGCTCTGTTCCTGGCTGCTGCATTGATTGTCATATGTCCTTGTATACCTGTGTGTTGACGCTGTTCCAGTATTGTTTCATGTCTGTTCCGATTAAATGTTTGACTCCCCGTACCTGCTTCTCTACTCCAGCGTCGGTCTTTACAGTCTGTTTCTCTAACTAGACACTCTAATGAACTTGTCTTCTTGCTCAGTTGTGCACCGAGGCTTCCCACTCCTCTTTTTATTCTGGTTAGAGCCAGTTTGCGCTGTTCTGTGAAGGGAGTAGTACACAGCATTGTACGAGATCGCCAGTTTCTTGTAAATTTCTCGGATGGAATAGCCTTCATTTCTCAGAACAAGAATAGACTGACGAGATTCAGAAGAAACTGTATTCGAACCCACAAATGCTGATGCTCCAGATACTGAACTAGTCTAAAGAAGGCCAGTTTTATTGCTTCTATAATCAGAACACAGTTTTCAGCTGTGCTAACGTAATTACAAAAGGGTTTTCTAATGATCAATTAGCTTTTTAAAGTGATAAACTTGGATTAGCTAACACATCGTGCCATTGGAACACAGGAGTGATGGTTGCTGATAATGGGCCTCTCTACGTCTATGTAGATGTTCCATAAAAATCAGCCGTTTCCAGCTACAATAGTCATTTGACAATAGACAATAGTCGGATATGCTTAACACCCCGGCAGCATTTTTCTGCAGCTGGCCATGCTTTCCTCCTGGCTACCCCAACCCTGGCCAACAGCTCCGCACCCTCCGCAGCTACTTGCCCAATCCTCCCCAGCTTCTCCTTCACCTAAATCCAGACAGCAGATGTTCTGAAAGAGCTGCAAAACCTGGACCCATACAAATCAGCTGGGCTAGACAATCTGGACCCACTCTTTCTAAAATTATCCGCTGCCATTGTTGCAACCCCTATTACCAGTCTGTTCAACCTCTCTTTCTTATCGTCCGAGAACCCTAAATATTGGAAAGCTGCCGCGGTCATCCCCCTCTTCAAAGGGCGTTACACTCTAAACCCAAACTGTTACAGACCTATATGCGTCCCGCCCTGCCTTTCTAAAGTCTTCAAAAGCAAAGTTAACAAACAGATCGCTGACCATTTCAAATCTCACCGTTATCTTCTCCGCTGTGCAATCCGGTTTCCGAGCTGGTCACGTGTGCACGTCAGCCACACTCAATGTACTAAACGATACCATAACCGCCATCGGTAAAATACAGTACTGAGGAGCCGTCTTCATCAACCTGGCCAAGGCTTTCGACTCTGTCAATTCCCGTATTCTTATCGGCAGACTCAACAGCCTTGTTTTCTCAAATGACTGCCTCGCCTGGTTCACCAACTACTTCTCAGATAGAGTTCAGTGTGTCAAATCTGAGGGCCTGTTGTCCAGACCTCTGGCAGTCTCTATGGGGGTACCACAGGGTACCAATTCTCGAGCCGACTCTTTTCTCTGTATATATCAACGATGGCTCTCTTGCTGCGGGGGATTCCCTGATCCAACTCTACGCAGACGGCACCATTCTGTATACATCTGGCCCTTCTTTGGACTCTGTGTTAACAAACCTCCAGACGAGCTTCAATGCCACACAATACTCCTTCTGTGGCCTCCAACTGCTCTTTAACGCTAGTAAAACTATAATGCATGCTTTTCAACCGATGGCTGCCCACACCCGCCCGTCCGATTAGCATCACTACTCTGGACGGTTCTGACTTAGAATATGTGGACAACTACAAATACCTAGGTGTCTGGCTAGACTTTAAACTCTCCTTCCAGACTCATATTAAACATCTCCAATCCAAAATTAAATCTAGAATCAGCTTCCTATTTCGCAACAAAGCCTCCTTCACTCACGCTGCCAAACATACCCTCGTAAAACTGACTATCCTACCGAACCTCGACTTCGGCGATGTCATTTACAAAATAGCCTCCAACACTCTACTCAGCAAACTGGATGCAGTGTATCTTTTGTAACCAAAGCCCCATATACCACCCACCACTGCGACCTGTATGCTCTCGACGGCTGGCCCTCGCTACATATTCGTCGCCAGACCCACTGGCTCCAGGTCATCTATAAGTCTTTGCTAGTTAAAGCTCCGCCTTATCTCAGCTCACTGGTCACCATAACAACGCCCACCCGTAGCATGCGCTCCAGCAGGTATATCTCACTGGTCATCCCCAAAGCCAACACCTATTTGGTCACTTTTCCTTCCAGTTCTCTGCTGCCAATGACTGGAACGAATTGCAAAAATCGCTGAAGTATCTCCCTTACTAACTTTAAGCATCAGCAATCTGAGCAGCTTACTGATCACTGCAGCTGTTCACAGCCCGTCTGTAAACAGCCCATCCAATCTACCTACCTCATCCCATATTGTTTTTCTTTTCTTTTTTGCTCTTTTGCACACCAGTATTTCTACTTGCACATCATCATCTGCACATCCATCACTCCAATGTTAATTTGCTAAATTGTAATTACTTTGCTACTATGGCCTATTTATTGCCTTACCTCCTTACGCCATTTGCACACACTGTACATAGACTTTTTATATTGTGTTATTGACTACGTTTGTTTATTCCATGTGTAACTCTGTGTTGTTGTTTGTGTCACACTGTTTTGCTTTATCTTGGCCAGGTTGCAGTTGTAAATGAGAACTTGTTCTCAACTGGCCTGCCTGATTAAATCAAGGTTGAAATAAAGATGTTTTTTTTTACAACATTAGCAATGTCTACACTGTATTTCTGATCAATTTGATGTTGTTTTAATGTACAAAAAAATGTGCTTTTCTTTCAAAAACAAGGTTGCGCAGGAAAGGTGTATGCGCAGGAAAGGTTCACAGGAAATGTTGCGTAGGAAAGGTGTGCAGGAAAGGTGTGCGCAGGAAAGGTGTGCGTAGGAATGGTGTGGGTAAGAAAGGTGTGCGAAGGAAAGGTGTGCGTAGGAATGGTGTGCGTAGGAATGGTGTGGGTAAGAAAGGTGTGCGAAGGAAAGGTGTGCATAGGAATGGTGTGCGTAAGAAAGGTGTGCGTAGGAATGGTGTGCATAGGAAAGGTGTGCGTAGGAATGGTGTGCGTAGGAATGGCAAAAATTCCTAAATCTGGATCGAGCCCTCAGTGAATGTGGCACATGGCATTAGCCACGCTATTTAGACTCTGCTCCTCTCTTCTCACCTCTCCTGACTAGCCAGATTCTTTCCACTCGTGACAATTTATGTTGTCCATGGCCCTTGTTGTGGCCCATTGGGCATTTTTATTTTTAAAGCAAGCGTTATAATGTAAATGGTGCACTGATTTTGTCTGCCTGTAAATATGGCCCTTGTGTTGTCACTGATGACCCCATTCTCACAGGATAGAGACACGGCTGCTGTCTCCTCACTCCGAGGTGTCAATATTTATGACAGAGGAAAGTTCACGCTGTGCGTCGTTGTTGCATGCAGAAGAGTAGGTATTATATGTTCTGTATGCCTTGGTTGGCATGTGACTGGTTTGCGCGTGTAGGGTATGCAGGGTACAATGTCAGCAGTCTCCCACTCATGCTGAAAATACAGTGGCTTATAAATCTTTGTGGAGGAGATTATGAATTGTATTAGTGCTATATCCACTGTACTGTAGTTTTCTCCTTTCCTCCACTCCTGACTGCATTTTCTGCCATAGAAATGTAATGAATAAAACAGGCATTCCCATTCAAGTCAATGGTCGCATAATGGGTGGACTGGTGGCCATTGCGAGTGTATCCATAGGAGCAAAGCAGGAAGTAAAAGCAGGAAGTGTACCCATAAATATGTGCTGCGATTTCTTGATTCAACTCAACTAACATTACAAAAAATACAGTCCATTGCATGATCCACATCAGTTAACATCATTTGAAAGAACATTCTATATTACCATGGAAGTGATTGCACCACTCTACAAGGCAGCAATTGTGAGTGTACCCATGAGTTTCCCAGTCAAATTGCCTGAGTTAGAGGTTCCAAGCCCATTCTATTAATTGTTTTCTACAACACCTTGCTTGTTTCAACAAGGAGCAACAAAGTTGAATCACTTTGTTGAGTCCATGTTATCGCAGAAACAGACTCAACCATACAAATGACCGCCTGTCCCATCTTCAGTCAGCTGTTCGTTCCCAAAATAGTTATGACGGTTATTTTATTTCCATGGCGGTTTTCATCCATAACTGCTGGTTACGCGTTTATATGGTAATTGTGCCAGCCATAACTGTAGTGAGTCTCCTCAAGCAGAGAAGTATCGAATCACACGGAGTGTTTTTTGTTGTTGACTATTCTGTCCCCTTTTTGGCTCTGTGTCCTCCCCTCCCTGGTTGCCTCCTACGAGAGAGTGGTGAATGATACTTATGGCAAGGCCGACTGTGATGGACTCCAGCTAATCAACTTCATAGTGAAATACCTCAGTGTAAGAACTTTCTAGACTCACAATGGCTGCAATGTTTCCTGTTTCAGGGCTTATCCAATTTAGAAGTGCGGATGTTACGCTATGATAACCCCGAGCTTCAACTTGATGTGCAATTCACAAACTAGTTATGTTTTCCCTTTCATTCTCTCTTCCTTAGACTCAAAGGTTGCTTTATGACCGATTTTAAGAAGAGCTCTTATAGAAATAATGCAGTGTTCCCAGGTGGTGCTGATGTGTCTGAGAGAAACTGGGAAAATGACTGTCTGTCCGACCTGCTGATCAACAGGGACTACAGTGGAGTCCTGGGGCTGGTCTGGGAGGGCAAGACAGGCACACACACATGGACAGACACACATGACCACCATGTCATCAAAGGCCTCTAATACTAATCTGCATTATAATGCGTTTGCACTATGTGCACTTTCCGCACAACACTGTATATACACTGTACATAATTGCCACGGCAGCATCCATGCCTCTGTAAATTGTTAATTGTATATTCCCGCTGTAATCAGTCTATACCCTAGAGTTGGATGTATACTGTTCCGATATGGCTATATTCTGTATGATGTCTGTGTGCACTTGTGTCTGTATTCTGTTTGTATATTGTCTATTGCTGGCAGCACCTTCTCACTTAGGCTAATTCCAGGTATGTGTAAATGTATGTGGTATGGGTATGTGTAAATCTGACAGAAGCACTCTTGTTATTAACGAGGTGAGATCGAACAGAATCCCCTCAGCAGTTACAACATGGCCATAAAAACAGTCCCCCCACTACCTCTTAAACACCACTGGATTACCCACACACACAAACCCACCCTTATCTGTGAGTTGTGGGGGGCAGTAACCATACTTGTAACAGTTGAGCTAGCTCAGCACATTTCAAGTGGTTGGCATTTGTCCTTTGTCCGTTTCTGGCCAGAGGTCACCCCTGGCCCCTCCCAACACCCACATTGGAAAAGTTTCCATACTAAGTCAAGGTAAATAGGGTTATTGAATATTTGACCTTCACAGCATCAACTGCAGGTGACTTTGGATGAAGAAAGTTAGCATGGCTGTCATAAGGCCGGAAAAGGGTTTAGCATAGTGCTTTTTCAAGTCCATAAACTGGGCTGTGCCAACACTCCTGTGGATGTTTTTAAGATGGTACATGTAGAATAGATATTTTTCCTGCTGGCCTGTGTCCAACATGTGCTGAATTATTGTACTATGAGTGTGTGAGCCCTGTTAGTTCTCTCTCCCTACGGCCAGAGTTCAATCACTGAATTTTGACTGCACTCCAATCACAGCTGTGTGTCCAATCATGGGCAAATTACAATTGGCCCAGAACCAAGCGTCATGGCTGGCCCTTAAATTAAAATAAAATCAAATGTTATTGGTCACATACACATGGTTAGCAGATGTTATTGCGAGTGTAGCGAAATGCTTGTGTTTCTAGTTCCAACAGGGCATCAAGCAATATCTAACACGTAATCGAACAATTCCACAACTACCTAGTAGACACAAATCTAAGTAAAGGAATGGAATAAGAATATATACATATAAATATATGGATGAGCAATGACATGCAGGGTGGGGTGGAGGGGGAGGATATCAATAACAAATTGTCAATCTCTTCTGGCTCAAAGTTGAGGAGAGATTGACTGCATCACTTTGTGAGAGGTGTTGACTTGCTGAACGCACCAAAGTGTCTGTTCAAACAACTAACACACAGCTCATACATACCGCACAAGACATGCCACCAGGGGTCTCTTCACAGTCCCCAAGTCCAGAACAGTATCTGTGAAACATGCAGTACTATATAGTGCAATAACTACATGGAACTCTCTTCCACATCAAGTAACTCAAGCGAGCAGTAAAATTAGATTTAAAAAAACACAACACAGCACAACGCAGACTGTGAAGAGACACGCACACTCTACACAAACACACGTTGTAATGTTGTGGTATTGTGGATTTTATATTGTAAATGTGTAATAATGTAATAAGGACATGTATGATGTATTGTGTTATTTCTGATGTAAACTGTTGTTGTGTTTTGTTTTAATGTAATTGTTCTGACCCTGTTTGGAACCCAGGAAGAGTAGCTGCTGTAATGGGGATCCTAATAAATAAATACAAAATGACTAAATCAAAATTGCGTGTCCAATTTATTCGCTGGAAGCCAAATTCACATCTGAACTTGTCCATATCTGATATGCATTTTATTTGACCTAACTTGACCTGTGTGAATGCTCCAGCTTTGGTGGATAAAGTTTTTTTTTTTTTACGGAAACTTATCATCTTTGCAAAAACACCTCCGAAATGTCATCAATAAAACACACAGTGCTGCCATTCTATGGACAATGTGACATTTCTTAATGTCAGCGCGGTTTCACAGGCCAGTGGAAAAGCCTTCTCTGTTTAATTATTGTTGTTTTGGAGGAAGTGGGACCTGTTCCCACAATGGGTGGAGCACCTTTTCCATCACATTGTCAGCTAGGGCCGCCTTTTGATTGGCTAATCGGAGGGGTGTGAGAGAGAGACTCTCATGGTCACACGTGACCAGAATGCTTTGAACCCTGGCTCCAGCTAACCCCCCTCACCCACCCTCAGACGCTTTAACTTCACTGAACACAGGGTGACTGCATTCCACAGCCCCTGCAGAAGCATAGTTTGGTCACCATGGTGAGGTCTCACATGAGGAGCACGCTTACACATGCAAACACACACACACAGTCTTGATGACATCGCTGTGACATTGAATGGCTTGAACCACTGACATGTGACAACCCAAAGAATTCAAAGAATCACAATGTGAGAATGTTTGACCTGAGTCTAGATACAAGGCCTAAATCCACAGTATCGCCATCAGCAAAATCTTTCTAATTTATTGGTCAAGGTAGAGAGATTGGGTAACATGAACTATATGGCATGGTGCTATAAACCCAGAGACATTGGTGTCCCTGGTACCACTGGTGTCCCTGGTGTCCCTGGTGCCACTTCCTAGCCCCACACCGCTACAATTAATTTTCCTTTTGACAAACTAATTGCGAAAGTATGTGTGTTAATTTTCCAGCAGCAACAATATAGGAGGTTGTTTACATGTCTCCATAAAGCGCTGTGGTAACAAAATGGTTAACTAACTGTTTATGTTTTACTGAACAACAGGGTTAATTCTATTCAGTTTGGTCAATCCTATTCAGTTCATTCAATTCAGGAAGTAAATTGAAATTCCAATTGAAGAATTGAAAGAACATCATTGAATTTGAATGGCATTTTTAAAATTCTTGGATGGAAAGGTCAATATATCTCAAGTTGAATAAAAATGTATAGAATTCGGCATTCACAAAAAGGGTAGGCAATGGCCTTTACATGAAAACACTTTTGATAATCAGCCATAGGAAGGGAATTTCTTTGGAGTGAGGACACTATGAGCGAATCAAAACACACAAGCCTTACCCCCACTCTCAACCCAAGACACACACACACACACACACAGACACACACACACCACACACAAAACACTGCCCCAGTTGTTCCTCTGTTGACAATGAACTCAGTGGAAGGGTGTCCATAGTGATGAGGAGCAACAGCTTATTCCATTGGAGCTGCATCAACAATGTTTTGCACACAGGGCCTCACAGAGCTAAAACAGCATTGTCTGAGCTTGGTGAAAAACTAGCCTGACATACAGTAGAAAGCATAGTTCCAGCTTGGAACAGACTGCAACCAAACACACATCCCTGTACAAGGACTCACATGGTACGGTGGCAACTCTCGACAACCTACGCTTTTGCTGCTTAATGTGAAGTGGATAAAGGATGGGAAAGTCTTGTTGTTTTGACAGTGCAGTCTAAATATAGCACACGGTCCACTCATCTGTTTCCCGGGCGTCCTCATTCAAACGAGAGCATCACTTGAGTCAGCTCCTCCTTCTACTGTTGTTTGTTTGTTTGTCCAAGACCGTGAAAGTGTAAGTGTGTGTGTGTGTGAGAGAGAGAGAGAGAGGGAGGGAGAGAGAGAGAGAGAGAGAGAGAGAGAAGACTGGTTGCCCTCTAGGTTACAGAGAGCTGGTAGTCCCAGCCACCAAACTACAAGGTGTGAAACAGGGAAGAGACTCAGGGGGTATGCTAATTTGGTATAGAGCAGACCTAACCCACTCTACTAAATTACTCAAAACAGGACCATTTTACACCTGGCTAGAAATTAATAAGGAAATGATCTCAACAGAGAAAATAGGCTCAGGTGTGCTACCTATATCCCCCCAATAGAATCTCCATACTTTAATGATGACAGATTCTCCATCCTAGAGAGGGAGATCAACCATTTCCAGGCTCAGGGACATGTACAAGTCTGTGGCAACCTAAGTGCCAGAACTAATCATGAGGCATTAAATCCAAAGGAACTGAATAATATTAAGAAATGCTATAGATGGAAGGAAAATAGTGTGGAAATCTACCAAAAGCAATTAGGAATAACAAATTCAAACCCTTCTAGACAATTTCCTGGACAAAAGGTTTCACTGTAATAGTGAAAGTGTAAACTTGGCAGTATAAAACCTAAACAGTATATTTGACCTCTCAGCTTCCCTATCAAATCTAAAAATGTCAAGCAGACAACCTAAGAAAATTAACAACAATGCCAAATGGTTTGATTAAGAATGTAAAAACCTAAGAAAGAAATTGAGAAACCTATCTAACCAAAAACATAGAGACCCAGAAAACCTGAGCCTTCCCTATGGTGAATCATTAAAACAATACAGAAATACACTACGGAAAAAGAAGGAACAGCACGTCAGAAATCAGCTCAATGTAATTGAAGAATCCATAGAATCTAAGCACTTCTGGGAAAATTGGAAAACTCTAAACAAACAACACAAAGAGTTATCTATCCAAAATGGAGATGTATGGATTAACCACTTCTCCAATTGTTTTGGCTCTGAAACAATGAGCAAACAGCAAAAACATCAAATCAAATGTATTTATATAGCCCTTCGTACATCAGCTGATATCTCAAAGTGCTGTACAGAAACCTAGCCTAAAACCCCAAACAGCAAGCAATGCAGGTGTAGAAGCACGGTGGCTAGGAAAAACTCCCTAGAAAGGCCAAAACCTAAGAAGAAACCTAGAGAGGAACCAGGCTATGTGGGGTGGCAAGTCCTCTTCTTGCTGTGCCGGGTGGAGATTATAACAGAACATGGCCAAGATGTTCAAATGTTCATAAATGACCATCATGGTCCAATAATAATAAGGCAGAACAGTTGAAACTGGAGCAGCAGCACGGCCAAGTGGACTGGGGACAGCAAGGAGTCATCATGTCAGGTAGTCCTGAGGCATGGTCCTAGGGCTCAGGTCCTCCGAGGGAGAGAAAGAGAGAAAGAGAGAATTAGAGAGAGCACACTTAAATTCACACAGGACACCGAATAGGACAGGAGAAGTACTCCAGATATAACAAACTGACCCTAGCCCCCCGACACATAAACTACTGCAGCATAAATACTGGAGGCTGAGACAGGAGGGGTCAGGAGACACTGTGGCCCCATCCGAGGATACCCCCGGACAGGGCCAAACAGGAAGGATATAACCCCACCCACTTTGCCAAAGCACAGCCCCCACACCACTAGAGGGATATCTTCAACCACCAACTTACCATCCTGAGACAAGGCCGAGTATAGCCCACAAAGATCTCCGCCACGGGGGGGGGGGGCCAACCCAGACAGGAAGATCACATCAGTGACTCAACCCACTCAAGTGACGCACCACTCCCAGGGACGGTATGAAAGAGCCCCAGTAAGCCAGTGACTCAGCCCCTGTAATAGGGTTAGAGGCAGAGAATCCCAGTGGAAAGAGGGGAACCGGCCAGGCAGAGACAGCAAGGGCGGTTCGTTGCTCCAGAGCCTTTCCGTTCACCTTCACACTCCTGGGCCAGACTACACTCAATCATATGACCCACTGAAGAGATGAGTCTTCAGTAAAGACTTAAAGGTTGAGACCGAGTTTGCGTCTCTTACATGGGTAGGCAGATCATTCCATAAGAATGGAGCTCTATAGGAGAAAGCCCTGACTCCAGCTATTTGCTTAGAAATTCTAGGGACAATTAGGAGGCCTGCGTCTTGTGACCGTAGAGTAAGTGTAGGTATGTACGGCAGGACCAAATCAGAGAGATAGGTAGGAGCAAGCCCATGTAATGCTTTGTAGGTTAGCAGTAAAACCTTGAAATCAGCCCTTGCCTTGACAGGAAGCCAGTGTAGGGAGGCTAGCACTGGAGTAATATGATCAAATTTTTTGGTTCTAGTCAGGATTCTAGCAGCCGTATTTAGCACTAACTGAAGTTTATTTGGTGCTTTATCCGGGTAGCCGGAAAGTAGAGCATTGCAGTAGTCTAACCTAGAAGTGACAAAAGCATGGATTCATTTTTGGACAGAAAGTTTCTTATTTTTGCAATGTTACGTAGATGGAAAAAACTGTCCTTGAAATGGTCTTGATATGTTCTTCAAAAGAGAGATCAGGGTCCAGAGTAACGCCGAGGTCCTTCACAGTTTTATTTGAGACCGTTTTAAAACATATACATTACCGTTCAAAAGTTTGGGTTCACTTAGAAATGTCCTTGTTTTGAAAGAAAAACACATTTTTGTCTGTTAAAATAACATCAAATTGAACAGAAATACAGTGTAGACATTGTTAATGTTGTAAATTACTATTGTAGCTGGAAACGGCAGATTTTTTGTAGAATATCTACATTATCAGCATCCATCACTCCTGCGTTCCAATGGCACGTTGTGTTAGCTAATCCAAGTTTATAATTTTAAAAGGATAATTGATCATTAGTAAACCCTTTTGCAATTAAGTTAGCACAGCTGAAAACTGTTGTTCTGATTATAGAAGCAATAAAACTGGCCTTATTTAGACTAGTTGAGTATCTGGAGCATCAGCATTTGTGGGTTTGATTACTGGCTAAAAATGTCCAGAAACAAATAACTTTCTTCTGAAACTCGTCAGTCTATTCTTGCTCTGAGAAATTAAGGCTATTCCATGCGAGAAATTGCCAAGAAATTGAAGACTCCCTTCACAGAACAGCACAAACTGGCTCTAACCAGAATAGAAAGAGGAGTAGGAGGCCCCGGTGCACGACTCAGCAAGAGAACAAGAACATTAGAATGTCTAGTTTGAGAAACAGATGCCTCACAAGTCCTCAACTGGCAGCTTCATTAAATAGTACCCGCAAAACACCAGTCTCGACGTCAACAGTGAAGAGGCGACTCTGGGATGCTGGCCTTCTAGGCAGAGTTCCTCTGTCCAGTATCTGTGTTCTTTCCCCCATCTTAAGGTTTTCTTTTTATTGACCAGTCTGAGATATGGCTTTCCTTTGTAACTCTACCTAGAAGGCCAGAACACAGGAGTGATGGTTGCTGATAATGTACGCATATGTAGATATTCTACAAAAAAATCTGACGTTTCCTACAGGACAAAATACAACCCCTCCAACCCAAATAGGTCTTTGGGGTTGATGTTATTCTAAATTAAATGATAAAATATACAGACCACAAATTCCAATTGGCTATACTTAAACTCTTTAACATCATCCTCAGCTCTGGCATCTTTTCCCCAATATTTGGAACCAAGGACTGATCACCCAAATCCACAAAAGTGGAGACAAATTTGACCATGTACACAAACAACAAGTGTGTGGTTAAAATTGCCAAAAACACACATTTCTTTCCACAGGGCCAGGGGTGAGACAGGGATGCAGCTTAAGCCCCACCCTCTTCAACGTATATATCAACGAATTGGCGAGGGCACTAGAACAGTCTGCAGCACATAGAATCTGAAGTCAAATGTCTACTATTTGCTGAGATATGGTACTTCTGTCCTCAACCAAGGAGGGCCTACAGCAGCACCTAAATCTTCTGCACAGATTCTGTCAGACCTGGGCCCTGACAGTAAATCTCAGTAAGACAAAGATAATGGTGTCCCAAAAAAGGTCCAGTTGCCAGGACCACGAATACAAATTCCGTCTGGACACAGTTGCCCTTGAGCACACAATAAACTATACATTGAGTTGAAGTTGGAAGTTTACATACACCTTAGCCAAATACATTTAAACTCAGTTTTTCACAATTCTTTACATTGAATCCCAGTAAAAATTCAGTTCTGCCCACAAAGTTTCTATGGGATTGAGGTTAGGGCTTGTGATGGCCACTCCAATACATTCACTTGCTGTTCTTAAGCCATTTTGCCACCACTTTGGAAGTATGCTTGGTGTCACTGTCCATTTGGAAGACCCATTTGCGAACATGATTTAACTTCCTGACTGATGTCTTGAGATGTTGCTTCAATATATCCACATAATTTTCCTACCTCATGATGCCATCTATTTTGTGAAGCGCACCAGTCCCTCCTGCAGCAAAACACCCCCACAACCCGATGCTGCCACCCCCGTGTTTCACAGTTGGGATGGTGTTCTTCGGCTTGCAAGCCTCCCCCTTTTTCCTCCAAACACAACGATGGTCATTAAGAGCAAACAGTTCCATTTTTGTTTCATCAGACCAGAGGACATTTCTCCAAAAAGTACGATCTTTGTCCCCATGTGTGGACTTTCAGGTTATGTCGATATAGAACTCGTTTTACTGTAGATATAGATACTTTTGTACCTGTTTCCTCCAGCATCTTCACAAGGTCCTTTGCAGTTGTTCTGGAATTGATTTGCACTTTTCACACCAAAATACGTTCATCTCTAGGAGACAGAACGCGTCTCCTTCCTGAGCGGTATGACGGCTGCGTGGTCCCATGGTATTTATACTTGGGTACTATTGTTTGTACAGATGAACGTGGTACCTTCAGGCGTTTGGAAATTGCTCCCAAGGATGAACCAGACTGGTGGGGGTCTACAATTATTTTTTTCTGAGGTCTTGGCTGATTTCTTTTGATTTCCCCATGATGTCAAGGAAAGAGGCACTGAGTTTGAAGGTAGGCCTTGAAATACATCCACAGATACACCTCCAATTGACTCAAATTATGTCAATTAGCCTATCAGAAGCTTCTAAAGCCATGACATAATTTTCTGGAATTGTCCAAGCTGTTTAAAGGCACAGTCAACTTAGTGTATGTAAACTTCTGACCCACTGGAATTGTGATGCAGTGAATGATAAGTGAAATAATTTGTATGTAAACAATTGTTGGAAATTGACTTGTGTCAGGGCACAAAGTAGATGTCCTAACCAACTTGCCAAAACTATAGTTTGTTAACAAGAAATTTGTGGAGTGGTTGAAAAAAGAGTTTTAAAGACTCCAACCTAAGTGTATGTAAACTTTTGACTTCATTTGTACCTCTGCCTAAACATCGGCGCCACAGGTAACTTCCACAAAGCTGTGAACGATCTGAGAGACACGCAAAGAAGGGCCTTTTATGCAATCAAAAGGAACATAAAATTTGACATACCAATTAGGACATGGCTAAAAATAATTGAATCAGTTGTAGAACCCATTGCCCTTTATGGTTGTGAGGTCTGTGGTCCGCTCACCAACTAAGAATTCACAAAATGGGACAAACACCAACACCAGACAAACACTAACACAGACAAATGCAGAATTCTTGCAAAAATATCCTCAGTGTACAATGTGAAACACCAAATAATGCATGTTAATTATCAAAATCCAGAAAAGTTACATTCTACAACCACCTAAATGGAAGCGGTTCCCAAACCTCCCAAACCTTAACCATAACAAAGCCATCACCTACAGAGAAATTTACCTGGAGAAGAGCCCCATAATGAAGCTGGTCCTGGGGCTCTGTTAACAAACACAAACAGACCCCACAGAGCCATAAGACAGCAACACAATTAGACCCAACCAAATCATGAGAAAACATAGAAAATAATTTACAAAAAAACTGAGAGACCTAGAATGCAATTTGGCCCTAAACAAAGAGTAAACAGTAGTAGAATACCTGACCACTGTGACTGACCAAAAATGAAGGAAATATTTGACTATGCACAGACTCAGTGAGCATAGCCTTGCTATTGAGAAAGGCTGCCGAAGGCAGACCTGGCTCTCAAGAGAGGACAGGCTATGTGCACACTGCTCACAAAATGAGATGGAAACTGAGCTGCGCTTCCTAACCTCATGCCAAATGTATGACCATATTAGAGACACATATTTCTCTCAGATTACACAGATCCACAAAGAATTCGAAAACAAATCCAATTTTGAAAAACTCTCATATCTACTGGGTGAAATTCCACAGTGTGCCATCACAGCAGCAAGATTTGTGACCCTGTTGCCACGAGAAAAGGGCAACCAGTGAAGAACACACACCATTGTAAATACAACCCATATCTATGCTTATTTATTTTTATCTTGTGTCCTTTACCATTTGTACATTGTTAAAACACTGTATATATATATATAATATGACATTTGTAATGTCTTTATTGTTTTGAAACTTCTGTATGTGTGATGTTTACTGTTAATTTTTATTGTTTATTTCACTTTATATATTCACTTTATATATTATCTACCTCACTTGCTTTGGCAATGTTAACACATGTTTCCCATGCCAATAAAGCCCTTGAATTGAATTGAATTGAATTGAGAGAGAGAGAGAGAGAGAGAGAGAGAGAGAAGCCAGTCTGGACTGGACAGCTGGCCCTGATAACTAATCTGCCTCTCCCTGGCTTTTTGTAAAATATGAACTCAACCTGATAGCATTCATTAATAAATGAAAAATGTCTCCCAATTCTCCTCCAACACTGAGCTCCCCTGAGAGAGAGAGAGTAACTGCATCAGAGTGTTAGTGTGTGGGGGCTGTGTGTTTGTGGTGAGTCTAGGAGACTAATAATAGGAGGCATTCATCAGGGCTCTTTCTAGGGCGGAAAGGGGGAGGAGGACATGATATAAACAGAGCTGATTGCAGTTGGCCAAACCACAACCTAAGATCACAACACTGGTGCCAAAGTCATGCTCTTTCTAGGAAATCCAGCCCTCTGAATAGCCCCTTTGGGTCCATTCGGTGAGGATGCGCACGGCATTCTTGATTAGCCTGGAGATGTTCGTGTTGGCATGCAGCCGGCCCATGTTGTGAATTCCCCAAGCGAAGCATGCCTGGGTTGGCTATGTGTTCTCAAGCAGGGACTCCTTTTGATGGTGATTCTTAATTGCTTTTTTGATCAGCCTGAAAGGCATGGCCTTTGGGATGAACACTTTCAGATTAATGTACAGTAAAAACAGCCTCATCCACAAAGCAGCATGGATTAGATGCTCAAATTAAAGGTTACCCTAACCCACAGATCTAGGATCAGATTATCATAGTTAACCTAACATAGCCTTGATGAAATAATACGTATATCAGCAATTAGGGAAAGGGCAGCCTTGTTTTTGCAGCTCAACCTTCACTGTCCTCCAGTGCAGTGGTGAAAAAAGTACCCAATTGTCATACTTGAGTAAAATGACTACTTGAGTAGAAGCAAAGATACCTTAATATAAAATGACTCAAGTAAACGTGAAAGTCACCCAGTAAAATACTACTTGAGTAAAAGTCAGAAAGTGTTTGGTTTTAAATATACTGTACTTAAATATCAAAGTAAATGTAATGGTGTAACAGAGTAGCTGGGTAAGGTAGGTTACTTTCTAAAAGTAATCCGTTACAATTACTAGTTACCTGTCCAAAATTGTCATCAGTAATGTAACTTTTGGATTAACCAAACTCAGTAACGTAATCTGATTACATTCAGTTACTTTTAGATTACTTTCCCCTTAAGAGGCATTAGAAGAAGAATTCCACTTGGCAAATTGCTCGGCACACGCATACTCGTTCAGGCAAATTGAAATAAGTGCACTCAGGCTATCCGGAAGGCCAAAGTTAGTTACTTTAAGGAGCAGTTCTCTCTCTGTGGGTTTAATCCCAAGGAAAACGGTTAAAGACCTGGAGAATAAACCCTCCTCCTCACAGCTGGCCATGTCCCTTAATATTGATGATGTGGTTGTTACTGACAAGTAGCACATGGCTGAGCTCTTTAATCACCACTTCATTAAGTCAGGATTCCTATTTGAATCTGCCATGCCTCCTTGCCTGTCCAACATTTCCTCATCTCTCACCCCTTCAAATGCGACTATCCCCGATGCTCCTCCCTCTTTTTCCCCTGCAATGATACAAAGTTTCTCCCTGCAGGCGGTCACTGAGTCGAGGTGCTAAATGAGCTCCTGAAACTTGACCCCAAAAAAACATCTGGGTCAGATGGTTTAGACACAGTTCGTGAAGGCAGCCACAGTTCGTCCTTTATTGAAAGGGGGAGATCAAGCTGTCCTAACTGTTTAAGCCAATTTCGATTTTGCACTGTTTATCAAAAGTGTTGGAAAAACTTAATCAATGGTTTTCTTGACATCTGTAGTATTCTCTCTGGTATGCAATCTGGTTTCCGCTCAGGTTATGGATGTGTCACTGCAACCTTAAAGGTTCTATATTATGACACCATTGCCCTTGATTCTAAGCAATGTTGTGCTTCTATTTTTTGGACTTGGCCAATGCTTTGATATGTTAGACCATTCCATTCTTGTTAAATAGCACCCGCAAAACACCAGTCCCAACGTCAACAGTGAAAAGGCATCTCCGGGATGCTGGCCTTCTAGGCAGAGTTGCAAAGAAAAAGCCATATCTCAGACTGGCCAATAAAAAGATTAAGATGGGCAAAAGAACACAGACGCTGGACAGAGGAACTCTGCCTAGAAGGCCAGCATCCCGGAGTCGCCTCTTCACTGTTGACGTCGAGACTGGTGTTTTGCTGGTACTATTTAATGAAGCTGCCAGTTGAGGACTTGTGAGGCATCTGTTTCTCAAACTAGACACTCTAATGTACTTGTCCTCTTGTTCAGTTGTGCACTGGGGCCTCCCACTCCTCTTTCTATTCTGGTTAGAGCCAGTTTTCGCTGTTCTGTGAAGGGAGTGGTACACAGCATTGTACGAGATCTTCAGTTTCTTGACAGTTTCTTGCATGGAATATCCTTCATTTCTCAGAACAATAATAGACTGATGAGTTTCAGAAGAAAGTTATTTGTTTCTGGTCATTTCTAGCCTGAATTCGACCCCACAAATGCTGATGCTCCAGATACGCAACTAGTCTAAAGATGGCCACTTTTATTGCTTCTTTAATCAGCACAACAGTTTTTAGATATGTTAACATAATTGCAAAAGGATTTTCTAATTAGCCTTTTAAAATGATAAACTTGGATTAGCTAACACAACGTGCCATTGGAACACAGGAGTGATGGTTGCTGATAATGGGCCTTTGTACGCCATAAAAGAATCAGCCGTTTCCAGCTACAATAGTCATTTACAACATTAACAATGTCTACACTGTATTTCTGATCGATTTGATGTTATTTTAATGGACAGACAATGTGTTTTTCTTTCAAAAACAAGGACTTTTCTAAATGACCCCAAACTTTTGAACGGTAGTGTTTATATAATTTACAAGTCAAAAAATGGATGCAGCTACTACAGATTGCCCCTTTAAGACTATCAAAAGTGTGCACGTTTGAGCATGTGTCCATTAGGCCTATGGAGTTAAAAAAAAATTATCAGCATGAATTAGATTGAGCGATAAAAGCCCCACTTTTATTCCATAGGCTGGGATCTGCACTACGCAGTTGTTGCAAGAGCACATTTTTCACTGGCTGTCCACTGGTTTCAAAAGCAATGATTGATAGGCAGCTGAAACTTCTTGAATTCAACTATTATTGGGTTCAAATACACATTTAGATTTGTGAACAGCCATCCACAACAACCCCAATCCGTAAGGCGCAGATATCTAAATGATAGAGCAGCAGCTTGATTCAATGCGCTATGTAGATTATGTTTTTTATTTAACCTTAATTTAACTAGGTAAATCAGTTAAGAATAAAATCTTATTTACAATGACAGCCTACCCCGGCCAAACCCTAACAACACTGGGCCAATTGTGTCACCCTATCACGGCTGGTTGTGATACTGCCTGGAATTGAACCAGAGTTTGTAGTGAGGTTTCTTGCACTGAGATGCAGTGCCTTAGACTACTGCGCCACTTGGGAGCCCAAGATATCAATAATAAGTGATATCCGTTATGCCGTAGAGTACACCACTGCTGTCATCCTTCCTTCCAAGTGTTTATTCAAGTTGGATAATCTTCGAATGCCGACAGCAGTCGCACCATTGGAAGACATAGCTTGGACTGTAGCCTACAAAAGCCTATTCCTACCCTTTTCCCGCGATCCATCAAGCACATTTGGTGTGTCATCATAGTGGTCTCTGACTTGTGGTCAGACTTGCACAGGTGGAACAAACTTAAACTTGTGCCTTTTTTCAATGCTGATTTGAAGTGTAAAGATTTTTTTCGCAAACATCCTTTCTGAATTAAATGTAATCCTCGAAGTAATCATCTAGTTTTTAAAGTATCTGTAATCTGATTGCATTATTTTTTGCTTGTAACGGATTACAGTTACAGTTTTTTTGCAATCTCTTACATGTAACGGATTACATGTAGTCCGTTACTCCCCAACCCAGCAGAGTGGTTATATAAAAGACGTAGGTTTTGCATTTGCATAGCATTTGCATGTGCTGGACAGGCCCTGTTACCCAAAGCATACACATCAGGCATTGGTCTGAAATACCAGAAAAGGGACAGACTTGGGGGTAGGGGTGTATATGTGTGTGAGGGGAGTTCCTTGTTCTTGTTCTTGTTCTTGTTTATTATTAGCTAAATTTATACAGTAGTCAAATGAGACATTGTTCTTCATTGTTGTTGTTGTTGGTGGTGGTGTTGATAATGATGATGACTATAGTTGTTCTGCAGTGGTAGCCAAGGTTTATTGCTAGTAGCGGTTATTTCCTGGAGAACATCATAATACGTGCTTTCCTCACTATTTGCTTGTATAAGTTGCAAATATCCTTTGTTTGAGACAGGTAGAAAAGGCTAAATGCCACCCCCACATGCCCTGACCACATGACCTGAATTCCCGAACAGTATTCACAGATGTGGTAGAGAGATCAACCGAACTCGACCAAAACATTGGAATTGCCAGGTAAGAAGAATTTATGCAGCAGTTAAGGATAACTAACGTGGCAGGTTAGGAGACTTATGTTAAGGTTAGGAAAAGGGTTAGGGTTAGCTAAAATTCTCTCCTAAACTGCTGCGAAAAGTTACTTCTGGTCATAGCTGTACTCCTTCTACTCAAAACCTCAGAATCTCTTCATTTCCCCCCATCAAAATTAGCCTACATTTAGGCTATTGTTTGTATGTGTATTGCACACTATGTTGGGGTAAAAATCTGAATATAATAGGTTTATGGATGTCAACCCCAATACATGTTCATGTCATCGTCCCCAAACAACTGCATTACACTTATAAAAAATGTCTATGCTACCAGCTTATACAAATGGGAGTTAGCATTTAGCAGACATTTTTTCTAACCCCAAAAAGGACCATTTCTAAATATTATGCAGCAAAAACAGACAAATATATCCACATCGGATTTTAGTAACCACATTGTGGGCCTGTTAGAACTCAAAAATCATGACTGATTTAACAAATATATCCACTTTGTAAAAAAAAATGTATGTCACCAATGACTGCGTCCTTGTTCTTTCCTCAATGGTCTGCATTCCATTGATCTCTTTACCTCATGTATCTAATCAATAAGTATCTGTCAGTGCCCCCCGAGAAGCAGAGCTGATCCGCAGGAGCGTTATATAAGGTGGTCACCGATACAGATCCAACTGGCTGTGAGGCTTTCATCTGCCACAGTGAGACTTAAGACTGCCTGCTGGCCTGTCCACACCTCCACTAATATGCAGGGGGCTGGGGACAACCGCTATAAAACTCTGGGAAAACATTGCCCTGTTTTGTAAAAGTATTTACTGAAAGGATGTGCTAGGGTCAAGGTCACAGTGGTCATTTATGCAACCTAGAATGCAAACAATATACTGTAGGATGGAAAAAAGTCCCTGTGGACGTCTGGCGGACAGCTTTAACACGGCTATTCAAGTAGAATATACAGTAGCAGTCTGCTTCACAGAGTTCAAGTAACAGACACATCTCAACATCAACTGTTCAGAGGAGACTGCATGAATCAGGCCTTCGTAGTCGAATTGCGGCAAAGAAACCACTACTAAAGGACACCAATAAAAAGAACAGACTTGCTTGGGTCAAGAAACACAAGCAATGGACATTAGACCGATGAAAATCTATACTTTAGTCTGATGAGTCCAAATTTTAGATTTTTGGTTCCAACCGCCATGTCGTTGTGAGACGCAGAGTAGGTGAACAGATGATCTCCGCATGTGTGGTTCCCATCGTGAAGCATGGAGGAGGAGGTGTGATGGTGTGGGGGTGCTTTGCTGGTGACACTGTCAGTGACTTATTTAGAATTCAAGGCACATTAAACCAGCATGGCTACCACAGCATTCTGCAGCGATACCCCATCCCATCTGATTTGCGCTTTGTGGGACTATCATTTGTTTTTCAACAGGACAATGACCCAACACACCAGGCTGTGTAATGACTATTTGACTAAGAATGAGAGTGATGGAGTGCTGCATCAGATGACCTGGCCTCGACAATCACCCGACCTCAACCCAATTGAGATGGTTTGAGATAGAGTTGGACCGCAGAGTGAAGGAAAATCAGCCAACAAGTGCTCAGCATATGTGGGAACTCCTTCCAGACTGTTGGAAAAGCATTCCAGGTGAAGCTGGTTGTGAGAATGCTAAGAGTGTGCAAAGCTGCCATCAAGGCAAAAGGTGGCTACTTTGAAGAATTTTAAATATAAAATATATTTTGAAATGTTTAACACTTTTTTTGTTTACTACATGATTCCATATGTGTTATTTCATAGTTGTATTATTCTACAATATAGAAAATAGTAAAAAATAAAGAAAAACCTTTGAATGAGTAGGTGTTTCCAAACTTTTGACTGGTACTGTCTAAGTAGAGTTACAGTACAGTATATACCACTCCTGCACTAACACCTAACACGTTCATGAGGTTAAGTAACCCACTGCAGCTGAGGTTTCACCCGCTCTATTGACACTGTTCAGGGCATGTTGTTGTCTACTGTACACATTATGCCAAGCAAATTGCCCTTTCACCTAAATTATAGTCTCAAGACTTAATACCTTACCTTTGCTCTACTTACCTTTCCCTTATATTTTAGGGAACTGGGGAGGGATTTGTTCAAGACACACGCTGCAGAACTACACCCAGTACCTCCCCCTCAACATGTTAAGGTCACCCTGGCCCACGAGCTGTGCCACAGCCTGGGTGCCACTGTGAGTACTGGACAATGTCATCCTTGCCTATTGTTATTGTTTTTCCCCATTGGTATTCCAACACGTACTTTTATTTGTTATTTCACTGATATTTGATGTTTGATTTGTCATTATATGCCATTTGATAATATTACTTATTTTGTTGTACAGGTCTTGTTGCAGCTCTCTGTGTTAATTCATTGTCACGTTCTGACCTTAGTTCCTTTGTTTTGTCTTTGTTTTAGTATGGTCGGGGCGTGAGTTGGGGTGGGCAGTCTATGTTCTTTTTTCTAGAATTTGGGATTTATGTGTTTGGCCTGGTATGGTTCTCAGTCAGAGGCAGCTGTCAATCTGATTGAGAACCATACTTAGGCAGCCTGGTTTCACCTTTGAGTTGTGGGTGATTATTTTCCTGTTTAGTGTTTTTTGTCATTCACCTTACGGGACTGTTCACTGGTTGTTTATTGTTTTTGTTCAGTGTTCTATTACTTCATTAAAAGATATGAACACTTACCACACTGCGCATTGGTCCTCTTCTTCTTCCACCAACAACGGCCGTTACATTCATTGCAGGACTTGAACCCTATGGGCAGATCTGTTCTCATCTCTTGAAATTTGTACAGTATTGCACACAATATCTAACTATTACAAAGGAAAACATTAGGCCATAGGGTTAGATAAGATCATGTCCTGGCTTGTTGTCATGCAGGATTTGTTTTGATTATGTACATGCAGCATGATCAATCCAAAATCAAATCTAATCAAATGTTATTTGTCACCTGCGTCGAATACAACAGGTGTAGAGCTTACTGTGAAACGCTTTACTTACAAGCCCTTAACCAACAATGCAGTTCAAGAAATAGAGTTAAGAAAATATTGACTAAATAAACAAAAGTAAAAAATTTAATAAAAAGTAACACAATAAAATAACAATAACGAGGCCATAATACAAGGGTACCGAGCCAATGTGCGGGGGTACAAGTTAGTCGAGGTAATTTGTACATGTAGGTAGGGGTAAAGTGACTATGCATAGATAGTAAACAGTGAGTAGCAGCAGTGTAAAAATAATGTGGGGGTGGGGTGTCAATGTAGATAGTCCGGGGGGCCACTTGAGGGAGAGGTTGTCGTCCTGGCACCACACTGCCAGATAGGCTGTGTCATCGTTGTCGGTATTATTAATATGAATTAATAATTAATATTAATCAATATTATTATTCTTTCAGCAATCTACTCACAATACACCATAATGACAAAGTGAAAACAGGTTTTTAGAAATTGTTGCCAATGTATTAAAAATTAAAAACAGAAAAACCTTATTTACAAAAGTATTCAGACCCTTTGATATGAGACTCGAAATTGAGCTCTGGTGCATCCTGTTTCCATTGATCATCCTTGCGATCTTACTACGTCTTGATTGGAGTCCACCTGTAGTAAATTCAATTGATTGGACATGATTTGGAAAGGCATACAACAGTCTATAGAAGGTCCTTCAGTTGACAGTGCATGTCAGAGCAAAAAGCAAGCCATGAGGTCAAAATAATTGGCCGTAGAACTCCGAGACAGGATTGTGTCGAAGCACAGATCGGGAGGAGGGCAGCATTGAAGGTCCCCAAGAACACAGTGACCTCCATCATTCTTAAAGTGAAGAAGTCTGGAACCACCAAGACGCTTCCTATTGCTGGCCGCCAGGCCAAACTGAGCAAACGGGGGAGAAGGGCCTTGGTCAGGGAGGTGACCAAGAACCCGATGGTCAATTTGACAGAGCTCTAGAGTCCCTCTATGGAAATGGCAGAAACTTCCAGAAGAACAAACATCTCTGCAGCACTCCACCAATCAGGTCTTTATGGTAGTGTGGCCAGACGGAAGCCACTCCTCAGTAAAAGGCACATGACAGCCCACTTGGAGTTTGCCAAAAGTCACCTAAAGACTCTCAGACCATGAGAAACAAGATTCTCTGGTCTGATGAAACCAAGATTGAACTCTTTGGCCTGAATGCCAAGCATCACGTCTGGAGGAAACCAGGCACCATCCCTACAGTGAAGCATGGTAGTGGCAGCACCATGCTGTGTTGATGTTTTTCAGCAGCAGGGACGGGGAGACTAGTCAGGGATGAGGAAAAGATGAATGGAGCAAAGTACAGCAAGATCCTTGATGAAAACCTGCTCCAGAGCGCTCAGGACCTCAGACTGCAGTGAAGGTTCACCTTCTAACAGGACAACGACCCTAAGCACACAGCCAAGACAACGCAGGAGTGTCTTCGGGACAAGTCTCTGAATGTCCTTGAGTGCCCCAGCCAGAGCCCGGACTTGACCCTGATCGAACATCTCTGGAGAGACCTGAAAATAGCTGTGCAGAAACGCTGCCCATCTAACCTGACAGAGCTTGAGAGGATTTTCAGAGAAGAATAAGAGAAACTCTCCAAATACAAGTGTACCAAGCTTGTAGCATCGTACCCAAGAAGACTCAATGCTGTAATCGCTGCCAAAGATGCTTCTACAAAGTACTGAGTAAAAGGTCTGAATACTTATTTGTAATAAATTAGCAAAATAACAAAACAAACTGTTTATGTGGTATTGTGTGTAGATTGATGAGGGAAAAACGATTGAATCAATCTTAGAATAAGTCTGTAACATAACAAAATGTGGAAAGAGGTTTTTGAATTCTTTCCGAAGGCACTGTAGGTGTTCCTTTTGTCCAGGTGGGAAAGGGCAGTGTGGAGTGTGATTGAGATTGTGTCATCTGTGGATCTGTTGTGGCGGTATGCGAGTGGAGTGGGTCTAGGGTTTCTGAAATTATGGTGTTGATGTGAGTCATGACAGCCTTTCAAAGAACTTCATGGCTACCGACGTGAGTGCTACGGGGCGGTAGTCATTTAGGCAGGTTTCCTTCGCTTTCTTCGGCACAGGGACTGTGGTGATCTGTTTGAAACATGAAGGTATTACAGACTAAGGTCAGGGAAAGGTTGAACACATCAGTGAAGACACTTGCCAGTTGGTATGCACATGCTCTGAGTACACGTCCTTGTAATCCATCTGGCCTTGTGATTGTTGACCTGTTTGAAGATCTAGCTCACATCGGCTATGGAGAGCGTGATCACACAGTCAATCTGGAACTGCTGGTGCTCTCATGAATGCTTCAGTGTTGCTTGCCTCAAAGAGAGCATAAAAGGCATTTAGCTCGTCTGGTAGGCTCGCGCCACTGGGCAGCTCGCTGCTGGGTTTCCCTTTGTAGTCAGTAATGGTTTGCAAGCCCTGCCACATTTCCCACGTATTGGGCACCCTAAAACCTACATGGCTATTTGCCTTGTTGGAGAACGAATCAATCTGCGAATGATTCACTTCACTTTGCCAGATGTTAAAAAGAGTGAACTTTAGTGACTAATGTACACTGAGTGTAAAAAACATTAAGGAACACCTCCCTAATATAGTTGCACCCCCTTTTGCCCTCAGAACATCCTCAGTTTGTATATTGGCCCATGTTGACTCCAATGCTTCCCACAGTTGTGTCAAGTTGGCTGAATGTCCTTTGGGTGGTGGATCATTCATCCTCGCTCTTTTGTTTGGGTTTCTACCCTGTGTTTTGTATAGTGTTTGTTTGGTCTTCGTCCTGGTCTTTACAAGGCACGCTGTAATTTTTGTATAATAAAAAACCCTATTACGCATTCCTGCGCCTGTCTCCCGAATCATGCATACCAATGTGACAGCATGTTAAATGTGCAACCAGAGTGGAAAAAAACTCTTGACCACCTTTACTCCACACACAGAGACGCATACAAAGCTCTTCCTCCATTTGGCAAATCTGACCATAATTCTATCCTCCTGATTCCTGCTTACAAGCAAAAATTAAAACCGGAAGCACCAGTGACTAGATTAATAAAAAAGTGGTCAGATGAAGCAGATGCTAAGCTACAGGACTGTTTTGCTAGCACAGACTGGAACATGTTCCTCCGATGGCATTGAGGAGTACACCACATCAGTCGTTGGCTTCATCAATAAGTGCATTGATGACCTCGTCCCCACAGTGACCGTACGTACATAACCCAACCAGAAGCCATGGATTACAGGCAACATCCCCACGGAGCTAAAGGCTAGAGCTGCCGCTTTCAAGGAGCGGCACTCTAACTTGGAAGCTTATAAGATATCCAGCTATGTCCTCTGACGAACCATCATACAGGCAAAGTGTCAATACAGGACGAAGATCGAATCATACTACATCGGCTCTGATGTGGCAGGGCTTGCAAACCATTACAGACTACAAAGGGAAGCCCAGCCAAGATCTGCCCAGTGACACTAGCCTACCAGACGAGCTAAACTACTTCTATGCTCTCTTTGAGGAAAATACCACTGAAACATGCATGAGAGCACCAGCTGTTCCGGAAGACTGTGTGATCACGCTCTCTGCAGTTGATGTGAGTAAGACCTTTGAACAGGTCAACTTTCACAATGCCGCAGGGCTTGTGAATGTGTACTATTAGTGTGTACTATTATGTGTACTATCAGCATGGGCTGACCAACTGGCAAGTGTCTTCACTGACATTTTCAACCTCTCCCTGTCCGAGTCTGTAATACCAACACGTTTTAAGCAGACCACCATAGTGCCTGGGCCCAAGAACACTAAGGTAACCTCCCTAAATGACTACCGACCCGTAGCACTCACGTCTGTAGCCATGAAGTGCTTTGAAAGGTTGTTCATGGCTGACATCAACATCATTATCCCAGAAACCATAGACCCACTCCAATTTGCATACCGCCCCAACAGATCCACAGATGATGCAATCTCTATTGCACTCCACACTGCCCCTTTCGTCCTGGACAAAAGGAACACCTACATGAGAATTCATTGACTACAGCTCAGCATTCAACAGCATAGTGCCCTCAAAGCTCATCAATAAGCTAAGGACCCTGGGACTTAACACCTCCTTCTGCAACTGGATCTTGGACTTCCTGACGGGCCGCCCCCCAGGTGGTAAGGGTAGGTAACAAAACATCCGCCCCGCTGATCCTCAACACAGGGACCCCTCAGGAGTGCGTGCTTAGTCCCCTCCTGTACTCTCTGTTCACTCATGACTGCATGGCTATACACGACTCCAACACCATCATTAAGTTTGCCGATGACACAACAGTGGTAGGCCTGATCACCGATAACAATGAGACAGCCTATAGGAGGGAGGCCAGGACAACAACCTCTCCCTCAAAGCGATCAAGACAAAGGAGATAATTGTGGACTACAGGAAAAAGAGGACCAAGCACGCCCCCATTCTAATTGACGGGGCTGCATTGGAGCTGGTTGAGAGCTTCAAGTTCCTTGGTGTCCACATCACCAACAAACTAACATGGTCCAAGCACCCGAAGACAGTTGTGAAGAGAGCACGACAAAACCTATTTGAAATGCAGTAATTATATTTTGGGAAAGCAACTACTTTTTAAAATAGTTGATTCCCCTCAATATCACCCGCTGAAGACTAAAACCAGGTCTCTTTATTGATAGACACAAATGCTTGTTAACTTAGGTGAAGGTCATTTGACACGAAAGACAAAAGTGCTGTGTTACTGATGCCCATAGTTCTGGAAGAGGAATACATTGTTTTCATAACAAACGACACACCAAGGACAGCACAGATATATGGTGCTGCAAGGACGGCACAGATATATGTTTGGTATACTGTATATGAGTCAGCAGTGTTTGATGAAATAATGTGTGTGGGTATACATGCCCTGTCAGCAATTGATCAGCCAATCTGTGGGAACCAGATCATGGAGGAGGGGGAGGAGTGTGATCTGGGCCATGACAAGACAGACATCTGCTGCACAGAGAACAAGGAACCCATGGAGTGTTGCCTGAAAGCTGGCAGCATTGCAGGTAACTTCTGGTCAAAATTTGCTGTAGGATCAAATCAAAATCAAATCAAATCAAATAGTATTTTTACCTGCTCCAAATACAACTTACAAGCCCTTAACCAACAATGCAGCTTTAAGAAAAATAAGTGTTAAGAAAGTATTTACTAAAATAAACTGAAGTAAAAAAAAAAAATCTAAAAATTCAGGTAATTGAGGTAATATGTACATGTATGTAGAGGTAAAGTGACTATGCATAGATAATAAACAGAGTAGCAGCAGCTTAAAAATGGGGGGGACAATGCAAATAGTCTAAGTAGCCATTTGATTAGCTGTTCAGGAGTAGGATGAAAAAAGCCCTTTGTGATTTGCTGGTCCTAGATCTGTTTCTATGGGTAATTACTAATTTCTGTCCAAAGTTTACATAACATCTCCCATGGAGCTCTTAATAAGAAGATTAACATGTTTGACAAAGCAGAGTTGTGGTTGTAGCTAAAGGGATAATTACTGCATTTCATACCATTCAAAACAATATAGTATACAACACCCATGTTATGAAATTGTCTCTGCCTGTCTGCCCACCCACCTGTTTCTTTCTTTCCTTCTGTCCCCTCAGTCCCAGTCAGGGACTGTGCTGTGGCCAAGAGTGTATCATAAGCTGTCAGGGGACAGATGTGAGGAGGAGTCGGACTGTCAGCTGGAGAGTGTGTGCTCTGGTCTCTCCCTCATGTGCCCTGAGCCTACAGCCAAGGCCAACATGACCGTATGTAGTCGGGGCACTCGGGTGTGTCTCAATGGAGGGCCAGATAATGACTCAACATTTTCAGTCCTTGTACCCACTGTCTCAATGTGATGACATTCCAACGTCAGCAGTATCCACTTTAACAGGATCTGTTGTCCTTGGTTGCCATCTTGAGTGAATTTCCTCCATTATTTTACCCTTTCAGATGATAAATGTGGTTCTGGGTTTAGAGAGTCGTTCTGGTTGGGAAGATTTCAATGTAAATTCCATATGTATGGCTCTCTATGGGGGCATACATCCTGAAATATTAGATTTGGGCCAGAACCCATTTCTGATGCAGCCTGGATCAGGGAACAAGTTAACTGAACACGGATGTTAAGGATTTGTGAGAATGAGTAGGCCTGTCTGGCACTATCTAGCAGACATTTTTTTCTGTGAGACTTTGGTGTTCTTTTTCTTGTGTTCTCCTTTCATTCTCTCTATGTCCTCTCCCCTCTCTCCTGTATTGTATTTCACCCTCCCTCTTTTCCTCTCTCTCACTATCCTTCCCTCCTCTTACCCTGTCCTTTTCCCTTTCTCCATCTCTCTCTCGCCCTTTCTCCCTCCTTCCCTCTCGCCTATCCTTCTCTCTCTGTCCATTTCTCCATCTATTTCTCAGAATTGTCACTTTGAGTCACAGTGTGTGAGTTACAGCCTGGAGCAGTGTGACTGTCTGAGAGAGTCCAAGAAAGGGAAGTGCCACGTGCTGCCAGCAGCCAGGTAACCACAATCCCTCTTCTCCTCCCTCACCCCCGACTCCTCCCTCACCCTCTTCTCCTCCCTCACCCCCGTCTCCTCCCCTGCTGCGCTTAAACCTGGGGAATGTGTTTACGATTTGGGGACAAACAAGACCGTGTACATTTGCTTAGTCTTTCCCTTAACAACCAAAAGGGCATCTGATGTGGTGGGCTGTGTAAAAGCAGAATTTAACAAGGATAAGGAGCTTGGTTACCAATGTGTGCATGTGCTTTTTCCCTCTGTAAACTCAATCTTTCACCGTTAACAAAACCTGTATTTCCCATACATTTCTTCACCTTAGACATGCCTGCGACCTGCGACCTGCACCACTTCCTCTGTCCTGACTAAGCAGTTCCAGGTGAAGCGTGTAGCCTTGTTTGCCGGGGAGCCGTGTTCAGCCAAGCAGGTCTACTGCGACAAGTTCCTGGTGTTCTAGGCATCCTGAACACTGACAGGCCCATCGCCAGGCTGAAGAACTCCTTCCTCCACCTGGTAGACCTGGATGAGTTTGACAACCTGGCTGAGTGGATGAAGGTTTGTTTTATGGGGGTCGGCTATCTATCTACCCTATGATGTATTCAGGTTATTCATTTACAACAGGCCAGAGGATCCTAGAAGATGTAGTGTGTTGAGATGCGTGTTGAGCTCAGTGTGTATATGGAAAGCTTCCTGTTTTGATGTTCTTGATGTTCCAGCTTGATGTTCCAGCCTCAGTTGGCTTTGAGCTTTGGCCACGCTGTGAAGTGCGGTGAATCAGGAATGCCCACATGGATTTAAAAGAGCTACTTGGGTCACACGTCAGGTTGAGTTAGTGAGAAGGTGACCCTTACTCAGGGTTGGGGAGTAAGGGATTACAAAACAACGGTTACAGTAATCAGTCACGTTACAAGCAAAAATATTGTAATCAGATTACAGATACTTTTGAAAAACTATGTGATTTACTTTGAGGATTACTTTTAAATTCAGAAAGGATGTTTGCGGAAAAAAATATTTGACACTTCTCTGTTTTTGTCAATGACATTCAAATTAGCATTGAAAAAAGGCACAAGTTTAAGTTTGTTCCACCTGAGCGAGTCTGACCACAAGTCAGAGACCACTATGATGACACACCAAATGTGTTTGATGGATTGCGTGAAAAGAGTTGGAATAGGCTTTTGTTGGACTGCTGTCGGCATCCAAAGATTATCCAACTTGAATAAATGCTTGGAGGTAAGGATGACAGCAGTGGTGTAGAATACGGCAATACGGATATCACTTATTATTGATATTAACATAGTGCATTGATGTGACTCATACTGTTGCTCTCTCATTTAGCTATTTGCGCCTTACGGATTGTGGTTGTTGTGGATGGCTGTCCACAAATCTAAATGTATATTTGAACCCAATAATGGATGAATTCAAGAAGTTTAAGCTGCCTATCAATCATTGTTTTTGAAACCAGTGGACAGCCAGTGAAAAATGCGCTCTTGCAACAGCTACATAGTGCAGATCCCAGCCTATGGAATAAAAGCGGGGCTTTTATTGCTCAATCTAATTCATGCTGATAAAAAAAATGACATCCATTTGCATAATGGACACATGCTCAAACTCGCACACTTTTTGATAAAGGGCAATCTGTAGTTGCTACATCCATTTTTGGACAAATGATATATATTGATGTAAAGATATAATTGAATCGTATTATTATATGTAGTAGAAAGCGAATGGTTAGAAGAATCCTCCATAACCAACCCATGAAGTAAAATGTAACATTCATGTACAGTATGGCCAGCTATGTAAACTTTAACATTGATTTATCCTTCAATAGATGTCATTCAATTGGTAACATACATTTTTGTCTTCTTCTAATGCCTCTTAAGGGGAAAGTAATCTAAAAGTAACAGAATGTAATCAGGTAATGTTACTGAGTTTGGGTAATCCAAAAGTTACGTTACTGATTACAATTTTGGACAGGTAACTATAATGGATTACATTAAGAAAGTGACCTACCCAACCCAGCCCCTACTTGCGCTTAGATGTATCTTTCACTCCCTATGACCAGGGCTTTTTAGTATTAATGGATTTTCTATTGTCCGTATCTGTGCATCCATACCCCCTTCCAGCTCAAAGAAAATATATATATATTTTTTCTCCCCAATTGGCAGTTACAGTCTTGTCCCACCACTGCAACTACTGTACGGACACGCGAGAGGCAAAGTTCGAGAGCCATGCATCTGCACTGCTTCTTGACACACTGCCCGTTTAACCCGGAAGCCAGCTGCACCAATGTGTCAGAGGAAACACTGTACACCTGGTGACCGAAGTCAGCATGCATGCGCCCGGACTGCCACAGGAATCACTAGAGTGCAATGGGACAAGGACATCCCGGCAGGCCAAACCCTCCCCTAACCCGGACAACGCTGGGCCAATTGTGCGCCGCCTCATGGTTCTCCCGATCGTGGCCGGCTGCGATATAGCCTGGGATCGAACCCGGGCTGTAGTGATCCCTCTGGCACTGCACTCGGGAGGCCCCCAGCTCAAAGTTGTCTTATCTTTTCTTTGATTCGAGGACAGTACTACACATAACTGGTTTAGGAGCTATGCCAGCTATGGTTAAGGTTATTAGGCTGTGATATGGCAACAGTAGTGTTTCCACACCACAGCTGAACCGCTAATGCATGCCCATTGGTTCCATCCAAATCAGTGTGTCACATTTGGAATGTTAACTGACTAACGTCCTGTAGCAAATGGCTTCTTGAAGAAAAGACCTCAAGTCAATGTGAATGAAAGTAAATGGAATTGGAGGTGTTTTGGCTATTAAACAGCTAACTATAGCAGACTTGAACTAGAGTGGGCGAATGTTTGACTTGTTGTGCTCTTGTCGTCCGCAGGCTCACTGGTAGGCTATTCTCCTGGCCATCATGACCCTGTCTGCCGTGATGGTCAGCACCGTGTGTCTGTGTGAATGCACCCTGTAGCTCCATTTCTGTCTCTGACTAGGACAAAGACTATAACCGTCAACTAGCTATCTATGTTAACAAGTACGTCATAACTCTGTGCCACGTTCCTCAATGCATGTGTGGTGGAAAAGGTGGTGTCGCCAAGTTTGTTTTGCCCTCACTGATCTACGAGTGGGATGTTCTTTTTTACATCCACCTTTCCATTCATGCACTTAATGTACCATTCTTCCTTCCGTCCATGGCCTTCCATCAGTGTCCTTCGCTTAGCAATTTGAACCTGAAGGCTAATTTGATCCTTGACAATCATCCAGTTTTCCACCGTAGTGGCATTGTCTCATTTGACACAATTGACCAGCTTGAACCAGTTTGAAGGACACGAGGATTACCTCTAATCACCTGTATTGTGTATGTCTGTCTACTGGAGTACTGAGGTATCTAGATGAGGTGAGGACTAAAATAAGCTGTGTAGACAGACATGGTACACCGGGCAGAATAATCCAGTTTTACTCAGAACTGTTGCTGTTCTTCAGCCATTGTACTGGAGCTTGAAAAGAGAGTGCCACTGAAAAACAAGAGACCAAATGATATTGGTGGGTCAGCCAAATGGAAAGGCATCAGAATCTAAGGGACAGGACAGTATTCATTCCCCTTGACTTATGCCACATTTTGTTGTCTTACAACCTGAATTTAAAATGCATTAAATACATTTAATTGCTCACCCATTTACACACAACACCCCATAATGACAAAGTGACATTTTTGCACATTTATTGAAAATTCAATACAAAAATATCTCATTTAAATAAATATTCACACCCCTGAGTCAATACATGTTAGAATCCCTTTTGACAAAGATTACAGCTGTGAGTCTTTCTGGATAGGTCTGTAAGAACTTTGCGCACCTGGATTGCACAATATTTTCATATTATTATTGTATAAAAAAATGTGGTTGATGATCATTGCTAAGCATCAATTTTCAAGTCTTGCCATAGATTTCCATGCCGATTTAAGTCAAAACTGTAACTAGGCCATTCAGGAACATTCAATGTCATCTTGGTAAGCAACACCAGTGTATATTTGGCATTGTGTTTTAGGTTATTGTCCTGCTGAAAGGTGAATTTGTCTCCTAGTTTCTGTTGGAAAGGAGACTGAACCAGGTTTTCCTCTAGGATTTAGACTGGCTTAGCTCTATTCCACTTATTTGTATCCCAGAAAAACTCCCTATTCCTTGCTGGTGACAAGCATACCCATAACATGATGCAGCCACCAGCATGCTTGAAAATATGAAGGGTGATACTCAGTGATGTGTTGTGTTGGATTTTCCCTGAACATAATGCTTTCTATTCAGGACAGGGGTGCAACTTTCGCTGGGGATGAGGGGACATGAGGGGGACAAAACGAGGCAACTGTGTGCTTTAGGACCATGTGGACACCTCCGGCTGTTTGGAGTGTTTATCCAACAAAAAATCAATTATACAGTGGGGCAAAAAAGTATTTAGTCAGCCACCAATTGTGCAAGTTCTCCCACTTAAAAAGATGAGAGAGGCCTGTAATTTTCATCATAGGTACACTTCAACTATGACAGACAAAATGAGAAAATCACATTGTAGGATTTTTAATTAATTTATTTGCAAATTATGGTGGAAAATAAGTATTTGGTCAATAACAAAAGTTTATCTCAATACTTTGTTATATACCCTTTGTTGGCAATGACAGAGGTCAAATGTTTTCTGTAAGTCTTCACAAGGTTTTCACACGCTGTTGCTGGTATTTTGGCCCATTCCTCCATGCAGATCTCCTCTAGAGCAGTGATGTTTTGGGGCTGTTGCTGGGCAACACAGACTTTCAACTCCCTCCAAAGATTTTCTATGGGGTTGAGATCTGGAGACTGGCTAGACCACTCCAGGACCTTGAAATGCTTCTTACGAAGCCACTCCTTCGTTGCCCGGGCGGTGTGTTTGGGATCATTGTCATGCTGAAAGACCCAGCCACGTTTCATCTTCAATGCCCTTGCTGATGAAAGGAGGTTTTCACTCAAAATTTCACGATACATGGCCCCATTCATTCTTTCCTTTACACGGATCAGTCGTCCTGGTCCCTTTGCAGAAAAACAGCCCCAAAGCATGATGTTTCCACCCCCATGCTTCACAGTAGGTTTGGTGTTCTTTGGATGCAACTCAGCATTCTTTGTCCTCCAAACGCGACGAGTTGAGTTTTTACCAAAAAGTTCTATTTTGGTTTCATCTGACCATATGACATCCTCCCAATCTTCTTCTGGATCATCCAAATGCTCTCTAGCAAACTTCAGACGGGCCTGCACATGTACTGGCTTAAGCAGGGGGACACGTCTGGCACTGCAGGATTTGAGTCCCTGACGGCGTAGTGTGTTACTGATGGTAGGCTTTGTTACTTTGGTCCCAGCTCTCTGCAGGTCATTCACTAGGTCCCCCGTGTGGTTCTGGGATTTTTGCTTGCACAATTGGTGGCTGACTAAATACTTTTTTGCCCCACTGTATATATATCCCCCCACTTCTAAAGCCAAAGTTTCATCCCTGATTCAAGACAATTTCTTTGCCACATTTTTTGGCAGTTTTACTTAGTGCCTTATTGCAAACAGGATACATGTTTTGGAATATTTTTATTCTGTGCAGTCTTCCTTCTATTCACTCTGTCATTTAGGTTAGTATTGTGGAGTATGTTGTTGATCCATCATCATTTTTCTCCTATCACAGCCATTAAAAACTCTGTTTTAAAGTCACCATTGGCCTCATGTTAGGAAGGATACCTGTATCTTTGTAGTGGCTGGGTGCATTGATACACCATCCAAAGTGTAATTAATAACTTCACCACGCTCAAAGGGATATTTAATATCTGTCCTTTGCAAGGCATTGGAAAATCTCCCTAGTTTTTGTTGAATCTGTGTTTGAAATTCACTGCTCAACTGAGGGCCCTTACAGAGATGTGGTCATTCAAAAATCATGTTAACCACGATTATTGCACAGTGTGTCCAGTCAACTTATTGTGACTTGTTAAGCACATTTTTACTCCTGAACTTATTGAGGCTTGCCACAAAAGGGTTGAATACTTCTTGACTCAAGACATTAAGGCTTCTCATTTGTAATTTATTTTGACAATGTTCTAAAAACATAATTCCAATTTGACATGATGGGGTATTGTGTGTAGGCCAGTGACACAAATCTAAATGGAATCCATTTAAATTCAGGCTGTAGCACAACAAAATGGTTAAAAACAGTTAAGTGGTGTGAATACTTTGAAGGCACTGTTCTAAAATGGAATGTAGATAATACATTGCTGAGTTGGTCTCTGCTTGGATGTGTGGATGGGTTTAGATTTTATAGTATATCTAAGCATGATCCTGGACAATTGTGCAACCTTGTTTCCATTAAAACACACGGCAACTTCAAAATAGCAGTTCCAATTTATTAAAGTATGTATATGGTCACATATTTACAGTATACAGATATAATTTTAAAAGTTAAGACGGTAAAAAATATATCTAGTCATATTTTACCATAGAATCACATGCTAACATGATATTTACACATGGTGCACTTAGTGAGTAACTGGTTTAGTAACCCTTTCCTCTGGGTTTCAGTGCAAAAGCTTTATACCACCACCACTTTGACAGGCTCAATGGAACAGGCAGAAATTAAACAAGTCACAATGATTACAATACCAGTCTCTAAATGTATAATATTAGTTATAAATAGCCTACTCAGTGGTGTTAAGTCTGACAATGACATATTATTACTAGCCAATTCTTAACTGTAACTTGAACTATGATGCAGAGTCCACTGTGCACAGTCTACCATGTTTCTATTGCCGATGTCAGCGCACTTCACAATAACCACTCATTGACTTGTTTGAGTTTAGTTACCTGGTCACAACTATGAGTTTAGTTACCTGGTCACAACTATATGGCATACACAGCTAAATGAGTATTATTTGTGTCATAGTTTAGCAGCAACCATGGATATGTTAGTCAAAATACGTCACATAAGCACGTGCTAGAGGTAATAGTTCCATATGAATCATTGAAAAAAAAGCTATAATTGTATAACATTGTAATAACTACAAAAATAATGGTTCTCACTGATATGTACTGTATTTTGCTGCAAAGGACTCACTATTGCTGGTTTCAAATGAATATACTGTATAAAAATAGCAGCCATTGCATTATTGCTCAAGTGCTTGACTAAATTCAAAGTTCTCAGAATAATGTGCATTTCAGACCTCATGAATATTACAGTCTCAAAGACCAGGTAAAAGGAACAAGTAAAAAAAAAAAAAAAAAAGTACACCATTTACAAAAAAAAATACATACAGTAGGTTAAGACAAGTTATTTTAAGGCACACTTAGTCCGATCCTACAATCACATAGTATTGAGGACGACAATGGTGAATGCTTTAAGCATAAATTAAGGAAACACATGGGGTTTGAACTGCAGGTACCTCAAGGCCTCTACTCAGCTGGTCAATGGGTCTCTCTCAAGCAGAGGCACCAAAGACTTCGTATAAGAGCCATCTCTTGGGGTTGCCAGAAAAATCAGCAAAGATGATGGCATTTACTATCTTTCAGCACCACACCGTAGTTGATGCACCACAAAAGCAGTGCTTACAAAAAAATATTTCACATACATTTTTAAATAACACACAGTTCTAGTTCTGGACACAATGTGATAATGTCTTTGTATAGTTTGAAAGACAAAATAAATTACAGCTGTATAAATAATTTCTGCGGAAGGAGGACAGTCGTCTGTTGCTCCGTACATTCAGTGCTTCCCCAGGTTCACTCTGTAAAACAAACAGGGTTAATATTTGTCTAATCAATGGACCCCTGACTGGCAATAATTCAGGAAAAAAATTTGATTAGATCAAAAGAAAATACCTTTTTGAAGTTGTCCTCCATTCGTCCTTGCATTTTACAAACGTAACTTCCTGTTGTAAGCTCAGAGCATGAGGATCTTTAATGCAGAATACCATCCTGGAAAAGGGTCAAACAAGAATAGCACATTTAAAAAAATTAAAAAAAAATGTTTTGTACCCTTTCAAAACTATTATATTTCTGATGTTTGTATGGATGAAAATTGTCTCCATTTCATGAAATTAGGCCACTTAAAACTAACTTTTTTTGCGTCTCTCCAACTCTGATGCGTATTTTGTGGACCTCCACTTCAGACTCCGCAGAGTCACCTGACCACCAGGAAGACACCATGTTGAGCATGAACGAGGGAGACCAGCTAGTAGACTCCTCCCACTTGAACTTCACCATCAGGAGGTCACCAATGTCTTTCTCTGCTACCAGCAGGAAGGAATGGGTCTTATTGGATGTCATCTTCTCCTTTCTGCCAAATGAGAAAGAGCATAGAGGCTCAACTGATTATTGTCAACTCACTTCACAAGAACAAATAATTGACCTTTGAGTGAAGGTGTCATGTCTAAGCACAGACCACAGTAGCACTAGAACTTTAACTATAGACCATAAAGATTAATGTTATCGTAAACGTGAGAAATGGTGTCAGCTGTCTCATCATGTTGATGTACTAGCATGTGCTTTGTTGTATGGTTTAACCGCTTGTTGGACCAGGTACTCACAGTGTCAGTTTGAGGTCTTCAACCTCTCCTTTGGTTCCAATCAGGGAGACTGACAGTGAAGGCTCCATCTCAGACCTGTTCACCTTGCTGAAGAAGTGGATCTTCACCTGGTAGTGATAGACTCTGAACGGCATGGAGGCCCTGGTCTTGGTGTACAGTTTGACGCTACGGGTCTTGCGAACCTTGCTGATATCGTAGCCCACGGTGTTACAGTGGTTCTTGCAGCAGCGGAGGCACATTCCGCGGTCGAACATATCATTGCTCCCGCAGCGGTACGCCATGCTGGCCTCCTGCTCGTTGACCAGGGAGTCGATGAACAGGTGGATGGAGCGCTCGTGGGAACACCTGGGAACATCATTGATGGCTAGGAACATAAAGGGGATAGTTGCATCACTGGTCCACATTAAAAACCTGAGTTGAGATTCTCAATTGGAGGACAGGCAATCAAATGATAACAAGTAGATGCATCTAGTAGTACATCACTAATCCTGAGAAAGTGCCATTCCCTAACATTACCATTGTAGATAGAGTTATATCAACCTTCATTTTGGGGAGCTACAATAGGAGTGATGTTGTTGGTGACCTTCTGAAGGGATTTTCGCTAGTCGTGACGTTTGCGGTCCTCTGTTTAACAGGCATGAATAGGCCTTTGTCAGGATGATGGCGTCAATGTTAGTCGTAAAGACAGATTAGTGACCAGTTGCAGTAACTGTGCAGCTAATGTCATGATGTACGTCAGGT
Organism: Oncorhynchus tshawytscha; assembly: GCF_018296145.1. Classification (NCBI taxonomy): domain Eukaryota; kingdom Metazoa; phylum Chordata; class Actinopteri; order Salmoniformes; family Salmonidae; genus Oncorhynchus; species Oncorhynchus tshawytscha. The sequence continues at coordinate 51,278,916 of NC_056433.1, forward strand.
TGTACTGACTTCGCCACCCTATTGTTCCTTGTTCACAAGCCTTACCATCTTCCAATAAGTTACAAGCTGACAATTACATGTCTGATTTAGCCAATGATAACGCAGTAACCAGATTGTGTGGAAAGTGATTGTGAATGTTATATGTCGAATATTTGACCAATTGTATAGAATGACACTAAAATATCAAGATGTGATTCTCACCAAAGAGGCCAAGTTTGGATATTGTTTCCAGAGGGCTTTGCAGATTGCAGCCTGGCTGGAAGCTGCCTCCATTGGGGTAGATGTCCACATGGCCTACAGGCTGCTGGATGCCGATGCTTAAGCCCAGAGAGCCCCGCGTGAACGTGTGGAGAACATCCACAAAGTGGGCATCATCTGGGGACAGGCGGCGGTGAGCGTGCTCCCCCTCGAAGTCTGGACCAGCTGGGTCAAGACCTGTAAAGAGAAGGGAGCAATCAGTAAGGAGTGGAACAAGCCAAAGACCAATTAATTAAAGTTGGTACAGGCCAGAGCCAATCAATGATTAGCAACAGTGCATTCATCCTGTCTATGTTTCTCTAGAAGACATATTTACCAGTTATTCTGCCCACTTTATTGGAGGCGTGGCTCCCAGCAAATCCTGCAACATGAGCACCCAGACTGTAGCCAATGAGATGGAGGTTTTCAAGAGGGATGTTTGTTGCCTCCTTGGAAACACATTGCAGTAAAGTGTCAAGTTCATTGCCATGGAAACAATGTACAGTAACTCTTTATACCTTTTGTTTAGAATATGTTATTCACGATTTATCTGAGAAACAGTGCAGTGTCTTAGATGTTGAGTCATCGTACAAACCTCCAGCCAGTCAATGAAGCGAGCGATCTCTTGTCCCACCATCTTGGTGTTCTGGGCAGCTACTGGATAGTGGTTCTGGGCTGTGTACAGCCAGTCCACCACGATCACATTGGCTTCCTGCTCTCTTTTGTACAGCGCCGAAACCAGCTTGGCCACCCAGCTCTCAAACAAGCCGCTCACCTGTTGAGGCAGATGGAAAGAACGAATGGTGTTATTGACGGGGTAATCCAAGTCCATGAGCAATAGTTAAGGATTTAATGTCACAGACATGCTGATACAGATTGGAGGGGCTTACTGTCCAGCCGTGGATCACCAGGAAGGTTTTGGATGTGCTGTTGAAAGTGCATTCTTTGAGAGATTCCGTGTTGCCGGGGATGATGTAGCAGATGTCATCTTCTGGCATCAAAGGCTTCCGGAGAGAGAATTTGGCGTAGCCATGAGGGGTGGCATCGTTGTTTCGGATCAAGTCCTTGAAGTTGTCCATGAAATTATCTGAGAATAATGTAATGTAAACACAAAACATCTGCTTAAGACAATTTGGAAAAGTCATTACTAAATGTTTGAAGATACCATTGCAGTAAAGAGAATGGAAGCTTTAGAGCCATCTATGCTGTTTCTAATCTTTAACCACACTGGTGGGAACTTCTGACTGCACAGGCCCCTCAGTGCCTGGGGGGCTACTAGCAAGGCCAGATTAACAAATCATATACATTTCCGGGACATGGGCCCAGGGGTTTCAGCCCCTGTATTAATCAGGCCCTGGCTACTAGGGTTCAGTCGGTCAGACAGACCCTATAGAAACCACAGCTTTGTCCCTCTAGCTCTGAAAATTCCCAAAGGGTTTCAAAGTAGCTGTGTTCCCAGTGGGTCAGCTGACTCCTCAGCCAAGGCTACTGCACTGATTGTAGAGATTGCATATTCCAGACACAATAAATACATTATATTTCTAATAATGAAAATAAACAATATACTAAGTGTTCATATGCATCAACTGACTATATCTACGTCCTACTTCAGCATCGCCGAAGACAACCTATAATTTTTTATTTTTAAGGGGAAAAAAATGTACAGTACCAGTCAAACGTTTGGATAGCTACTCATTCAAGGTTCTTTATTTTTTTTAAACTATTCTCTACATTGTAGAATAATAGTGGAAGACAATGATGATAATATGAAATGATGCAGTAACCAATTTTTTTTTAAACTATCATTTATATTTGAGATTATTCAAAGTAGCCACACTTTGCCTTGATGACAGCTTTGCACACTCTTGGCATTCTCTCAACCAGCTTCATGAGGTAGTCACCTGGAATGCATTTCAATTAACAGGTGTGCCTTGTTAAAAGTTCATGTTGTGGAATTTATTTCCCTCTTAACGCGTTTGAGCCAATCAGTTGTGTTGTGACAATATAGCTCTATTTGGTAAAAGACCAAGTCCATATTACAGCAAGAACAGCGCAAATAAGCAAAGAGAAACAGTCCATCATTACTTTAAGACATGAAGGTCAGTCAATGCAGAAAATTAAGAACTTTCAAAGTTTCCTCAAGTGCAGTTGCAAAAACCATCAAGCGCTATGATGAAACTGGCTCTCATGAGAACCGCCACAGGAAAGGAAGACCCTGAGTTACCTCTGCTGCAGAGGATAAGCACATTAGAGTTACCAGCCTCAGAAATTGCAGGCCAAATAAATGCTTCAGAGTTCAAGTAACAGACACATCTCATTATCAACTGTTCAGAGGAGACTACGTGAATCAGGCCTTTGTGGTCGAATTGCTGCAACAACAAAAAAAACTACTAACAGACACCAATAATAAGAAGATACTTGCTTGAGCCAAGAAACATGAGCAATGGACATTAGACCAGTGGAAATCTGTCCTTTTGTCTAATTAGTCCAAATGTTTGATTTTTGGTTCCAACCGCCATCTCTTCGTGAGACGCAGAGTAGGTGAACAGATGAACTCTGATGTGTGGTTCCCACAGTGAAGCATGGAGGTGTGATGGTGCTTTGCTGGTGACATTGTCAGTGATTTATTTAGAATTCAAGGCACACTTAACCAGCATGGCTACCACAGCATTCTGCAGCGATACACCATCCCATCTAGTTTGTGCTTAGTGGGACTATCATTTGTTTTTCAACAGGACAATGACCCAACACACCTCCAGGCTGTGTAAGGGCTATTTGACCAAGAAGGACAGTGACGGAATGCTGCATCAGATGACCTGGCCTCCACAATCACCCAACCTCAACCCAATTGAGGTGGTTTGGGATGAGTATGACTACAGAGTGAAGGAAAAGCAGCCAACAACTGCTCAGCATATGTGGGAACTCCTTCAAGACTGTTGGAAAATCATTCCAGGTGAAGCTGGTTGAGAGAATGCCAAGAGTGTGCAAAGCTGTCATCAATGCAAAGGGTTGCTACTTTGAAGAATCTAAACTATATGTTGATTTGTTTAACACATGATTCCATATGTGTTATTTCATAGTTGAGGTCTACAATGTTAAAAAAAAAGAAAAATAAAGAAAAACCCTTGAATAAGTAGGTGTGTCCAAACTTTGACCGGTACTGTATATTTGAGATTATGTAGCCTATCAATTCTGTATATTCTTATGTATCAACACTAGAACAACGTTTTTTCAATCCCTATGGTAACATTACTCCGTGTATGAATGGGTGTTCAGCCTTATACTTGTCATCATGTCCTATAAACTATTTATTCTAAGTCATCAAACTCATTAGTAGTATATTATAGCACCTCCTGATAATGTATATAGTAGCCTTATTAGATAAGTGACAGTATCTGTAGGCTGTCAATAACATGAATTAATTATAAGAGATTAAATTCTTCAAATAATATTTAACTTAAACAGCACAAATTAAATTATCTTTTATCAGGACTGCAAAACAAGGTTGAAACATATATTTTTCCTCAATATTGGCTACTCACCAAGTGTAGAAATGGAGTCACCCTCTTCCAAAGACGCCACATAAAATATTGCATTTAACACAAGAAAGTAAAGACAATGCACTTGCAACCCTTTCATTTCTTTGCAGCCTAATAATTCGTATTTTGGGGAAATGTAACATAAAACCGTGACAATTTTCCACCGGTTAGAATATTTCCCGTGCGATCTCTGGCGCGTAGTGTTGATATCTGAACCTTGAACTGCCCAGTTCTTAAATAGTACCTCTCCCTCTGTTGCAAACCCATTGGTTGCTTTTCCCTCTCCCCAGGAGGAAGGGGGGGTATAGTAAATTATAATACAAAATCACGTTGATAACTGGCAATGACGTTTTAATAATAATAGTTGTATTCAAGTTATTAGTGTTATTTGTTTACAGTGTGTGAGATAGAACACTCAGGCCTGGATTCAATCAGATCAAGAGCGTAACCGATACCTGCAAAGCTGATGTTTTGTCGGTCGGAGGTGGAACTGCATTGGAGCTGTCAAATCGGTGAACAGCTGCTCCTGTGATCATTGTCTTGAAGCCACACCCATCCCACTCGCATTAGAAGTTCAGAATGAGAAATTGTTGTCGGCTATATAGGAATAATGATCCTCAAATTGAAAATCATTAAACGAAATAATGAGGATTTCTATCAACCTAATCAAGCTGTAGATTACATCTCGTATTCCAGTGACTGAATTTGTGAACAAAGGCTGAATGGGATTTCTCTTAATGCGATTTCGGGTTTCCACTAGTTACCATAGCCACAAAGTCCAAATTGGCTAATAGTAACAAACAACAATTTGCTTTATGGCCTTAATTTAAGGTTATGGTTAGGCACAAGGTTAGCAGTGTGGCTAAGGTTAGGTATAAAATCACATTTTAAGAAGATAAATTGTAGAAATAGGTGGGTTTTATGATTTTGTTGCTGTGTACATTGATTCAGGGAGCTGCTTGTGAATTAGACAGGGGCGCAACTTTCACTGGGGATGGGGGACAAGTCCCTCCCACATTGTGAAATTGCATTTTTGTCCCCCCCAGTTTTATCATTGGAATGTGATACACCGGTGTGCTTTAGGATCATGCGGGCGATTCTGAGTGGTTGGTAGGCTGTTTGGAGTGTTTATCCGAAAAAAATATGTTTGAAAAAAAGTTATGTCCCCCCACTTCAAAAACCAAAGTTGTGCCCCTGGAATTTGACAACACAGTTCCACCTCTGACTCCATGAAAACTATGTGGATTTCAGCTGAAGCGGATTTGATTGAATCTGCCCTCAAATTCAACCTGGACTCAGGGGTATACGTAACATAGAAAACTTACATCTGTCTCCTTCCATTTATATGTTATGTTTTGTATGGCATGTATTAATTTGTGGATGTCCATCATCCATTTTGTATGACATGTTATGAATTACAATTAAATATTTGCTTTATACGCCTACCCATCGACCCCAACTAACCACCTTACTTTCACATTTGCTTTAAGTAACCTTCTGTCTTATGTGACCATACCAAACGTAACATCCCGGATCTAAGTTTACTATGTTACGGCTAGTCTATGAGACCAGGCTGTCAAATGTTGATTCTGATCTGGCTAGATTGATTTTCTTGTGGCCTATCACTACAAATGGCCTTGCTCTTGAATGCATGAGTGAGGGCGATTTAAGCATAAAGGTTTTTTAGCATGCCTACATTACATTATGTTAACTTAACATTTGCAATATTTGTTCAATTCATATATATAGGCTATTAGAATAATAGTAGTTGTAGCCAGAATGCAAAGTAACTCAGTGGCCTACTGCTACAAGACCTTGAAATTGATACATTGATGACATGATAACATGACACAATAATTATTGGACATATGATCATGTTTTTCTTCTTGTACAACATATCACAACATATCACAGTTCAGAGGGTTTTATGATGTTTGCATCATAAGGTCGTACCACCTAAGGTCTGCTTGAGGGGACTGTTTCTCACAGCAGGTTCAGAATGTGTTAAGTGGGCCTTGTGGAGTTTAGGAGTACAACTAGAGTGGAACATAATGTTATGAGCAGCTGCATACGAACCTGTAATGTCATCAACGTTACTGGCTTTAGTTCTAGAAGACTGCCCTGAGTGGAGGTGGCCAGATGGGCCAGTATAAATCATAGTCCAAATCCTAACCAACCACCCCTCTACCCCCTTTCCCAAGCCCCTTCTCCTAGCCACCATTCACCACTCTATACATCCATAGACCCTTCCCCCTAGACCTAGAGAGAGATTGTGGTCTAGCAATTATGCAAGATTTTATCAATAACATTTCTCAGTTTTCTAAGAAAAGCTGTATTTAACCTGATCCAACCTTGCTTTCTGTAGCAATGCAAATATGAACTGGATTTTTAGCATTTGTCTTGTTCTACCAGCACTGACTTTGCTGATAAATACTTTGTTGAGGGAAAATGTACGTGATACTATAGTGATGTGTTGTTGTACCACCTAGCTATCTGATGATAAATGCACTAATTGCCAGTCATTCTGGAATAGTGGGTCTGTTAAATGAATAAAATGTCAAATGTAAATCTAGTTTGATCATTTGTTTAGGTACATTGAGCGATGTACCCATCCTGTGATCTCTGTGGGTGCACGTGAATAATAAATGCATGCTTTAAGTTTGTTGTTGCTTGACTCTTTGCACTGGGACTTCCATTGCAGTGGCGACCGGTGCCGTTTAAGATAAGTGAGGACACGTTTTTGTTTTATGAGCATGGCCTTATTAATATTACAGCATATTGGATGACTTTCATTCATATTCCATTCATCCAGCTCAATGTAACATGGATAGGTTTAGGCTACTACATGATACTCACATTTTCACCATACCCATCATGAGGTTGCGATAACCTAGCCTATGAATGAAAGTTTACAACGTAGGTGCACATGTTGAGAGGAATTTGAGTAATCAGGGTGACAGACATTGACACATTCAATACCGCCTTGTCCAATCCTGCCTGCATCTAACTGTTATAGGGTGTAATCATTAGTCCAATAGCTGCAAACCAGAGTTTCTATTGAACAAATTCAGGTATGTTTATCTCCGTTTTGTTTGCTTCCATTAAGAACTATTGTCTTTCTCTCTCTTTGAGTCAACTACTCACCACATGTTATGCACTGCAGTGCTAGCTAGCTAGCTGTAGTGTATGCTTTCAGGACTAGATTCATTCGGATCCTTTGATTGGGTGGACAAAATGTCAGTTCATGCTGCAAGAGCTCTGATAGGTTGGAGGACATCCTCCAGAAGTTGTCCTAATTACTGTGTAAGTTTATGGAAGGGGGTGAGAAACACGGGCCTCCTACAGTAAGTTTTGTATTGAAGTCAATGTACCCAGAGGAGGACGGAAGCTAGTTGTCCTCCGGCTACACCATGGTCCTGCCCTACAGAGTGCTGTTGAGGCTACGGTAGACCTTCTTTGCAAAACAATGTGTTATAATCAATTATTTGGTGATGTGAATATATTTAGTGTAGTTTTATCTAAGAATGAATTTTATTTTCTGAAATTCACTGAGGAGGATGGTCCTCCCCTTCCTCCTCTGAGGAGCCTCCACTGATCCATTAGTATTACTACTGAGGGAGGAATAGGTCTAGTTTACCCTCTTCCTCACTTAAGATCATTGATCTTCCCAACAATTACATATAAAAAAAATATATAGTTTTTTTTGTCATTTAACAGACCCTTTATCCAGAGAAGCTTACAGTGGTGAATGCATATATTTTCATACCGGTCCCCTGTGGGAATCAAACCCGGAACCCTGGCATTGTAAGTGGCATTGTAAGCATACTCTTCAAACTGAGCCACACCGGACACACTGTGTCAGTCAGTAGGGATCTGGAGTTTGCGTGAGTTGTGATTGGTCAGCCGCAGAGAATTGTCAGACCAGATTTGTTGGACCAGTTTGTTGGACCAAACCTGTGTTTCCATTATCTAAGCAGTGCGCCATTGTGTGTGAAGGACTAAGAATAATGTCACCTGCTACGGTCACATGCTTTCCTTCAGGAATGTGCACATGTCAAGTGTGTCTAGCCTTTATGGTTGACTATTGTTGTCAAACGTCAACCTATCAGAGGCCCCTGGTACCCCTGGTTGCTCGGAATGAGATGGAAACAAAGTTTGGCTCCAATGCTGGTATTTGTCGCTGTTGTTATGTGACAGGTGGAACACAAGGAGGGGGGGCATAGCAGAAGTTGCCTTATTGTACTGTTGCCAGATTCAACACACACATCCCTCCTGCTGCATGTCCCTGAAGCAACTCTTGTAGCGGTCCAGTTGGCATCTAATTTAATGTTGCTTTCCTAGGAACATAACAGAGTTTCCCTGTAAAGCAGGAACAGCAGTATTAGATAAACAGATGCATCACTACGGTGCTGCCATTCTCTTTGCTTTTGTAAGGGAAACTGAATCGCTTCTGAAGGGAAGCGTCTCAATAAGTGGGATTTTGAGGCAGTTTGCTTTGATAAGAGAAACTTTAAAGTTGTGCTGTAGAGATTTGCAAGAGCCAGTGGTTTAGTTTGGAAGCCAATTTAACAACAGCTGTTCCCCAATGTTTTGAAGGTGACAAATTGTTCTGGAATGTTTTTTTCCATGGGTTTCCCAGGCTTCTTTTTAGAGTTCTTTCTAAGAAAAACATGCGTGGTTCTGAAGGTTTCAGGAACTTCTTACTACGTAAACCGAAAATATATCTTAGCTTATTTATCATGCATGTGATGTACAGTGTGTGTTGTGTAACTAATTTACCAGGAAGTGGAGCTTTCTCCCATTAGGAACATAATGTAATTATTCTGAACTATTCTATCCTCACTGCCAAATTCATCTCATGTTGTTTGTTTTGATTTGTGAGCTTTCCATATGATTTCTTATGGAAAATTACAACATCTTAGAGAGGCATACTGGGGACATCAGGTTTGGGTCAATTGGGCCAGTGAACAGTACAGTTTTAAAGGTTATCTTTGTGGGGTCATCTCTCGTCCACTAACACAATAGGGGAGTATTTCCATGACCTAAAGGGAGGGGAGAAGTTCACCAGCAAGTTCATTACCCTTTCACGGTCAGGCAACACTCACCCCACCAACACACCCAACATATATCTGTCCAGAACTTACTTAGACCCATCACCCCTGGTCTAAGTTAAAAATATGTCATCCCCATTCAGCAAGTTACAGGAAATTGAGGACCGAATTGCTGAAACACAGTGTATTTCCTCATTCCTCACATTACCCGATTGACTGTAACTTGCTGAATGGGGATGACAGATAGTTTTCTTGTTTTTCCCTAATACTTTTAAGATATATGTTATTCATCGATGAAAAATATTTATAAATGAATGAATTATAGTTGACCAACTTGAATTAATGTTGACAAAATGTGTTATGTATCTCATGTATTTTTGTACAGAAATGATCCTGTGATTACAATAGTGAGTAATTGGAAAAAATACCTTTCCTGTCATGTTTCCTTACTCTTGTTTTGACGCTCCAAATTCCAGGAATTACTCAATAACCCCACAGTTTTTTTTTACAATCTATGGGATTATTCCATGTATTTCCAACTAAGAGAATTTGGGGTCCAAAGCTATTTGTTATCTTCGTGTATTGCCATTGTGTGTTACACAACTTGTTTTGGTATGTTAGTGTACTTGGCTTGGTGATGATAGGCTTTAATGTGGATGTTGTGCTACTAGCATGAGTCAGATAAGGTTTAAAGAGCCACAGGTGTCAGATTAGGAACAATGAGACCACTGTGTGTAAAGCACAGCAGGAATAATAATGTTATGAGCTATGCCAGCAATTCACCAGTCAGGGGCAGAACAGCACTAGCCATTCATGTCAAACTATATTAGTGTTACAGTATGTGTCTCTTACACAAGAAGGCAAATGTTGATGAGACCTGTGAATGACAACTGTCTCTGTATTGATGGCATGTTGCAAAGTATGAGGTCATATGGTTATGGTTGTCAAAGAGATGTAGGACTATTTCCAACGATTATATACCATATTGAACAGAGTGCGAATTACACGGAGACATTCTGGGGTCTCTGTATTATTTTTTTTAGGCTTAATAATAAAGACGTAATTTAAACGGTAAAAACGTATTACCTTTTAATGTGGCATGAACCCAACCGGTCATGATATTTTCATCTGATTGTCGAACAAGTCATTTCAAAAGTAGGCATGTTTGTCAATTGAAAAAGAAAACAGAAATAAACGAAGGGCAGCTAGTTTCCAGTCTTTCCAGCTTCAGTTTGAAGTGATTGTGTTAGCTCTGTGGTTGGCTAGCTCCTCTGAACAACAGTGTCCTGACGAGAAAGCACATTTTCTATGCCAGGTTAAATCGAGCATCATTAGCTCCAAATAAATGTCACTAAAAAACAGCTTAAACAAATGCAGCTACTGTTCTGGCTGTATTGTTTGACGTGACTTTGCGTTAGCCATAGTTGACTAGCTAGCAAGCAAGGGATAAGAACGTTGCCAGACAGTCTGGCAATAGAACATTTAAAACGAACGACTGGGTCCATAGGTAAAGAACAAAAAGACTGAACGACTGGGGTCGAGTCTCTGGCAACCAAACCAATAGAATGAACGACCAGCCGGATTGGGTAGCAACCCTAAATTTGTGTCGGGAATATATCTTGTGGAAGGATGAAATAGTATGAATAAATTCACCAAAATATATTTTTTCATGAAAATATGTCAATCATTATTTGAATATGTTGGTAACCCATTGTATAAAAGTGATAATGCCCTCGAAGCCGGTGTTTGGAGGATACTGTATATAACAACATCTGTGTCAATATATCCTCCAAACACCGGCTTCTCGGGCATTATCACTTAATTAGTAAGCATTTAACAATCGAAATAGAACATTGAACTTAAACCCTGTAGAATCATGGACCTTGTCTAACTACGCCTACATAACATTGGATCAACTATTGATAGAAAATAATAAAGCTAAATAAATAGTCTACTACTTTTGGCACAGAGAACTCCCGTACCTGCACAAACAACTGACTGACAAAAGCAAACAATGATACATCAACGGATAAATCTATTGCATTGGAATAAAGGCTGTTTTTATCAAGGACGCATGACAAACAAGTGGCAAAAATTAGGAAGTGCCAAGGAAAATCTATGCATAAGGGAGCTCATCGGAGGCCATAATCCAACACTACTGGGTGGACAGCACTACCACATAGAAATAAATGGGTTCAACCATGACAGAGAGGTGGGGGTGTTCGTTTCATTGGAAGATTTATTTTCATATTTACCACTGTAAAACATATTTAACACATCATTTTAAACTGCGAGGAGAATGGTTGAATTAGCATTATTTAGAGACCCCTTAAAGTTAGACTTGTTGCATTTAGGGGAGCTAACATCTCAATCAGGGGAGCTAACATCGCAATCAGTGGAGCTGAATTTATAGTCCCGTACCCCTTCAAACATTCAACCTCCAGCTGCGTACCCCCTCTAGCACCAGGGTCAGCACACTCTCAAATGCTGTTTTTTGCCATTATTGTAAGCCTGCCACACACACACTATACGATACATTTATTAAACATAAGAATGAGTGCGAGTTTTTTTTATCACAATCTGGCTCGTGGAAAGTGACAAAGTGCTCTTATAGACCCAGGGCCCAAAACCAGGGCCATAATATAATAATCAATAATTTTGCTCTTTATTTAACCATTGTACATATAAAACCTTATTTGTTAATCGAAAATTGTGAATAACTCACCACAGGTTAATGAGAAGGGTGTGCTTGAAAGGATGCACATAACTCTGCAATGTTGGATTGTATTGGAGAGAGTCTCAGTCTTAAATCATATTCCACACAGTCTGTGCCTGTATTTAGTTTTCATGCTAGTGAGGGCCGAGAATCCACTCTCACATATATCCACATTGAATATAGTTGCAGAGAGTCCCTGTAATCCTAGATTCAGATCATTCAGGCGAGGAAAAACATCACCCAGATAGGCCAGTCATGTGAGAAACTCGTCATCATGCAAGCGGTCAGACAAGTGAAAATTAGGGTCAGTAAAGACAACTTTAAGCTCGTCTCTCAATTTAAAAAAATGTGTCAATATTTTGCCCCTTGATAACCAGCGCACTTCTGTATGTTGTAAAAGCGTTACATAGTCGCTGCCCATATCATTGCAAAGTGCAGAAAATACACGAGAGTTCAGGGGCCTTGTTTTAGCAAAGTTAACCATTTTCACTGTAGTGTCCAAAACACCTTTCAAGCTGTCAGGCATTCCCTTGGCAGCATGAGCCTCTCAGTGGATGCTGCAGTTTACCCAAGTTACGTCGGGAGCAACTGCTTGGACTCGCGTTACCACTCCACTGTGTCTCCCTGTCATGGCTTTTGCACCATCAGTACAGATACCAACATGAGCAGCAGCTACATTTGGCTACATACGGACCGTTAGTGGAATTCCCGAGAGAGAGTAATGGTTAATGTGATTGGATGTTAATTATTTGACTAGGCTACCTGTATTTGACATTGTGTTGTTATTTTGCTGAACACTAGATGGTTTCATTAGATTTTTGGCAGTGAAACGAGGCTACTCAGGTGAGAAAAAAAACTCACCCAAATGTATAGCCCCATTGGAAAATATAAATGGACTCTTTCAAAATGTGAAGATTTTTAAATATTTTTTACAAAAGTTAAATAAAACAGTTAAATAAAACAATAGAATACCCCTGACGGCACTGCGCGTACCCCTGGTTTGTGAATACCTGTTCTAGGGTTAGAATAATATCTAAGGAATTCAACACAATATGTAGCTCAGGGTAGTAAAAAAATCCAAGAATACCAAAATATATCATATTTTCACTTTATTAAAGTATCACATTCTGTCTTCATAGAGCACACTGCATTTCAATTCAGAAAAATAAATGCGCTCATCAGCCGGCATGGAGACCAATTTGATCAGTCTGTCCAAAGCCACTCACATAAAATCACACCGCTTCATCTAGAAAAACAGCGACATCTATGGAAATCTGCCCAAATATATTACAGCTTAAATATACAAATATATACAGGTACATTCAATAAATATAATATTAAACATTCTTGGGATGTTTATGGTTATTATGTAGGGCTACCCACCCATGTTGGCAAAGTCTCACATATATGTTATACATTTAGTGTAGCATTTTGTTTGATCTTTTTAAAGAAAATGGAATGTTTTAGAGGGCATGCTTGACCAATAGGGTTAAGGTAATTGTTTCTACATGATTTTTGACCTATAAAGGAAGTAATAGAAGTACTAAGGCCAAACTAACTACTCCTTGTGACCTCTATTCTTCAGAAGTCCAGAGGCCAATTAAAGAATGATCTGAACATAATCCATTTCAACTAGTTGATGAATGATCGAATTGACTGGACTAACGCCCTTAAAGTGACCAGTGCCAAACACAATAACCAAATGCACACAAAGAACAAGCAGGGAATTCATCTACAATGATAACGCATATATATATATATATATATAATAGTGATTGAAAAGCTATTTACACGGGTCACTGCAATATTCAATTCAGTGAACAATGTCACCATCTTTGGTCCCTGTGATGGCGGCAATTAGTGGTTTAGGCATGACATTAGTGACATGATTATTATAGTGTGCACACTGAATGTGGCAAAAAATAAGTGGAAGCTATGTCAATCTCTTTGAATCGGAACTACCTAGTATGGCGTTAGAAATTAATTTATTTGATTTAGTAGGTATACATAAACACAGTTGAGATGAAAGAATTAAAAAGATAATGTAGCAACGTAAGACCAAGTCAAAATCATTTAAAAAAAAAGCAATTGTAACACTCTCCATGATGACGGTTAATAGAAGAAAAAGCACGTAAGCCGACACCCAGCACAGTGGGATGAAGTGATTGCGGGTGGAGATGAGATGACACAGGTTGGGAGGCAGAACATACAGCACAGGTCAGAGACTAACATCCCCTATCTTCTCTCCAGTGTATTCTCCCAGGCTCCATCCAGCTTTGGCTGTGTGGTTCAGTGTGCACTCTACTCAAGTGTTGCTTCATGCAATTTTATTCTTGAAGTGGCTTCCCTGCATCTTGAGTCTGTGCATCCTGAAGATAAATCAAAATCAAAAGAAGAACATGAGGAAATACGTTTTGAATCCCATCTTTGGTTATGATTGATTTTTCTATATTCAAATGACCAAAGTTTCACAAAGTTTTCTTACGTTTTCTCTTTCCGGCTCATGTTGTCCTCTTTTGATTTGACAAAGACTACGTCGTCTTTTCCTCTGATGAGGTAGGCATACTCTCCATCTTTAGCGCTGAAGATCACCCTGGAGTCAGACAGTCTATCAATAAAGACTATCAATAAAGCCTTCTTGACGCCCTTAGCATTATAACACCAAAGACTGGCAATGTGAAAGGCGATGTGCTGTGTCAAAGGTATTCAAATACTGTCCACAGTACTGGGGTTTAATTCATGTAATTAATTGGCCTTAGAGCGAAACCAGCAATGCTGCTGACCTTAAGGTCTGTGAATTTGAATAACCCTTCTACATATAGATATACAGCTCATCATTACTATCATAACTTACCTGGATTGAGTCTCCCCTGCCTTGACACGTATTTTGCGGATGTGGAAGTTTTTGTTGCCCCAAATGTCAGACCAGCTGAAATAGGCATCTTTCTCCCAGCGCAGCTTGACCATAAGCAGCTCCCCAACGTCCACGTCAGTGGTCAGCAGGAATGACACAGTGCTGTTGGTGTTCAGGAAGGGCCTGAGGGGTCACACACAGATCAAAGGTGAGTGGATCAGTTCATCTTCTGTACTGTATATAGTACCCAGCTGAGGTGGGGTGGTGAGGTGACCGGGTTAATTATGAGCTACAACGTCAGTGTTTTATATTCGTAAGTTTGGACTTGTTTAAATATTATATCAAGCATTTCTGGACAACTAAGTATTTCGCAAAATGTTTTTGTATTTCCTATAATTTCCTTATTTTATTTAATATCAAACCATACATGGTGTAAGGTATGTCAGTCTTCTCATCATGGGTTCCGTACAGAGAGATTTTCATGGGCTGCTCAGTGTAGGCCAGTTTCTCACTGCTGAAGAAATGCACCTTCACTTGGTAATGGAAAACTGTGGACAGAATGACAGAGACCTTCATTTAGAACCATGCCACATACAGACGAGTGTCACAGAGAAAACTGTGGAAAGAATGACAGAGACCTTCATTTAGAACCATGCCACATACAGACGAGTGTCACAGAGAAGGTTTTGCCCTCTGAAACCCTGAGTCTGTTTTCTCTTATGGAAACAACTGCAGTCTGCCCAGTTAAGACACATTCTCCGACAGTTTGAAGTGTTTGTGGCATGTGAACATAATCCCATCACTGATGCCCACAGTTTGAGCTAAAGATCCCCACTCACACACTATTTTCGTATCTCAGTGCTTAAGACCTGTCTTTACATAACCATATTATTGATCCACTTACTGCCTTTGTGTGAATAAGGGAAATACAATGCAGTGTTCAGCTTCAGATTAAGTTGTCCAACCTTCCACTGTAAAACCAAGTGTGTAGGATCTGAACGCATAACTTAACACCTTTCTGTAACACTTTTTAAATGCGTCAAGGCATTTAGAATTCAAAATGAAAATGTGTCACAGTGTTTAGATTGTAAACACCAGAACATGTTTATTCGCTGTAACACTTTTAACAAACATGAACATATTTATTCAGCACAAGGTTTTTAGGTTTTGAACACTAAACTGTTGTTTTAACACTGTAGGGTGTAAAGCCATATTTGCATATTCCCCAGCATGCCTTTCGCATGATTGTGAGGGATACCCACTCATGTCTGTGTTTGTAACAGAGACATTGTTGTTGCATTCAATAACTTCTATTCCTGAAGCCTTCAGCAAGTGACTGCCTAAGTGAATGTGTTTCCATCAAAATACAACCCTTTATGACCACATATTACACATTTCCTAAGGCCTTTAGTTATGGCCTACATTGTGGTCTGAACATCCTGGCTCATCTTACCTGCAAGTCACAATACACTGGTTTATGAAGTGATTAGCAATTCATATCAGAATCCAGCCAGAGGGAGTATTAGCCAAGAAATCAGACTATTTTATCACCCACAACCTGCACTCAGAATGTCTGCTATGCCAGAGAACTTCACAATCAAGACTACCTAAACCATCTAAACTAGAACAACCGACTCAGTAACGGGTGCAAAAAGTCCAACCCCTACAGATTGGAGTAGTTTAGAAACATTTAAGTTATTTATATGTGTATACTATGAGCTCAATAAATCAATGTGCATGAGGACACAAAGATTTTAAAACAAACTATTCTAAAAATCAACCTGCAACAAAGCATGCTGGGAAATATGATGAGGCCCCTCCCTCATATTTTTCACTCTGAGAGAGAAATAGACTCAAGACAGTTGAGTAACAACAACATCACGCAATTGAAAATAAATGTCCTGTTCAGTTGTGCTGAAATGTAAGTAAGGTGACAGACATTCCTAACACTGATCTGAATAAAAGGCATGGAAAGACACATACATTTTTGAATGACTAAATGCACACTAAACATGACGATGGGAAAGTAAACACTAGTGTTTCAAATCTGAACACTTAGGAGATATAGGTGTTCTCTTGGTTAGAAACTCTGAACACTTAGGAGATATAGGTGTTCTCTTGGTTAGAAACTCTGAACACTACTGAGATATAGGTGTTCTCTTGGTTAGAAACTCTGAACACTTAGGAGATATAGGTGTTCTCTTGGTTAGAAACTCTGAACACTTAGGAGATATAGGTGTTCTCTTGGTTAGAAACTCTGAACACTTAGGAGATATAGGTGTTCTCTTGGTTAGAAACTCTGAACACTTAGGAGATATAGGTGTTCTCTTGGTTAGAAACTCTGAACACTTAGGAGATATAGGTGTTCTCTTGGTTAGAAACTCTGAACACTTAGGAGATATAGGTGTTCTCTTGGTTAGAAACTCTGAACACTTAGGAGATATAGGTGTTCTCTTGGTTAGAAACTCTGAACACTTAGGAGATATAGGTGTTCTCTTGGTTAGAAACTGACTGGAAAAGCTGGCTATCTTGTTTAATCTTGCATTCTAAACACCTGTGTTTAAGATGAGAACCCTTATTGGCTAATCTAAAATGCCTAATGTTTAAGTTTTAAACACTGACGTTTAGGTTATTAAAGTGTCACTTGCTTCATAGTTTTACAGTGTACTACAGAGATGTTATTGTGTGCCTAAACTCAAAGTCAGTGCCAGAAGCATTTCCAATTGGTGTGGAAAGTTTCCTCTAACTTTCCATCGTAAGAATTCACGTGCAGTGGTTTCCAGTTACCAAACCACAGCCGCTACTCATGTGACCTTCATGGCTTGCGCCACGAACCTTGTTTTATTCCCCTTGCTTGTTTTTGTTTGTCCCTGACGCCACTACCTTATCAGATATGTCAGACTGTGCCAATCCTAGAGTAGTGGGGTGAGGAGGGAGGAAAATGGACGCAGGCTGGGCGGATGTTATAGAATCTTTTATGGATAGTGGGTCAGGTGACTAATAAGGGAGGGACTTGTGTAGACTACAGTAGTTGTTCTCTCAGGGTGGTACAGTATCAATACAGTATGTACACAGTTGGGGCCCGTTGTACTAATGTAACATGCACAGGATGGTAAAGAGACTCAGTGTTCAGGATCCGTTCAGGATCCGCCCCTTTTTTCCCATTTTTGTTTAAAATGACATACCCAAATCTAACTGTCTGTAGCTCAGGCCCTGAAGCAAGGATATGCATATTCTTGGTACCATTTGAAAGGATACACTTTGACGTTTGTGGAAATGTGAAAGGAATGTAGGAGAATATAACTCAATAGCTCTGGTAAAAGATAATACAAAGATGGCAGCAGCGTATGTGCAACGTTTTAGACTGATCCAATGAACAATTGCATTTCTGTTCAAAATGTTGTATCAAGACTGCTCAAATGTGCCCAATTTGTTTATTAATAACTTTTCATGTTCAAAACTGTGCACTCTCCTCAAACAATAGCACAGTATTATTTCACTGTCGTAGCTTCTGTAATTTGGACAGTGCAGTTAGATTAACAAGATTTTAAGCTTTCTGACAATATCAGATATGTTTATGTCCCGGGAAATGTTATTGTTACTTACAACCTCATGCTAATCGCATTAGCCTACGTTAGCTCAACCGTCCTGTGGAGAGACACCGATCCCGAAGAAGTTTTTAAAGTTCTCAAGGCCAGCTTGAGCCAGCTCCTAGCCACCACTACAATAACTACATTCAGCTATCCGGAGGATATGAGGATATGACATTGAGGATATGGCAATTAATGTACGTCAGGTAACTCTTAACTAAATCTATTTTAGTGCCAGGAAATTAACTTCCTGTTGTGAAGAAGAGTGTTGCTTTGTGCATGCATGCATTCTTGTCTTAAAACAATTCCTCTCTCATCCTTACGTTTGAAGGGCATCATCTCGCGGGTCTTGAGGTACATCTTTGTGTTCCGGGGCAGGCGGACCTTGTTGACACCGTAGCCCACCTTGTTGCAGCGGTTCTTACGACAGTTGAGGCACATGCCCTTCATGAAGGCCTCCTTGGAGCTGCAGCGGTAGGCCATGGTCTGATGGTCTGCTGCGTTCACCAGTGAGTCGATAAACAGGTGGATGGAGCGCTCATGGGAGCACTTCACAAGCTGGTCCATATCTGCATAGGACAGGTGTAAAACAAGACCATTAGGTCCATGAAGTCTGAATCAATGGCTGATTCCCTAATATACACCAGACTAACAATGTGACTGTGTCTGTGAAATGTGCTTATTCTGGCTTATGACGTATGGCTTTCACTGTTATGGTTAGAAAACTGAGGCCTTGTCAAAGTACTTGTTGCAGGTGTTTAAACTTCAAGAAACACTCCCTGTGAAGATTTACTACAGTATAGTAACAGACTTTGATGTTACATTATCCTCTACTATATGTCAGACAGCAGAAATATGGAGAAGCTAGAATAGTAGAAGGCATTCTACAGTACAGTGTCTAGTTACAGTACGTACTACGGATGCCGGTGGTGGCGATCATCATCATGGTGTTCTGCAGATCACAGCCTGGCTGGAAGGTTCCTCCGTTGGGGTAGATGTCCACGTGGCCCACGGGTCTCTGGATGCCGATGCTGCGGTCTGGGGAGCCCCGGGTGTTGGTGTGCAGGACGTCCACGAAGAGAGCATCGTCAGGGGACAGGGTGCTCTGGGCGTCAGCAAACTCAAAGGTCGGGCCGGCCGGGTCCAAACCTGGGAGACAGATGGAGGGAGGGATGGAGGGAGGGAGAGAGGGAGAGGGGGAGAGAGAGAGAGAGAGAAAAGGGGGAGGATGAGAGAGAGAGGGAGAGAGAGAGAGAAAAGGGGGAGAATGAGAGAGAGGGGTAGAAGTAGAGACAGAGAGGGAGGGAGAGAGGGGTAGAAGTAGAGACAGAGAGGGAGGGAGAGAGGGGTAGAAGTAGAGACAGAGAGCGAGAGCAAGAGAGAGAGAGAGAGAAAAGGGGGAGGATGAGAGAGAGGGGTAGAAGTAGAGACAGAGAGGGAGGGAGAGAGAGAAGGGGGAGGAAGAGAGAGAGGGAGAGAGCGAGAAGGGGAGGATGAGAGAGAGGGGTAGAAGTAGAGACAGAGAGGGAGAGGGAGGGAGAGAGAGAAGGGGGAGGATAAGAGAGAGGTAGAGAGAGAGAAGGGGGAGGATAAGAGAGAGGGGTAGAAGCCCACAATGTGCTTTAGTGATGATTTGATTATGGTTTTCAATGGCCTCGAGATGTAATAGTTGGGTAAACTTTATGGAGACAAATGGGAGGACTACTGAGGCTAAATGCATTGAGATAGAACTTGCACATGTAGGCCTATGCATCTACATAGCGACAGACTGATAGATAAACATTAAAACCTCTTCAGCAGAGAAGGGCTGTCTGCTCACCTGTGATCCTGCTGACTTTGTGGTTGGTGAGGAGACCAGCGATGCCGGCTACATGAGCACCCAGACTGTAGCCCAGGAGATGTATCTTCTCCCAGGGGTAGTCGAGTGTTTTCTGACAACAGGGGAAAGCAGACATGGTTTTATTTCTATTTTCCATTCTTGTGACTGTGTAAAGTATTGGCTGTAAAACTTGTTATGCCATCCTAACACCCTCTCAAGTATATTCTGTTCTGTCAGTTATACTGTACGCTTACACATGTAATCATTTCAGGTAGTTTATCATACCAATGTCTCCTAGCCCTTTTCTCTAGCAGAGGATATGCTTCACTAGCTCCACCTGCTGCTTCTATCAATAATGAGCTGTGTAATGAGTGGTTGATGTGGATCAACAACATGGCTGTAAAAAGCTTTTAGGTGTACTAAATCATAGCCAGGAGTAAAATACAACCACAGCATTGACTTCGAAATTATTGTATCATCACCAGTCACATATTGCTTATTTCAAATACGTTTCTGCATTGTCAACATGAAAGTCTGTTCTTGTGTGAACCATGTATTCTATTATGTTTCGGCGGTGCTGAAATAAATAAAATTGCCCATGCAACAGATGGCTGTATCTGTCCATTAATACAGGACTAGTAAAGGCCCAGTGCACTACTTTTGTAAAAAAATATATATATATTAATATTTGTTTTAATTCCGATTTTTCAGGTGGTGCTGTAGCACCCTCAGCACCCCTACTTCCTGTGGCTATGTTCCTATCTACCCAGTGTCCTTGAGATCACCCACCTGCAGCCAATTAACAAACTTGGCCACGTCTTTGCCCACCAGCTTGGTGTTGGCAGCAGAGGTGAGGTAGTGCTGCTGCGCCCGTGTCAGCCAGTCCACCACAATCACGTTGGCCTTGGGCTCCCTCTTGTACAGCGCTGTCACCAGCTTAGGGACCCAGCTCTCAAACAGCCCCGTGACCTGGACAAACACATTTTCGGGGTCAGTGGCTGGCCTGACTCACTGTGAACCTAGCCCTCATTGTTTACTCACAGCACTGATTGAAGACGAGCCAAGTGTCAGCACTTTTACACATGAATGAGCACTACAACATTATGCATAGGGACAGCGGGGGAGGGGGGCTTCTCATCATGCATCTAGTTATCAATGCTGAATATATTTTTAGGATCAACATTGTTGAGTTATTTCCCTAATGATGCTCGACAAGCCTCATTGAAATGATGATCAACAACGTCTGCTTTTGCGGTAATCATGACAGTGTCGAAGCTTTTTACCGTCCATCCATGAATGACCACGAACGTCTTATACCCAGGGTTGAATTCACACTTTGGGATGGTTAAGGGCTGGCCGGGAACGATGTAGCACAAGTCATCATCCGGTATCTCAGCAGTTCTCAGGGAGAACTTGGATACAATGTCTGTGTAGTCCTCAAGCCATTCAGTGGAGTTGCTGTTACCTGCACAGACACAGTGATGATGTTAAACTGGCTTCATCAGTCATGTCGTCACTCACCTACTAGTCCATGATCCCGCATGTAAGCACTTTGAACAGCTCTCATGGCATACAGGTTACCACTGTGCACAATGCAGGGGAGTCTATAGGAATCTGCCTTATTCATTACACTATTGTTTACATTTTTAACCAGATACATATTAAAACCTAGTCTAGATGTCTGATTATTTCAGACTTTTTTCATTATCATGATTGTACAAGGAGGTCACTAGCATTTCAAACACTTTACCTCAACCAAAATGTATCTCCTTATTTGCTGGACAAGCATCTAAAATGTGTTTACAAAGAAACCAATTGCTGTATTTATCATTACATCATTGGCAATTCAGCTTTTAATTTATTTATTTTTTATCTTCAAACACTATCTATTTTGGGAGAAAGTAATTACAAAGCCACAATCTGCAGAATCTATCAGTTTATCAATTGGTGTAATCTAATCCAATTACCAGCATGACAAAAAGATATCGATAGTTTTACCGGTCCAATGTCGCCCCCTTTTGCATCTTTTGAAATTCTACCAAACAAACATTGTAGTAATAACATTATAATCCTTTTTAAATTACGTTTTTTTTGTGATATCACAAACATACACAAATAGGCCACATTAAATATCGAACATAATGTCAATAATAATGATAATATGTCATGCTTATGCATTATGCATTACGTGTAAAACAATGGGAAAATTGTTATTATACATCAATTAAAAATAGAACAAATATCACATTTTCGTTTTCAAAATATTATTTTAAGTGAACTTGAAAATGCAAATAATGTCGTGTACTTAAAATGCATAATTTGAATTATGTTGATCCGATTAATTATATATATTTTTGTAATGATTGAAAAGATTATTCATGAGAGAGGTGCGCACCCTGACAAAATGCACTCGAGTGGGGTACGTCTGACTGAACTGAGGTTACTCTCGGTCACTTGGAGGAGGCTGCATCAATTTTACTGCCTCCCGTTGGCTCTAGTGTTTATTTTATGGGAGAGAATCAACATTGAGTCAAAGAATGTGTTTATTTAACCTATCTCTAACAAAGCCAAAGTCAGCTCTACAAACAGCTAGGTTAAATATCCCTTACTTACCAAAAAGTGTTTGTTCTGGTGTACTTGAAAAAGATACACAGATATTTGCCAGAATTATCCAAACGGTGACCAAAAAGGTGTTTTCTTTTCCCATATTATTGCTGATCCAGAGGTTTCTCCGTCAAGTCCCGAATGAAAATGTTCTTGTATGTTGGTTTAGGAGTGGTAGATCCAATTGTATAGGTCAGTAGGACCACTGCTCTGGTCTAAAAGTAAATCTGATTTGTGATAAGAGTGGAGTTTCTTATGAAGTCTGCCACAATTGCCGCTCCAAGTTGTCTTTATGAGTGGCTCATTTGAATAAACAAACTCCATTGGTCGGAAGTGAGTGGGCTGGGCTTGAACTGGTTCCAAATGCAAAATTGCCCAAAAATCATTCACAACTCTCTCTGCCCCTTCACCGCTGTGCTTCACAAAAAGACATGTTATACGATTTAGCTGTTTTAGCTTTCCTTTATAGTGATACCTTATTTGTTTATTCAATTCAGAATATCTTGTCTTGGTAAAAAATATGTGAGATGTTCACCATTCGGTTTACTTGCTATTTAGAGTTTAAATGATATAGCCAAATGTTTGAAAAAATATATGTATTCAAGTTATATTCTCGTTTCAATTTTTTTTTTATTCGAAATGGGCTTCTATATAGGTGTTTGAGTAATGCAGTCTGTACAAACCTCATGCTCCAGTTTTGGCTCTTCTGTGATTTACCATGCTGTATAACTGGAGCGTTTCAGAAGACATGTGGCTTGATAAATGTAATTCGAAAACTAGTGTTAAGTAACAATACACGTGTTCTTTATTTAGGACTCTTAATATAGGCTTATGTCTATCCAAATATATGTCCACAAAGCGAAACGTACACGTTTTTGCGTCATATTCTGCTAAATGCATGAAAGAACTATCCTACAGGCTAATAATATTTATTCAATAAAATGTGTCGATTTAATTTTGAATCAACTTGCGTAATGTCACCCATGAGGGACAGGAGCAGTGGGTGTGTTGAGTAAGCCCCTTCTCTCATAGCTCGATATTTGCGGAACAATTACTTTCAGCTGAATTTGGAAATGACTGAGCTCGATTGACTCACAGATGATTGTTCTCTGTTGAAATTCAGAAGGACATATTTTAACGCGTTATGTTAAAATGTGCAGTACTGAACTGTACAAACAGTCTCTTGGCATACTCAAATAAATGAATCATTTAATGGGACTATGAAAACCAGATGTTTAACCGTTTTAAGGTTCTGTTCAAACTTCAATCTCTCTTGAAAATAGTGCAAAATATATATTTTTTTATAATTGAAGTTACACTGGTGGAGAGGGAGTGGTGTGGGTGTGAAATTAGTGTGACCATATCACTGGTTTTATGAACAGTGAAGTATAACACTGACTCATGTCTTGACAGAGAGTGATGCATTCCAATATCTTAGTCTGAGACATGGGCTTGTTTTCCCCTCGTTTGTCTCCCCACGTTTGTCTTCTACTTCGGGCAAAACATAGAGTAACCTGAAGGTCAACATGACATAGCTTGATGAGAGAGCAATAACATGTACTGTTTGATTGAGGATAGAATATCATTGGTCTATAAGCATAATGCATATCCACATTTCTGACTAACTCCTGTGATGGATCTTTAGTAAATAGCCTGTCCTCCGACTATAGAACATTCCAAACATATATCTTACACTGCAGTAATATTGTTTCACTAAATCTCATCATCTGTAGAAACAAACTCTCCAAAATAAGCAAAAACCGAGGTCAGGGGAGCATGTAACAACTTAGTGTTATTTGTCAGGGAGGACTTGTTCTTTGCCCTCGCTAAGAAATTACCCACAGATCTGAGTTGACGTTTAAATGTTTCTGTGTATCTAATATGTACAGTAACTTATGCAGGTCACCGTAAACCTGAGATTTGTGGAGAAATTACAACTCTGTATCTTTTCCGAGTGCAGATGCAGCATTGTTGGCCAAATAAAAACTAAAAAATGTTTGGTAATCATTCAACTAAGCTTTCCCATTCCTAATATAGCATTTTGTTTTTTAATGTTTTCCAGTGATGTGCATAAAACTAAAGGAATTGATGCTTAGCAAGACCAAAGTGACAACCTGGTATTTAAGATGGTAATGACACCTAACCGTGGTCTGTGATATCTAAACCACTGAAGGCACATTCTAATTAAGAAGAAAGATGCCTATTGGCTGCGCTCCTGCTGTATCTCCCTTATCTCAGACAGACTATCCAATGAGGTTGACATATTTGGCCCAAGGGGGAACCATTATGGTAGAAGAAATGTAAGCCTGATTCTGCAATCCACAATACACACCTGTGGGCTTTCCTGACAACACTGAGGAAAAGTCTACTTGACTCTTCAATTGGTATGGTTTATTAATAAACAGAACCACAGACCCACGTTTCCCAACAACCACTTCAGAGAGGAGATTTAAAGAACGGTAGTCACACCATGCGGAGACAGCTGGACATGCATAGGATGACAGAGACCGAGACACAGAGAGAAAGACAGCGAGACGACAGACAGGCAGACGGACGGATATAGCTTTCAAAAAGACAGACAGTTATCTTTACATGCGTGAAAACAGCATGCGTGACATACAACAAACATGATCATTCACCAAAGGATGCACCGTGACATTATTGCCATTTTGCAAACTCCAGTCTAAAAACCTGTCTAGGAGGTCAACAAGCCCTGTGAGCATGAATTACTAACGTTTACATTTATTTATTTTTATTTTATTTGACCTTTATTTAACCAGGTAGGCAAGTTGAGAACAAGTTCTCATTTACAATTGCGACCTGGCCAAGATAAAGCAAAGCAGTTCGACAGATACAACGACACAGAGTTACACATGGAGTAAAACAAACATACAGTCAATAATACAGTATAAACAAGTCTATATACAATGTGAGCAAATGAGGTGAGAAGGGAGGTAAAGGTAAAAAAGGCCATGGTGGCAAAGTAAATACAATATAGCAAGTAAAACACTGGAATGGTAGTTTTGCAATGGAAGAATGTGCAAAGTAGAAATAAAAATAATGGGGTGCAAAGGAGCAAAATAAAATAAATTAATTAAATACAGTTGGGAAAGAGGTAGTTGTTTGGGCTAAATTATTGGTGGGCTATGTACAGGAGCAGTAATCTGTGAGCTGCTCTGACAGTTGGTGCTTAAAGCTAGTGAGGGAGATAAGTGTTTCCAGTTTCTGAGATTTTTGTAGTTCGTTCCAGTCATTGGCAGCAGAGAACTGGAAGGAGAGGCGGCCAAAGAAAGAATTGGTTTTGGGGGTGACTAGAGAGATATACCTGCTGGAGCGTGTGCTACAGGTGGGAGATGCTATGGTGACCAGCGAGCTGAGATAAGGGGGGACTTTACCTAGCAGGGTCTTGTAGATGACATGGAGCCAGTGGGTTTGGCGACGAGAATGAAGCGAGGGCCAGCCAACGAGAGCGTACAGGTCGCAATGGTGGGTAGTATATGGGGCTTTGGTGACAAAACGGATTGCACTGTGATAGACTGCATCCAATTTGTTGAGTAGGGTATTGGAGGCTATTTTGTAAATGACATCGCCAAAGTCGAGGATTGGTAGGATGGTCAGTTTTACAAGGGTATGTTTGGCAGCATGAGTGAAGGATGCTTTGTTGCGAAATAGGAAGCCAATTCTAGATTTAACTTTGGATTGGAGATGTTTGATATGGGTCTGGAAGGAGAGTTTACAGTCTAACCAGACACCTAAGTATTTGTAGTTGTCCACGTATTCTAAGTCAGAGCCGTCCAGAGTAGTGATGTTGGACAGGCGGGTAGGTGCAGGTAGCGATCGGTTGAAGAGCATGCATTTAGTTTTACTTGTATTTAAGAGCAATTGGAGGCCACGGAAGGAGAGTTGTATGGCATTGAAGCTTGCCTGGAGGGTTGTTAACACAGTGTCCAAAGAAGGGCCGGAAGTATACAGAATGGTGTCGTCTGCGTAGAGGTGGATCAGAGACTCACCCGCAGCAAGAGCGACCTCATTGATGTATACAGAGAAGAGAGTCAGTCCAAGAATTGAACCCTGTGGCACCCCCATAGAGATTGCCAGAGGTCCGGACAGCAGACCCTCCGATTTGACACACTGAACTCTATCAGAGAAGTAGTTGGTGAACCAGGCGAGGCAATCATTTGAGAAACCAAGGCTGTCGAGTCTGCCGATGAGGATGTGGTGATTGACAGAGTCGAAAGCCTTGGCCAGATCAATAAATACAGCTGCACAGTAATGTTTCTTATCGATGGCGGTTAAGATATCGTTTAGGACCTTGAGCGTGAGTAATAAATATACTGAACAAAAGTATAAACGCAACATGCAACAATTTCAACGATTTTACTGAGTTACAGTTCATATAAGGAAATCAGTCAATTGAAATAAATTCATTAGGCCCTAATTATAGATTTCACATGACAGAGCAGGGTGCAGACATGGATGGGGCTAGGAGGGCATAGGCCTACCCACTTGGGAGCCAGGGCCACCCACTGGGGAGCCAGGCCCAGCCAATCAGAATTAGTTTTTCCCCAAAAAAGGGCTTAATTACAGACAGAAATACTCCTCAGTTTCATCAGCTGTCCGGTTGGCTGGTCTCAGATGATCCCGCAGGTGAAGAAGCCAGATGTGGATGTCCCTTTCTTGTCCCCAGCACAAGGTGCACCTGTGTAATGATCATACCGTTTACCTGTCAGGTGGCTGGATTGTCTTGGCTAAGGAGAAATGCTTACTAACAGGGATGTAAACAAATTTGTGCACAAAATTTGAGAGAAAAGCGCTTTATGTGCATATGGAACATTTCTGGGATCTTTTATTTCAGTTCACACCTTTACATGTTGCGTTTATATTTTTGTTCAGTATACTTAATTATAAACATGCATTTGTAGTAAATACTACTCCAGCTGGTCTCCTCACTCTCTCTGCATCACACAAACTCACACAGGTCCTCTAGCTGAGTCTGCAGTCAGTCCATTGTTTATTAGAACTCTTCAACCCTCTTCAAAAGGGCCCATATCTGCATCAAACAACCACACTGCCAAGGTCCCCAGTGTTCTCACTCCAAACCCCCATTTGATTACTCACAGAGTGGAAACGCTGTCGGAAAACTGTAAACGAGCATAAACTTAACTTATATATGTTTCATGAGGAAGACAGTGGTGAATCCATGTGTACAGTGGTGTATGTCTGCAGGACTTTGGCTTGTGGTTCCCTCATTCAGGGGAGTGTGTGTTCTTTGCTTTAGCTGTAGGCCAAGCTGGACGTCCATGCCCTTTGGTCTTGCGGTGTGTAATGAGTATATTGTCTGTGTATACTGTCTGTGATGTACTGCAATGGATTCAGCACTTTTTCACTATAATCCACCAAAAGTGTTTTGCTTGAGAAATACCAAGTCAACACAAAACAAATGTTTCTAGATAGGATCCTGTCTTCAGTTGCAATCGTCCAGTGGGTCTCAGCTCATAATTTGGGAAACATTGTCTATCATAGAACCTCCTCTCCTCTCCTCCCCTCATCTCATCCTACTCTCCTCTTTTGCTCAGCTGGGAGACTGTTCCCAGAGGCCTTTGGTAATGCTGTCTACAGCTGTGCCTTTTCCGACACCGGCTACAGTAAACTCGCTACCTCAGCCTAGCCCCAAACCTATATCTCCATCTATGTCAAGGACCCCTGCCGGCCTGTCCTAGCACGCACATGTTGACCCTCTGCCCTGGACCTTGTGCTTGGGGAGGGAGGGAGGGAGGGAGGGAGGGAGGGAGGGAGGGAGGGAGGGAGGGAGGGAGGGAGGGAGGGAGGGAGGGAGGGAGGGAGGGAGGGAGGAGAAGAGCAACTCTCCTAGAAACTGTCTAATTTCTTGTTGATTGAAAAAGGTCACATAGCACTGTTGTTTTGCATACCAAGCTCTTTATCTGAAAGGGGATTTGTTGTATTTCCAGTCGTTCCCCCTATCGTCATGTCCTAGACACAACTAGAGAAGACCAAGGTGCTGCTAAAGGCCTCGAGGCCAGCTCAGCCAAGCTGAAATGTAAAAATCACACATTTAGCCATTAAAACCATTAAAACAACCCACATGGCTTATTTCAGTGGGACATTTAAGAGCTAAAGAAAGCAATAATGTGTGACAACACACAAGATGTTGTCTCCATATTTGTAAGTCCCATTAAATAATTCACTATGAGAGGCGGTGGATGTTTGGGGCAGTAAATTGGAAAGAATGAACCCAGAAAGGGTTGAGTCTTACGACTTTCCTCATTACAGTAAAAAGCCCAGAGTCAAAAAGTAATGGAGAAACAGTAATGGAGAAACACTGGAGAGAGAAAGAAAGAAAACCCTCTCCTGCTTCATCCCTCCGTCCTGATGTGACATGAAGGAAGTGACCTTGTTCTGTCCTCAGGCTGTGAGCTGTATGGAGGCTGAATGACACAATGTGTGTGTGTGTGTGTGTGTGTGTGTGTGTGTGTGTGTGTGTGTGTGTGTCTGTCTGTCTGTCTGTCTGTCTGTCTGTCTGTCTGTCTGTCTGTCTGTCTGTCTGTCTGTCTGTCTGTCTGTCTGTCTGTCTGTCTGTCTGTCTGTCTGTGTACATGCATGCTTGTATAAACATGTATATATGTGTGTGTGTGCGTGTGTAAGAGCTAAGAGTAAATTAGTCAATTAACTCATTTCACTTGCCTGGTGAAATTAGTTAATAGAACAATAAGAAAGACAGTTCCATACCTCTATGCCAATAACAGCTAGTTTTCAGTTTTCCCCTTACCACTCAGACCACTACCAGACAGTCCTAGCAAAATTCTTGCTTGAGAAATTGCTCTTGGCTAAGAAGCCATTTTTGATTATTTTTGACTCTTTTAATTGACAACCACCACAGTAAGGTACTTAATTGTTACCCACAAATGATTTGATGTTGAGATGGAAACGGCTGCATTGGACCTTAAAAGCACAGGGACATGGAGCCTTGCAGGGGAGAACCAGTTTGGCCTCTAATAAGAATCAGACTGTTGTAAGTCCACTCCTCCTCCTCATTCTACTTACACAATCATATTTGGAGACATTCCCATCTATCTAAACCAGTGGTGTGTTCAGTCCACTCTGACCTGAATGAACAATCCGTAGGGGTTTAGTTATGACTGATTAGACAGCTGCAGTACAGCTACAGTTATATATGGTGAAACCTTATTCTATATTATACATGACGATGTCCGCTACTGTACCTCCCCTACTCATGGGTGTGCAGTGTCAGTGTATGTACCCCCCCTCCCCTCATAATTCATGAAAATAAAACACTAATATATCTTGATAAGATAAGTATTCAACCCTATGAGTCAATACATGTTAGAATCATCTTTGGCAGCGATTACAGCTGTAAGTCTTTCTGGGTACGTCTCAAAGAGCTTTCCACTCCGGGATTGTGCAACATTTAAACATTACAATTTTCAAAATTCTTCAAGCTCTGTCATATGGTTGTTGATCATTGCTAGACAACCATTTTTAGCTCTTACCATAGATTTTCCTTCAGATTTGAATCAAAACTGTAACTCGGCCAATCAGGAACATTCACTGTCTTCTTGGTAAGCAATTTCAGTGTAGATTTGTCCTTTAGATTATTGTCCTGCTGAAAGATGAATTCATCTCCCAGTGTCTGGTGGAAAGCAAACTGAACCAGGTTTTCCTCAAGGATTTTGCCTGTGCTTAGCTCCATTCTGTTTCTTTTTTATCCTGAAAAACTCCCCAGTCCTTAAGGATTACAAGCATACCCATAACATGATGCAGCCACCATTTATTTCTTTACTTTACTTTATTTCTTTACTTTCTTTATTGTTCTCCTAACACCTTTTTTGCACTATTGGTTAGAGCCTGTGAGTAAGCATTTCACTGTAAGGTCTACACCTGACAAATAAACTTTGATTTGATTTGATTATGCTTGTCAATATGGAGAATGTCACTGAGTAATGTGTTGTTTTGGATTTTCCCCATAACACTTTCTATTCAGGACAAAAAGTGAATTTCTTTGCCACATTTCTTTTGCAGATTTACTTTAGTGCATTGTTGCAAAAAGGATGCATGTTTTGGAATATATTTTTATTCTGTACAGGCTTCCTTCTTTTCACTTTATCAATTAGGTTAGTATTGTGGAGAAACTACAATGTTGTTGATCTATGCTCAGTTTTCTCCTATCACAGCCATTAAACTCTGTAATTGTTTTAAAGTCACCATTGGCCTCATGCTGAAATCCCTGAGCCGTTTTCCTTTTTAAATGTTTAAATTGAACCTTTATTTAACTAGGCAAGACTTTCCTCTCCAGCAACTGAGTTAGGAAGGACATAATTAAGTGTAATTAAGTGTCATTAATTAATTTCACCGTGCTCAAAGGGATATTCAATGCCTTTTTTTAGGTGCGCATCTATAGGTGCCCTTCTTTGCAAGGCATTGGAAAACCTCCCTGGTCTTTGTGGTTGAATCTGTGTTTGAAATGAAATGCTCGACTGAGGGGCCTTACAGATCATTGTATGTGTGGGGTACAGAGATAATGTATTCCTTCAAAAAAGAATGTTAAACAATATTATTGAACATAGAGTGAGATTTTGTGACTTGTTAAACACATTTTTACTCCTGAACTTATTTAGGCCTGCCATAACGAAGGGGTTGAATACTTATTGAATCCTTAAGACATTTCAGCTTCTTATTTTGAATACATTTGTAAACATTTCGAAAAACACAATTCCACTTTGACATTATGGACTATTGTGTGTAGATCAGTGACAAAACATCTCCTTGTAATACATGATCAATTCAGGCTGTCACACAACAGAATGTGGACAAAGGCTAGGTGCGTGAATACTTTCTGAAGGTAATGTACATCATGCATATAGATACACACACATTCACATCACACACATTCTTAGAAATGGGAAATGTATATGCTGAATGCCACATGTTTTTCCACATGATGCCCCCTCTGTGTAGGAGACTTGCCTTCATAACTGGTATAAAACAAAGAGGGACTTCATGAAGGCAAGGGTACCCCATGTCCTTTTACTAATGCTTTTCTCAAATCTACAGATCCCAGGTCCCGTCCCACACATCTACGAGCATCAAGATCAGGTCCTACATTGTATTTGCCCCTTTACTTTTGACATTTTTTTAATGTTACGGCCTTATTCTAAAATGGATTAAATACATTTTCTTCTGCATCAATCTACACACAATACCCCATAATGACAAAGTGAAAACACGTTTTTAGAAATTATGTTCAGTGTACCATAAACAATGAATGAACATGCACCTGTGGAACGGTCGTTAAGAAACAAACAGATTACAGATGGTAGGCAATTAAGGTCACAGTTATGAAAACTTAGGACTAACTTTCTACTGACTCTGAAAACCACCAAAAGAAAGATGTCCAGGATCCCTGCTCATCTATGTGAACGTGCCTTAGACACGTTTCAAGGAGGCATGAGGACTGCAGATGTGGCCAGGGCAATAAATTACAATGTCTGGCCTCCCGGGTGGCGCAGTGGTTTCGGGCACTGCATCGCAGTGCTAGCTGTGCCACCAGAGACCCTGGGTTTGAGCCCAGGCCCATGGTGCGACACAAAATTGGCCTAGCGTCGTCCGGGTTAGGGAGGGATTGGCCGGTAGGCAAATCCTTGTCTCATCGAAGCACTAGCGACTCCTGTGGCGGGCTGGGCGCAGTGCACGCTAACCAGGTCGCCAGGTGCATGGTGTTTCCTCCAACACGTTGGTGCGGCTGGCTTCCGGGTTGGATGCGCACTGTGTTAAGAAGCAGTGCGGCTTGGTTGGGTTGTGTTTTGGAGGACGCATGGCTTTCGACCTTTGTCTCTCCCGAGCCCGTACGGGAGTTGTAGCGATGAGACAAGATGGTAACTAATAACAATTGGATTAAAAAATGTACTGTGAGACGCCTCAGACAGCGCTAGAGGGAGACAGGACGGACAGCTGATCGTCCTCGCAGTGGCAGACCATGTGTAACAAGACCTGCACAGGATCGGTATATCTGAACATCACACCTGCGGGACAGGTACAGGATGGCAACAACAACTGCCTGAGTTACACCAGGAACGCACAATCCCTCCATCAGTGCTTAGACTGTGCAAAATAGGCACAATAAGGGTTTGTAGGCCAGACATCACCGGCAACAACGTTGCCTATGGGCACAAATCCACCGTCACCAAGGGTCGGATTTGTGTTTATCGTCGAAAGAATTAGCGTTACACCGAGGCCTGTACTCTGGAGCGGGATCGATTTGGAGGTGGAGGGTCCATCATGGTCTGGGGCGGTGTGTTACAGCATCATCGGACTGAGCTTGTTGTCATTACAGGCAATCTCAATGCTGTGCGTTACAGGGAAGACATCCTCCTCCCTCATGTGGTACCCTTCTTACAGGTTCATCTGACATGGCCCTCCAGCATGACAATGCCACCAGCCATACTGCTCGTTCTGTGAGGGATTTCGTGCAAGACAAGAATGTCAGTGTTCTGCCATGGCCAGCGAAGAGCCCGGATCTCAATCCCATTGAGCACATCTGGGACCTGTTGGATCGGAGGGTGAGGGCTAGGGCCATTCCCACCAGAAATGTCTGGGAACTTGCAGGTTCCTTGGTGGAAGAGTGGGGTAACATCTCACAGAAAGAACTGGCAAATCTGGTGTAGTCCATGAAGAGGAGAAGCACTGCAGTACTTAATGCAGCGGGTGGCCACACCAGATACTGACTGTTACTTTTGATTTTGACCCCCCCTTTGCTCAGGGACACATTATTCCATTTCTGTTAGTCAAGTCTGTGGAACTTGTTCAGTTTATGTCTTAGTTGTTGAATCCTGTTATGTTCATACAAAACGCAGTTGACAGTGAAAGGACGTTTATTTTTTCTGAGTTTATGGGAAGCAAGATCCTTTGTTCTGGTGAAACCAAGATTGAACTCTTTGGCCTGACTGCCAAGCGTCAACCTCACTGGAGGAAACCTGGTACCATCCCTACGGGGAAGCATGGTGGTGGGGATGTTTTTCAGAAGCAGGGACTGGAAGTCATCAGGACCTTAGACTGGGATGAAGGTTCACCTTCCAACAGGACAATGACCCTAAGTACACAGCCAACACAACGCAGGAGTGGCTTCAAGACAAGTCTCTGAATGTCCTTGAGTGGCCAGCCAGAGCCCGGACTTGAACCCGATCAAACATCCCTGGAGAGACCTGAAAATATTTGTGCAATGACACTCCCCGTCCAACCTGACAGAGCTTGAGAGGATCTGCAGAGAAGAATGAGAGAAACTCCCCAAATACTGGTGAGCCAAGCTTGTAGCTTTATTTGTGTTTTTTTATTTAACCTTTATTTAACTAGGCAAGTCATTTAAGAACCAATTCTTATTGACAATGATGTCCTACACCGGCCAAACCCAGACGATGCTGGGCCAATCACGGTCAGTTGTGATACTCCCAATCACGGCCAGGTGTGATACAACCTGGATACGAACCAGGGTGTCTGTAATGATGCCTTAAGCACTGAGATGCAGTGCCTTAGACCGCTGCACCACTCCAAAGAAGACTCAAGTCTGTAATCGCTGTCAAAGGTGCTTCAAAAAAGTACTGAGTAAAGGGTCTGAAAATGTATGTACATTTCTGTAAATTTGCAAAATTGTTTAAAAAAAATGTTTTTGCATAGTCATTATGGGGTATTGTGTGTTGATTGATGAGAAAAGTAATCCATTTTTAATTAGGCTGTAATGTAACAAAATGTGTGAAAAAGTGAATCGATCAGTGGTTCACCAATCTTGATGGACTTGGCAACTTTAACAAGGCGTGATGGCAAAATATGATTTTTTTATGTTTCTTTGGGACCATCAGGCGATGTCCTCACAACTGATACAGTGACATGTACTTGCAATGTTCCCATGAAATGTGTCTAGAATATAAGACATCTTATATTCTGAGAACATTGTAACCACATTCTAGATAAGTTCTGCTTGACATTAAGGGAATGTTCTCGTAACTTTAACACCAAAACCAGTTCTTAGAAGATTTTTGATAACATTCAGTGTATTCTGTTGGCAAGGGAAAATCACACATTCTTTTAACATACAGTGTTTTCAACTTGCATATTTGACACACATGATTACATTGTACATTTATATAGTAATTATTACTCAACATGTCCTCACCTGGGATTTGAACTCCCAAACTCTTGGTTCACAGCATTCAGATCTTCCTGCTACGCCACCATGTCTGTGTCAATGAGCATTGTTTAAGGGCTTTCTGTATAGTTGTCTTATGTTGGTGGGGAATATTAACCTGTTTAAATAATATTCCTGAATCACTCTGGTCAATGTATGTTTTTCTTAAGTGTACTTTTAACAGAGCTGAGATTTACTTCAAAGTGCATTCACCGTAATCCTTACATCTACGGAGCTGTTTCAGATTCACACAAGTGCCAAGGGAGGAAAGGTGAGTTTTTTTTGTGTGTGATAAGGGCCTAACTATACTGGCCCAATAAGAACATGCCCTAGAGATATCCCTTATTTGGTTAGTGCTTAGGGTGTTCGTCATTGATGCTGGTGACATGGGTTTGAGAACCACTAGCGGAGTCACCCTATTCTCACATTTTTAGCAATATACAGGTATGTTAATGTCATTATTTGGCAACAGTTACAATACACCTATCTGACCTAACAAAACATTCTTATTGAAAGACGGTAATCAGTAGAATTCTAGATAGCTGAGCATCTCAAAGAGAACTCTCTTTTGTCTTTTTGAAATTCACAGCACCATGTCGAACAAACGTGTCTCTGATAATGAAACACATCATTTCTCGTCACTGCATTTCTATCTGTAACGTTCCTAATTTGTTGCCGAAACATGGCCCAGGTGGTGGTGTTGCTTCTGATAGAAATATACGTAGAACATGGTTGCCATAATTCTCAGAATATCATAAATGTGTATATTTACAGTAGAATGTCTGTACTTCATCACATTTGCCAATTAAGCAATGATGATGCCAGTTATACCAAAGCCATACACAACACAGAGTTCCATCTCCAAGTATTAATGTGGACAAATTGATAAATTGCAACAGAATCACTTGGGATCAGTGTTGTAGTCCAATGGATAAGAACCAAACACACTTTACCCGAGATCGTTCCACTTTATGATACAAGTATCAAACTTGGTACACTGATACTAGATACCTTAAGGAACATTTTAAGGATTGCAAGCAGTCTGGGAAGCACGTCAGTCAACCAGGGCGACCATTTCAATAAAATGGCTACCATTTGGATATCCTGTTAGAATAAAATCCTTCCAAACAATATCTTACTTTGTAATGTTATCTACCCACTAAATACACCCCACAGATAATATAGACAATCATTCTGATCATAAAATACTCTTAAGACCTTCATGAGGGTCATACTGTCCATAATCCAGTGACTACGGGAAAAAAATATTGACTTTGTGACAGAGCCACCAAATTTTACACACAGCTGGCGTATTTCTAAAGAAGTATATTTGGCTATATTATCATTTCTAATATGGCCACCAACCATCTGCATGAGTCCATATTGGACAAGATTCACTTGGCCATATATCCATGAATAATTGGTACATACAGCCCAATGATGGCTTAAAATGTTTGAGGGGGTCTGGAAAACACACTAAAATGACCTAAAAATGCCATATATACATATCCTTTAAACTTTCAGTTATAAATATGGGTAAAAACACGTGCCAAATTACTGTTTTTTGTAAATGTTTTCATGACTAGTTACAATAGATTACACGTGAACACTCGAAAAAGTAATATATTTGGGTGTTCCCTGCCCTGTACATGTCACTTTTGGTCAAATCCCATAGGAATGTACAGCAGAAAGACAGGTTACCCATTTTAACAAAATACTTTTATGATGAGACCTTCCAGCCTTTACACAAAATAAGTCATTTATTATACTCAGTGGTTGGTGCAGTGAAATTCTTTTGCTGCCAGAGTACAAGGAAATTATGTTTATGTTTCTCAATCAACGTAGCCTGTTGAATAATATAATTTTATATGCATATAACAAATCATCCAAATGTAATGTCTGCCTATGCCTACACACATTGCCTTGAATAAATGTTTGTATTTTTAATACCCTCAAACACCAAATTAGGCCGACCTAATTTTAAAATAAGTCATCATCACTGCCAATCGTGAATGATAATTCTTCTCATTTTACAAATGAAACGTCCAAGCTGCATCTGAATGCCAACCCTAACCATGTGATCTCTCTCAGTTTCATGAAAATATGAATTTAGATCTTCTTTCGTGATGTGAGTAAATATTCTTTGAGTTGAGTTCAGAGCACACGATACTAACAAACGGAATAGCCCACCAGTGTTGTTTTCATCAGAGCACATTTCTCCTTAAATCGCATAAGAAATGATGTGGTGTTTTTGGTCTTACAGTAACGTTATAGTATGCTATTATATTCAGGCTGCTATGCAGAATACTAATTCATCATTAATTAAGTGATCTTAAGAGACATTGATTAGCCTCTCCAGTGCGCTCCGGCAGCACTACACACAAAGCTATACTTAGTTTTCAAAGATGACCCCCAACCACCTGACAGGGCCATAATGGACAGGACTCACATGGCCATATCTCCATAAATAATTGGTACATACAACACAATGATGGCTTAAAATGATTGAGTGGGTCGGGCGAGCAGAATAAAATGCCCCAAAGATGCCATATATACACTGCATTCGGAAAGTATTCAGACCCTTTGACTTTTTCCACATTTTGTTACATTACAGCCTTATTCTAAAATTGATTAAATAAATGTTTTTCCTCATCAATCTACACACAATACCTCATAATGATAAAGGGAAAAAAGTTTTTTAGAATTTTTTTGTAAATATATTTCAAATATTCAGACTCTTTGCTATGAGACTCAAAATTGAGCTCAGGTGCATCCTGTTTCCATTGATCATCCTTGAGATGTTTTTACAACTTGATTGGAGTCCACCTGTGGTAAATTCAATTTATTGGACATGATTTGGAAAGTCATAAACCTGTCTATATAAGGTCTGACAGTGCATGTCAGAGCAAAAACCAAGCCAGGAGGTCGAAGGAATTGTCAGTAGAGCGCCGAGACATGATTGTGTAGATGGCCAGATCTGGGGAAGGGTACCCACAAATTTGTGCAGCATTGAAGGTCCCCTACGGTAAAGCATGGTGGTGGCAGCATCATGCTGTGGGGATGATTTTCAGTGGCAGAGACTGGAACATTTTCTAAAAACTGTTTGTGTAGATTGATAAGGAAAAATATATATCCAGTACCAGTAAATTTTGGGTTGGAACCAAAAATCTCAAATTTGGACTCATCAGACCAAAGGACAGATTTCCATTGGTCAAATGTCCATTGTGCGTGTATCTTGACCCAAGCAAGTCTCTTCTTCTTATTGGTGTCCTTTAGTGGTTTCTTTGCAGCAATTTGACCATACAGGTCTGATTCAACCAGTTTCCTCTGAGCAGTTGATGTTGAGATGTGTCTGTTACTAGAACTCTGTGAAGCATTTATTTGGGCTGCAATTTCTGAGGTACAGTTAACTCTAATGAATTTATCCTCTGCAGCAAAGGTAACTCTGGGTCTTCCCTTTTTGTGGCGGTCCTCATGAGAGCCAATTTAACCATAGCGCTTGATGTTTTTTGCGACTGCACTTGAGAAACTTTTAAAGTTCTTGAAATGTTCCTCATTGACTAACCTTCATGTCTTAAAGTAATTATGGACTGTCGTTTCTCTTTGCATATTTGAGCTGTTCTTGCCATAATATGGACTTAAATAGGGCTATCTTTTGTATACTACCCCTACCTTGTCACAACACAACTGATTGGCTCAAATGCATTAAGAAGGGGAAATTGTTTTACTTTTAACAAGGCACACCTGTTAACTGAAATGCATTCCAGGTAACTACCTTAGGAAGCTGGTTGAGAGAATGCCAAGAGTGTGCAAAGCTGTCATCAAGGCAAAGGGTGGCTACTTTGAAGAATCTCAAATATAAAATATATTTAGATTTAACACTTTTGATTACTACATGATTCCATATGTGTTATTTCATAGTTTTGATGTCCTCACTATTATTCTACAATGTTGAAAATAGTACAAATAAAAACCCTTGAATGAGTAGGTCTGTCCAAACTTTTGACTGCTAAATATTTTGTACAAAAGTGGTGAAGAAGTACCCAACAATCTACCAAAACGACTGATTCTTTAACATACTTTCGTTCTCATTTTCAGTCTTTTGTCTGAAACTGTCAAATGGGTGTTCCCTAAAGTCTACTTATTACAATGACATAAAATATGCTATTCTGTATTTTGTCAATTTCAAGCAATATGACAAGAAACCTTGCCTGTATTTAATTCCCTGTACTTAGAATGTTGAAAATGGAACCAAGGACATGAAGCCATTCCAATAGAACTCTACCTTATTGAATTGAATGTATGGTACATGATACTAATTACTTATTATGCAAGTACTGTTTTGGTACATGTTAAATATCATTTTAATCCACAGATATCACACAATATTTTTTCATCATTACCAGCATGCTGAAGTTTGATCCTCTCATTTGAGGGATCAAAATATTTTAGTACTATTTTTGAAAACATCAACAAAAAACATACATGATCTATTTGATTGTATTTTTCCATGCCACCTTGAGCATTGTAAGCCATCATTAGGCTTAATATGCTACTTACTAATGACGTTATGGCGAATTCAAATGACAGAACAGTAATTTTAGGGGACATTTCCACCACATTTCTGCATAAAGATTAAAGGACACGTACATAAGGCATACTTGGGTCATTGTATTGTGTTCTCCACCCCACCTCAAACATTAAAGCCATCATTGTACCAATTATTTATGGAGATATGGCCATGTGAATGCTGTCCAATTAGAGCCAATGTAGCTGGTTGGCAGTCATTTTGGAAAACGGGTCTTTTAGAGTGTAATAGTTTATTAAATCTGCAATAGCACTATCGCTAGACATTGTTTTGTTGTAATTTAATGTCTCTCTGCAGGACATAATACATTCCTATGGGATTTTACAAGGCAGGTTCCCTGTCACATTTTTTAAACGTGGCACAAGACAGAATATCACATTATATATAATTTCAATCAGTAGACTTCAGGGAACACCCATATATGTTTTTAGAGTGTTTACTTGCAAACTATTGGAACTAGCCATGAAAACATTTACAAAAAACAGTAAGTTGGCACATGTTTTCACCACTTTCCAACGAAACATTTTAAGGATACGTACAGTGCCTTGCGAAAGTATTCGGCCCCCTTGAACTTTGCGACCTTTTACCACATTTCAGGCTTCACACATAAAGATATAAAACTGTATTTTTTTGTGAAGAATCAACAACAAGTGGGACACAATCATGAAGTGGAACAACATTTATTGGATATTTCAAACTTTTTTAACAAATCAAAAACTGAAAAATTGGGCGTGCAATATTATTCAGCCCCTTTACTTTCAGTGCAGCAAACTCTCTCTAGAAGTTCAGTGAGGATCTCTGAATGATCCAATGTTGACCTAAATGACTAATGATGATAAATACAATCCACCTGTGTGTAATCAAGTCTCCGTATAAATGCACCTGCACTGTGATAGTCTCAGAGGTCCGTTAAAAGCGCAGAGAGCATCATGAAGAACAAGGAACACACCAGGCAGGTCCGAGATACTGTTGTGAAGAAGTTTAAAGCCGGATTTGGATACAAAAAGATTTCCCAAGCTTTAAACATCCCATGGAGCACTGTGCAAGCGATAATATTGAAATGGAAGGAGTATCAGACCACTGCAAATCTACCAAGACCTGGCCGTCCCTCTAAACTTTCAGCTCATACAAGGAGAAGACTGATCAGAGATGCAGCCAAGAGGCCCATGATCACTCTGGATGAACTGCAGAGATCTACAGCTGAGGTGGGAGACTCTGTCCATAGGACAACAATCAGTCGTATATTGCACAAATCTGGCCTTTATGGAAGAGTGGCAAGAAGAAAGCCATTTCTTAAAGATATCCATAAAAAGTGTCATTTAAAGTTTGCCACAAGCCACCTGGGAGACACACCAAACATGTGGAAGAAGGTGCTCTGGTCAGATGAAACCAAAATTGAACTTTTTGGCAACAATGCAAAACGTTATGTTTGGCGTAAAAGCAACACAGCTCATCACCCTGAACACACCATCCCCACTGTCAAACATGGTGGTGGCAACATCATGGTTTGGGCCTGCTTTTCTTCAGCAGGGACAGGGAAGATAGTTAAAATTGATGGGAAGATGGATGGAGCCAAATACAGGACCATTCTGGAAGAAAACCTGATGGAGTCTGCAAAAGACCTGAGACTGGGACGGAGATTTGTCTTCTAACAAGACAATGATCCAAAACATAAAGCAAAATCTACAATGGAATGGTTCAAAAATAAACATATCCAGGTGTTAGAATGGCCAAGTCAAAGTCCAGACCTGAATCCAATTGAGAATCTGTGGAAAGAACTGAAAACTGCTGTTCACAAATGCTCTCCATCCAACCTCACTGAGCTCGAGCTGTTTTGCAAGGAGGAATGGGAAAATAATTCAGTCTCTCGATGTGCAAAACTGATAGAGACATACCCCAAGCGACTTACAGCTGTAATCGCAGCAAAAGGTGGCGCTACAAAGTATTAACTTAAGGGGTCTGAATAATTTTGCACGCCCAATTTTTCAGTTTTTGATTTGTTAAAAAAGTTTGAAATATCCAATAAATGTCGTTCCACTTCATGATTGTGTCCCACTTGTTGTTGATTCTTCACAAAAAAATACAGTTTTATATCTTTCTGTTTGAAGCCTGAAATGTGGCAAAAGGTCGCAAAGTTCAAGGGGGCCGAATACTTTCACAAGGCACTGTATATATGGCATCTTTGGGGCATTTTATTGTGTTTTCCAGACGCCCTCAAACATTTTAAGCCATCATTGGGCTGTATGTACCAATTCTTTATGGATATGTGGCCATGAGAATAGTGTCCAGTACGGCTCCATGCAGCTGGTTGGCGGATGTACAAAAACCCTCAGAGTGGAGCAGCTCACTGCTGAGATGAACTTGATCAACCAAGTGATTTCACCTGTTGACTCTCTCTCAATGCCACACACCTGTCATTAATAATCTGCCCTGATAGGCTCATTCACACTTTTAGTTTGTATTTAAGTCCTTTCAAGCTATTTCTCTGTTTTTTTCTCCAGTTGAGTGGATTCAAGTTAATTTTCCATGTACTGTATATTATAGTTAAGTCATAACATTGTCAAAGACTCCAGTCACCCAAGTCAGACTGTTCTGTTACCGCATGGCAAGCGGTACCAGAGCCCCAAGTCTAGGTCCAAAAGGCTCTTTAACAGCTTCTACTCCCAAGCCATAAGCTTGCTGAATAATTCATCAAATGGCCACCTGCACTAGTTACATTGACCCCCAACCTCTATTGTTTTTACACTGCTGCTACTCGCTGTTTCTCTTTATTGAATATTTCCTTAACTCGATCTCTTGAACTGCATTGTTTAAGGGCTTGTCAGTAAGCATTTCACGGTGAGGTCTACGCGTGTTGTATTCGGCGCATGTGATGAATACAATTTTATTTGAACATTAAGATGTCATGTACAGAAAGTATTCATACCTCAACTTCTATTTTATTGTTACAGCCTGAATTCAAGATGGATTAGATTTCCCCCCCCCTCACCCATCTACACACACAATGGCCCACACAATGGCCCACACGTCATTTTTTATTAAAATTGAAAAGCAGAAATCTCATTTAAAGTATTCACTCCTGAGTCAATGTTAATCACTGTTGGGAGCTATTACAGCTGTGAGCCTTTCTGTTTCAGTCTCTAAGAGCTTTGCACACCTGGATTGTACAGGTGTGCAAAGTTGGCGGTTGATTGTCGTTTATTGCGAGACAGCCATTCAAATCTTGTTTTGATGTTCAAGCTGATTTTATGTCAACTGTGATTAAGCCACTCAGAAACATGCAATGTTGTCTTGGTAAGCAACTCCAGTGGGATATAGGTTATTGTCCTGCTGAAAGGTGAATTCATCTCCCAGTGTCTGTTGGAAAGCAGACTGAACCAGGTTTTCCTCTAGGATTTTGCCTGTGTTTAGCTCTATTCCATTCTCTATTCCATTCCCTGGTCTTTGTGGTTTAATCTGTTTATAATTCACTGTTTGACTGAGGGACCTTACAGATAATTGTATGTGTGGGGTACAGAGATTAAATAGTCAATATATTGTTTTAAACACTATTGCACACAGTGAGTCCACGCCACATTGTGATCTGTTAAGCACATTTTTGCTCCTGAAATTTAGGCTTGCTATAATGAAGACATTTCAGCTTTTCATTTTATTAATTTGAACAATGTAAACATAATTCCACTTTGACATTATGGGGTATTGTGTGTAGGTCAATGACACAATGTCAATTTAATCAGTTTTAAGTTCAGGCTGTAACAAAATGTGGAAAAAGTCAAGTGGTGTGATTGTTTCTGAAGACACTAACTTCCTTATCCTTATTTGAGATATATTGGTTTAATAGATTCATCCTTATGCAACCTGCTTATGTCTCTCCTTAGTTGCAGAACTACATGAATTCAAGTTTACCATGTCCAACCATAAGTCCTTAAATATGGGAACTTTGGTGCTGGCTCTGTCTGTTTGCTCTCTGACCTGATTGGCGTACCCCCCCGGTGACATCTAACCAACCAGTTACCAATTTGGGTTTCTTAGCCTATTTTCCAGTGGCCATATTGGAAATGACCGCCGGGGGGATATGGACAAACTGCGACGGCACTATAGCACTGGTTCTCAATCCTGGTCCTGGGGACCCAAAGGGCTGCACATTTTTGTTTCTGCTATCGCACTACACAGCTGATTCAAATGATCAACTCAACAAAAGGCTTGGATGATTTGAATCAGGTGTGTAGTGCTAGGGCAAAACCAAAAATGTGCAGCCCTTTGGATCCCCAGGACCAGGTTTGAGGACCACTGCACTATAGAAACCATACTTATTCCTTAGCTGTGTGCGTTTGGTGGCTCTTACAAATTCCACCATTTTTTCTTGTAGCTGCTGGAAGATGGTCAAAAGGACCTCAATGAACACTCAGGGGTCTTTAGAGTACTATATCAACAGAATTGTTGTTTATCGGGTTTATTTTGTGGGTAGATGACGTTAAAGTTATTTTGCTATTGTTTGGAATGATTTGACCATGTTCTTCTAACAGGAAATCCGAGTGGGTGTCATTTAATTAAAATAGACACCCTGGTTGACTGACAGGCTTCCCAGACTGCCTCAATCTATAACATGTTCCTTAAAGCCATGCTGTAGGCTAAACCGTTTCCAATACGCTATCGTAAAGCTGAAAGTTGGCAGCTGTTACCGCACTAAAACTTTTCCCTTGAGTTAATTGAGAAATACAATTTTAGTCAAATTCAAAGGCAGCCAGCATTGATTATTCTTTTTCATCCAAAAAACCTGAAAAAGCATCTGGAGTT
Source organism: Oncorhynchus tshawytscha (assembly GCF_018296145.1). Taxonomy (NCBI): domain Eukaryota; kingdom Metazoa; phylum Chordata; class Actinopteri; order Salmoniformes; family Salmonidae; genus Oncorhynchus; species Oncorhynchus tshawytscha. Next base: position 51,322,925 of record NC_056433.1, read on the forward strand.
GGTGAAAGAAGGGCACGAAGTTGGTAGCCAAAGTTCCAGACGTGTGTGAAAGAGGAAATTGAAACGCATTATGATAAAGATGCAGTGTTCTAATGATATTTCCATAAACAATCAAAATGTGTTAAGCCTAGGCATCCCGTAATTCAAATAAATAAACCGAAAAATGATGGATATTAAACATTTAGGTACATATAAGTCTTATATGGGTTGAAAGCTTAAATTCTTGTTAATCTAACTACACTGTCTGATTCACAGTAGCTATTACAGCGGAAACATGCCTTGCGATTGTTTGAGGAACCCCCCCCCCCACTCTGGACTCTACCCACACCCTCACACATCCTTACACTGACACACTACATATGCCCACACACACTTTCACTACTACTGCTCCACATGCTGCTGTTTTGGCTAGGTAATCTATACTGTTGTCACTTTACCCTTATGTACAAAGCTACCTTGTACCCCTGCTCATCGACTCGATACTGGTACTCCCTGCACATCAACTCAATACTGGTACTCCCTGCACATCGACTCAATACTGGTACTCCCTGCACATTGACTCAATACTGGTACTCCCTGCACATCAACTCAATACTGGTACACGCTGCACATCGACTCAATACTGGTACTCCCTGCACATCGACTCAATACTGGTACTCCCTGCACATTGACTCAATACTGGTACTCCCTGCACATCAACTCAATACTGGTACTCCCTGCACATCGACTCAATACTGGTACTCCCTGCACATCAACTCAATACTGGTACTCCCTGCACATCGACTCAATACTGGTACTCCCTGCACATTGACTCAATACTGGTACTCCCTGCACATCAACTCAATACTGGTACTCCCTGCACATCGACTCAATACTGGTACTCCCTGCACATCAACTCAATACTAGTACTCCCTGCACATCGACTCAATACTGGTACTCCCTGCACATTGACTCAATACTGGTACTCCCTGCACATCAACTCAATACTGGTACTCCCTGCACATCGACTCAATACTGGTACTCCCTGCACATCGACTCAATACTGGTACTCCCTGCACATCGACTCAATACTGGTACTCCCTGCACATCGACTCAATACTGGTACTCCCTGCACATCGACTCAATACTGGTACTCCCTGCACATCAACTCAATACTGGTACTCCCTGCACATCGACTCAATACTGGTACTCCCTGCACATCAACTCAATACTGGTACTCCCTGCGCATTGACTCAATACTGGTACTCCCTGCACAGTATATAGCCATTCTGTTTTTCACTTGTTATTCACTGTGTATTTATTCCTCATGTCACTATTTCTATTTTTTTATATTTAACTCTTCATTATTGGTTAAGGACCCGTAAGTAAGCCTTTCACTGTCTACACCAATTGTTTACGAAGCAAGCGACAAATAATATTTGATTTGATTCAACATTAATGTTCTTGCAAAATTCTTATATAATGTATCTAGAACTTTATCTTATATTCTGAGAACATGGCAACCATGTTCTGTGTATGCTTGGTGGGATGCTGATGGAATATTCTCCTAACCCACAGAGAACTGGACTCACGAATGTCTTGCAACGTTCCCACGAATTGTCTAGAACAAGTTCTGTGAACATAGTGGCCACTTTCTGTCTTAAGTTCTATTTGACATTAAGGGAATCGTCTCTTGGAAATATTCCTTGCACATCACGGGAAAATTCCCATAAAAACATTAGTGAATGACCGAATGACTCTTCAGGGAACATTGTTGGATTGTTTGTTAGCTGGGTTAGTTGCTTACCTCAGTTTAGGATTGAACGTGCTAATGTCTTATTGTGTACTAATACGTTTGTGTGCTTGCATGTATACATGCCTGTGTGTATGAGGAATTGCTGTCAGTCACGTATGTGGGGAATGCAGAATGGCCCAACAGGATAATGTATCTTGTGTTCACCCAGGAGCTGACTGACCATGGGATCCATCCCAGCGCCAGCAGGCCCCATGCACAACCGTCAGCCAGCCTCCACTGTGTAACAGCATTTCACAACTCATCACATCTACCCCTCCACCCAGGCCCAGGAGACAGTCTTGCCAGTCCTGCACTCAGCCTACCCATTTCACAACGGCGCAACTCCATGCCATTATGGCCCATTTATGATATTTTGTATTTCCTGAAACGAAATCCATCAAACGATCATTTGGGGGTAGGATGTTTGGCGTACTTTTGAAATCTGTATCCAAAATAATTATTGAGGAATAACTCATTAAAGTTGTGACATTTGTGACATTTTGACCTTATCCTAGCCTTCTTTCAGACACTTCAATGAGTTTCTAGATGATACATAGCATGTGTTGGTGTCATCTGAAACATTACTGTGTTTTCTGACATATGATTAGTGGTTAGATTAAGGATACAATTGATTTACATTAATGGATAGAGAAATATATATATATATATATCTTAAATATCTCAAAAGTATTCCCTTTTGATTTGTTCATTTTTAGACCTGTTTTAAAACATATTTATGCCAAACATCCTTTCCACAAAGGACTCTTTATGGATTTAATTTCAGGAAGATCCAGTGTATTTCTGCGTGCTTCCATGAACAGTGTGTGTGAATGCGTTTCTCATGCCAATAAAAGCCCTTAAATTGAATTGAATGCATTTGTAATTGTGCATAGTACAGAATCAGAGTACAGGCATGCTGGTTAGTATATACGACATGTCTGTGTACGTGTGAATCTATATGCATGTGTATTATTCTTGGCGATCAGCCTTGTTGGTCAATTCTATGACCTCTCTTTCTCGCCTCCTTTTCTTGATGTAATACAGAAACAGTCTTATTGTTCTGTTTGACTTATAGCCTGAAGGCTGCCTCCCCGGAGCTCCAGTTACTTAGCTGAGCTTGAATTCCATGAAATGATAAGGATGTTTTCACAACTTTACTTCTGTTCAGGGAAGGACCTATGGCAATACGCATGTGCCTCCCACCTCAGTTTGGACCCATCATAATTAGAGCCAGGAGTATTTCCTGAACTAACCAGGAACAACTCTGGGCCCTAATAGTAGCATAACACTTTTAGGGCCCAGAAACATATGGAAGATGTTATAAATGAGCACGTCCCACTTACACTTTCTGTTTTCAGGAACTTCCCCCATGTTGTGCCGATGTATCCATCGCACGCATCTCACACAAAGTGGGATCAGGTGGGGCTCGGGTACCTGCGGCCATAATGCTATGAACGCTGTGTAAAATGTCAATTGAAAAATGGATAGCCAAAAATAATATTATAAACGCTAGCGTGGATGTTGTCCTACTTTCTCTTAAACCTTAGAGTGGGGATGGATGGATGGAGGATTGTTCTGGGAAGAGCCTGGTGACTCCTTCATGCTGGTTCCTTGGGGCTAGCTGTAGCAGGTCAGAAGAGTGATGTCTTAGAGAGTGTAACCAGTGTCCTCAGTGCCTTCATGTGCAGGTCTTGTTGGCCTAGCGTGTCTGAGTTCAGGTCCAAACCACTCATCAACAGAAACAAGCGAAGCCATTTCCAAAGCCATCTGATGTGGATGAGTGAAGGGATGTTGCTCTGTAGGTGGATGACAGGGCTGCATTGTGTGTACAGACCAAGGTCTCTGACTGAGGGCGGTTGTCTGTCGCCAGGCCTACGTGTGCTTCCACTCTCTCCCCTTAGACTGTATTGGTGTGGTTGTGTTGACTTTAGACTTCACTTGCCCTACATCTGGAGAGCCTTTTGTGATGATAGTTGCACAGGGGAGGAGGTAAAGGAAGTAGATGAGAGCTCCAGTCTTGCTGTACACATGAGGGGCCAAGGAGATGGTCATGGCTGAACAGGTTCAGACATGGAAAGGGTGGAGATGGGGTGAAGGAAAGATGCAAATACACAGATGATGGGTACAAATGTTGTTTACATACATGGAGTCATCAGGGCTCAGATGGTCCTGGAGGAAATTAGTTAATGACTTAGTAAAAGAAAAACTGCACAGTTTAGTTTGGGAGCTGTTTTTGTGAGTCTGTTATAAGTTTAGTTTCTGAACTTTAACCACGGTAAAATGAGACATGGGAAAGTTCACTCACGGAAATGAAGAGATAAACTAAAGTTTCTGATGTCCAACCTACATTTACATTAAGTAATTTAGCAGACTCGTATTCAAAGTGACCTAGTTTTATGGTTTATGATAGGGGCCCTATCATCCCAAATAGTGTCCCTTTGACAAAATGTATTGGTTTTGTGTTGTCTTGGCTGTGTACTTAGGGTCATTATCTTGTTGGAAGATGAACCTTCATCCCAGTCTGAGGTCCTGGGCACTATAAAGCAGGTTTTCATCAAGGATCTCTTGGTACTTTGCTCTGTTAATATTTTCCTTGATCCTGACTAGTCTCCCAGTCCCTGCTGCTGAAAAACATCCCCACATCATAATGCTGCCACCACCATGCTTCACCGTACGGATGGTATTGGCCAGGTGATGAGGTGCCTGGTTTCCTCCAGACGTGGCGCTTGTTATTCTGTCCAAAAATGTTGGTTCAATTTTGGTTACATCAGACCAGAGAATCTTGTGTCTCATGATCTGAGCGTCCTTTAGGTTACTTTTGGCAACTTCAAGCAGGCAGGCATGTGCTTTTTACTGAAGAATGGCTCCCGTCTGGCCACTCTACCATAAAGGCCTGATTGGTGGAGTGCTGCAGAGATGGTTGTCCTTCTAGAAGGTTCTCCCATCTCCACATATGAACTCTGGAGCTCTGTCAGAGTGACCATAGGGTTCTTGGTTACGTCCTTGACCAAGGCCCTTCTCCCCCGATTGCTCAGTTTGGCCGGGCGGTCAGCTCTAGGAAGAGTCTTGGTGGTTCCAAACATCTTCTATTTAAGAATTATGGAGGCCACTGTGTTCTTGGGGACCTTCAATGCTGCAGATTGTTTGGTACTCTTCCCCAGATCTCTGCCTCGACACGGTCCTGTCTCGGAGCTCTAAGGACAAGTCCTTAGACCTCATGGCTTGATTTTTGCTCTAACATGCACTGTCAACTGTGGAACCTTATATAGAACAAGTGTGTGCCTTTCCAAATCATATCCAATCAATTGAATTTACCACAGGTGGACTTCAATCAAGTTGTAGAAGCTTCTCAAGGATAATCAATGGAAACAGGATGCACCTGAGCTCAATTTCGAGTCTCATAGTAAAGGGTCCTTAATACTTTTGTAAATAAGATATTTAATTTTTTTACCTGAGGATTGATTGTTGAGGAAGAATTAGGATTTAATACATATTAGAATAAGGATGTAACAAAATGTGGAAAAAGGGTCTGAATACTTTCCGAATCCATGGGCCGAACATGCCCCCATTAACATCAACATTCTGTAGTGGAGCGGGTCGAGAGTTTCAAGTTCCTCGGTGACCGCATCACCAACAAACTATCATGGTCCAAACACACCAACAAAAAACATTTTCCCCCTCAGTAGACTGAAAAGATTTGGCATGGGTCCCAGATCCTCAAAACGTTCTACAGCTGCACCATCGAGAGCATCCTGACCGGTTGCATCACCGCCTGGTATGGCAACTGCTCGGCATCTGACCGTAAGGCGCTACAGAGGGTAGTGCGTACGGCCCAGTACATCACTGGGTCCAAGCTTCCTACCATCCAGGATCGATATAATAGGTGGTGTCAGAGGAAGGCCCTAAAAATTGTCAAAGACTCCAGTCACCCAGGTCATAGACTGTTTTCTCTGCTACCGCTCTGCAAGCGGTACCGGAGCACAAAGTCTAGGACCAAAAGGCTCTACCCTCAAGCCATAAGACTGCTGAACAATTAATCAAATGGCCACTGGACTATTTACATTGTCATCCCTCCCCGATTCCATTTGTTTTGTACACTGCTGGCACTTGCTGTTTTTTATCTATACATAGTCACTTCACCCCTACCTACATGTATAAATTACCTGATCTAATCTGTACCCCCGCACACTGACTCGGTACCGGTAATGTTACCCCCTGTATATATTCTCGTAATTGTTATGTTATTGTGTTACTTTTTATTATTATTATTTAATTATTTAATTATTTATAATATTATTTATTTCTTAACTCTTCTTGAACTGCACTGTTGGTTAAGGGCTTGTAAGTAAGCATTTCATGGTAAGGTCTACACTTGTTATATTTGGCGCATGTGACAAATAAAGTTTGATTTGATTTAATGTTACCCTAAATTGTGAATTTCTCTGCCCTCTATGAACGTTGCACCTCGTGTCGAGATCAGTGGTGCGTTCAAAGTACTATGCCTGGTTGGAAAGAAAAATCTCCCTCGAGGGATGCCATTGAAGTAGCTGTCAATCTAAAAACAGCTTAAATAATTTATTCTTATTTAACAATATAAATAAAAATAGAGTTATCTTTCTAGTCTTTCCGCTCTTCTGAAGCAATAGGTAGTCAGCAGGCTGTCACACAAAAACAGTCCTAGGAGGCCTGGAGAGGTAATCACTTTGAAAGGACTGAGCAAGCACTTATGGGGGTGAAATAGAACTAGAACTGCCCGCATTCCCAACGACCGCTACAAGGTCAAATATAGCCAAGCAACCAACATAGCATCGAAAGCTTTGATTCAAAGTTTCTTCAAGTGCAGTCGCAAAAACCATCAAGCGCTATGATGAAACTCTCATGAGGACCTCCACAGGAAAGGAAGACCCAGAGTTACCTCTGCTGCAGAGGATAAGCACATTAGAGTTACCAGCTTCAGAAATTGCAGGCCAAATAAATGCTTCAGAGTTCTAGCAACAGACATCTCATTATCAATTGTTCAGAGGAGACTACGTAAATCAGGCCTTCATGGTTGGATTGCTGCAAAGAAACCACTACTAAAGGACAGCAATATTAAGAAGTGACTTGTTTGAGCCAAGAAGCACTTGCAATGGACATTAGACTGGTGGAAATCTGTTCTTTGGTCTAATGAGTCCAAATTTGAGATTTTTGATTCAAACCGCCGTGTATTCGTGAGACGCAGAGTAGGTGTATGGATGATCTCTGCATGTGTGGTTGCCACCGTGAAGCATGGTGGAGGAGGTGTGATGGTGTGGGGGTGCTTTGCTGGTGAAATTGTTGGTGATTTATTTAGAATTCAAGGCACACTTAACCAGCATGGCTACCACAGCATTCTGCTGTGGTAGCATGACTTTCAACCTTCGTCTCTCCCGAGCCCGTATGGGAGTTGTAGCGATGAGACAAGATAGTTGCTACTAAAACAATTGGATACCACGAAATTGGGGAGAAAAAGGGGTAAAAAAAAAATGTAAAAAAAAGGAAAGGCATCCAGGTGAAGCTGGTTAAGAGAATTCCAAGAGTGTGCGAAGCTGTCATCAAGGCAACGGGTGCCTACTTTTTAACACTTTTTTGGTTACTACATGATTCCATGTGAGTTATTTCATAGTTATGTCTTCACTATTATTCTACAATGTAGAAAATATTAAAAATAAAGAAAAACCCTTGAATGAGTAGGTGTGTCAACTTTTGATAGGTACTGCATATATATATATATATTGTGGGGGGAAGCGGTTCAGGGGTCCCCTAGCGGCCGGGAGACCTAAGCAAGCTCTTATGTCACTTATGCCCTGGGCCACCATTCAGTCTCTGCTTTTATGAGCAGTACTATTGCACCCTCTGATGGATTTTGTAGGTGGTGCAATTATCCAAAAGATCAGGGTTGTATTCAATGCATGCATACTGAGCAAACCGTAGCAAAACGTTTTGCAATGAAAATTAAGATTTCTTATTCCGGACCCAGTTGCTTTTCAATATAGCCTTTCACATTCTTAATGTGGTGGAACTTTGTCAGAGAACCTAGTACTACATTGTAATGTAGTTTATTTGGAAAGCCATCAATAAATGGAAAGAGAAGTGTTTTCTTTCCATAAGTTCTGCCATAATTAGCCACCCATTTTGTTAAAAAATAAAGTATTATTGCTTTGTTAGTATTTTCACGTGATGAATTTTCAAAACTCTTAGTACAAAACTGCAAACTAGTAACACTTGTTACGCAGTCAGTGTTACGTTCAAAACCTTTAATTGTGCATTCATTCTGTTTGTAGACATCTTTCATCACACAACCTTTGATTGAAAATACAAGTTTACTGCAAAATACTGTTATGAGTACATTAGTTTAATCATCAAAGCACAACATAAGGATATCTTCTTAATTTAGTTATTTTAAAAACCCATTAATCCAATAGCAAGAAATGTAAGATAGATGTTTAAAAATTGCCCTTTTGAATGTAGTATGCTACAGTACTGTACATTACAGTACATTACACTGTTTTCACATTTGGCAATACACTTGCACTACTCAATTGAAATTGACTGAACATCACATTTCCATCATTTCTATCCCATGTGTGATCAAAGGTGTGGTCCCTGAAGACATATTTCACAATGCAATCAAAGGAAAGAAATGAAACAATTATAAGTTGTCACTAGTTTGCATCAAGCCTTTCTTGAGCATTTGGCCGTAGGTTCTCATCAAAATTGCAGTAAATATCCTCATTGTTCCTGCACCTGGGGAAAAAAACTTTTGGCATGGCGAATCCAAGCCTGACATAGGCCTGGACTGAAATCCTTGCATGCCTCATCCATGGGTGGTACGCTTATAGGGATGGCAATCATACATCTTCCACCTGTATTGTAATCGTGTATTGTATTTTATAGTATTGTACAATCAAAAAGACCCCAGCAACTGAATTTTGGACACATGTTTATGCATTTCTTTCTTGTTTGTGACTTTCTTGCTTATTTGCGTATTAGTATTGTATTTATATTGAATTACTACACTGTAGGAGCTAGAAACACAAACATTTCATTGCACCTGCTGTAACATCTGCTAATATGTGTACAATAATAGGTGTATAAACATACAGTACATGGGTGGCAAGGAATAAGTTAGTCCTAAATCTTTCCAAAACTAAAAGCATTGCATTTGGGACAAATCATTCACTAAACCCTAAACCTCAACTACATCTCATAATGAATCATGTGGAAATTGAGCAAGTTGAGGTGACTAAACTGCTTGGAGTAACCCTGGAATGTAAACTGTCATGGTCAAAACATATTGACACAACAGTAGCTATGATGGGGAGAAGTCTGTCCATAATAAAGCGCTGCTCTACCTTCTTAACAACACTATCAACAAAAAACAGGTCAAAATACAGCTTATGGAACAACAGGGACTGTGAAGAGACACACACAAGGGTACAGACACATACATACGCACACAAGCGCTAGCACTCACACTACACACACGTACATTGCAATATTGTTGCATGGTGGTATTACAGTGCATTCGGGAAAGTATTCAGACCCCTTGACTTTTTCCACATTTTTTTTTTTGCAAATGTATTAAAAATACCAAACTGCACCTTTGGCAGTGACTACAGCATCATGTCGTCGTGGGTATGACACTACGAGCTTGGCACACCTGTATTTGGGGAGTTTGTCCCATTCTTCTCTGCAGATCCTCTCAAGTTCTCAATGTACTCCTCCATGGCCTTGGTCTCAGGGCCAGACAGGGAATATAGCCCGGCCTTGAGGTGGTGTGGTGCCCGGGAGGAGGTCAATAGCACCATCGTAAGGACAATGTGGAGGAAGGGAGGCAGCACGAGCCTTGCTGAAAACTTCCAGGAGGTCATGATACTCTGCGGGAACGGCAGAGAGATCCGAGGCCGTACTTAACCCTGAAGGCGTCTGCCAGGGAAGGCTGCGCCGCCTTTAGGCAGTGCGAATGTCAGAACGGGCTCCAACCCAGGATTGAACCCGTGGTCCAGTCAGTATTGGGGTTGTGCTTCTCGAGCCAGGAAAATCCCAAAACAACAGGGATGTGAGGGGACTGAATGAGGAGAAGCTGTATTGACTCACTGTGATAACCAGATATCCGCAGATTAATTGGAACTGCTGTGAGTGACTACCAATGGAGCGGCCGTCCAGTGCTCTGGCATCCATGGGAACGGAGAGGAGTTCAGTGGGGATACTTAGTTCCGATACCAGGGTAGCGTCCATGAAACTCTCATCAGCCCCAGAGTCAATGAGCACCCGCAGAGACTTATCCTGCTGTGGGGATACCAGTCTAACAACAAAAGGAGTATGGGCAGTGAGAATTAGAGGGTTCCCAGTCTGGCTCACCAGTGTACTTGTACCTACTAATGATTGAGGTCTCTTCACTGGGCAGGTGGCTATGAAATGCCCCGCAGCACCACAATACAGACAACTGTTGGAGCTTAGTCTTTATGAACGTTCCTTCGGCGATAATCTAGCTCTGCCCAGTTGCAGTGGTTCCTGTGTATCTGACTCACCCTTCGCCGATGATTCTCGAGAGAACTCGGGTGGCTTCGGGTCTTCTCGGAAATACAGCCTTCGGGGACTTCCAGATTCCTTCGGAGATGAACGAGCAGCAGCAGATGAACAAGCGTGCCCAAGACCAGACCTCCTCTCACTCCTACGTTCCCGTAGACACCCATCAAGCCTAATAGTTAGGGCGATAAGCGAATCGAGGCCCAGCGGTAACTCCCGAGCCGCTAGCTCCTCTTTTATTTCCTCAGAAAGTCCGTGAAGGAAGGTATCGAATAGGGACTCCGGATTCCAGGCACTCTCGGCGGCCAACGTGTGAAATTCTACTGCGTAGTCTGCCACACTACGGGAGTCTTGATGTAATTCAAGTAGTTTTTGGGTCGCCTCTCTCCCGGATACCATAGAATCGAATAGAATAGAATCGAACACCTTCCTCACCTATGCCATGAAATCTTCCAGATGATGACAAATTGCGGATTGTTGCTCCCAAACATCCGTAGCCCAGGAGACCGCCCTTCCTGACATTAGCGTAATAATATATGCTAACTTCGACCGATCCGAAGGGAACGAAGATGGCTGTAGCTCAAAAATGAGGGAGCACTGAGAAAGAAAACCCTGGCAGGTTCCAGGAACCCCAGAATATCGCTCTGGTGGAGGTAAGCGGGGTACTCGGGGAGCCGGGGTAGGTTGTACAAACCCACCACTGATAGTAGACAGGTTACTGGGTGGTTGGGAGGTCTCCGATGTGGCAGGCTGCCTATGAGCTAACTCCCTGATTTGCTCCATAATAGCCTTGAACCCTTGGTCGTGGCGTTCCATCAGGGAATGAAGCCCTTCCAAAAGGTCCAGCAGTAGCTCCTCATGCCTCCCAATGGTGGCTCCCTGCAGGGAGACAGCGTGACTGAGCAAGTCGAAGTCTGCTGGGTCTGTCATGGCCAGTTCGTACTATAAGGGCACAGGGTGAGACCCAGTTGCAGACACGGGAGACAGATGGTTTGAGCCTCTGATATTTATTATAATCCAAGAGCAGGCAAGAGCATGGTCGTGGACAGGCAAAAGATCATAACAAGGTCAGAGTCCAGGAAGTACTGAGTGGCAGGCAGGCTCGAGGTCAGGGCAGGCAGAAGGGTCAGGCAGGCGGGTTCAGAGTCAAGCCAGGCAAGGGTCAAAACCGGGAGGACGAGCAAAAACAGAGAAAATGAAAAGGCAGGAGCAGAGCACTGAACAACATGCTTGTTGACTTTACAAAACAAGACGAACTGGCAAAAGACATACAGGAAAGACAGGAATAAGTACCCAGGGACTAATGGGAAAACAGGTGACACCTGGAGGTGGGTGGATACAATCACAAATACAGGTGAAACAGATCAGGATTTGACAGTTGTCCTATTGGAAGGGGAACCTTCGCCCCAATCTGAGGTCCTGAGAGCTCTGGAGCAGGTGTTCATCAAGGATCTCTCTGTACTTTGATCTTTCCCTCGATCCTGACTAGTCTCCCAGTCACTGCCGCTGAAAAACATCCCCACAGTATGATGCTGCCACCACCATGCTTCACCGTAGCGATGGTGCCACGTTTCCTCCAGACGTGACGCTTGGCATTCAGGCCAAAAAGTTCAATATTGGTTTCATCAGACCAGAGAACCTTGTTTCTCATGTTCTGAGTGTCTTTAGGTGCTTTTTTGGAAAACTCCAAGTGGGCTGTCATGTGCCTTTTACTGAGGAGTGGCTTTCACCTGTCCACTGTACCATAAAGTCCTGATTGGTGGAGCGCTGCAGAGATAGTTGTCCTTCTGGAAGGTTATCCCATCTCCGCAGAGGGACCATTGGGTTCTTGATCCCTTCCCTGACCAAGGCCTTTCTCCCCCAATTGCTCAGTTTGGCCAGGCGGCCAGCTCTAGGATGAGTCTTGGTGGTTCAAAACTTCTTCCATTTGAGAATGATGTAGGCCACTGTGTTCTTGGGGACCTTCAATGTTGCAGAAATTTGTGGGTCCCCTTCCCCAGATCTGTTCCTCAACACAATCCTTTCTCTGAGCTCTACGGACAATTCCTTCAACCTCATGGCTTGGTTTTTACTCTGACAACTGTGGGACCTTATATAGACAAGTGTGTGCCTTTCCAAATCATGTCTAATCAATTGCATTTACCACAGGTGGACTCCAATCAAGTTGTAGAAACATCTCAAGGATGATCAATGGAAACAGGATGCACCTGAGCTCTTTTTCAATACTTATGTAAATAAGGTATTTAAAACATATAAAAAATAATGTCTAAAAAGCTGTTTTTGCTTTGTCATTATGGGGTATTGTGTGTAGATTGATGAGGAAAAATATAATTTAATTCATTTTAAAACAGGGCTGTAACGTAACAAAACTTGGAAAAAGGGAAGGGGTCTGAATACTTTCTGAATGCACTCTATTTACATGCACGCGATGCATGTGTATACTAGCTGAGTTCATGCATATGTTACATGGTTTTAGGTGATAAAAATCTGATTGTACTCCCAGCCTTTTGAAAAGCATAGCATGCAATGATTAAAATGAGGAAAGGGGATACCTCGTCAGTTGTACAACTGCATGCCTTCAACAGAAATGTGTCTTCCGCATTTAACCCAACCCCTCTAAATCAAATCACATTTCAAATCAAATTTATTTATATAGCCCTTCTTACATCAGCTGATATATCAAAGTGCTGTACAGAAACCCAGCCTAAAACCCCAAACAGCAAGCAATGCAGGTGTAGAAGCACAGTGGCTAGGAAAAACTCCCTAGAAAGGCCAAAACCTAGGAAGAAACCTAGAGAGGAACCAGGCTATGAGGGGTGGCCAGTCCTCTTTTGGCTGTGCCGGGTGGAGATTATAACAGAACATGGTCAAGATGTTCAAATGTTCATAAATGACCAGCATGGTCAAATAATAATAATCACAGTAGTTGTCGAGGGTGCAACAAGTCAGCACCTCAGGAGTAAATGTCAGTTGGCTTTTCATAGCCGATCATTGAGAGTATCTCTACCACTCCTGCTGTCTCTAGAGAGTTGAAAACAGCAGGTCTGGGACAGGTAGCACGTCCGGTGAACAGGTCAGGGTTCCATAGCCGCAGGCAGAACAGTTGAAACTGGAGCAACGGCCAGATGGACTGTGGACAGCAAAGAGTCATCATGCCAGGTAGTCCTGAGGCATGGTCCTAGGGCTCAGGTCCTCAGAGAGAGAGAAAGAGAGAAAGAAAGAGACAATTAGAGAGAGCATACTTAAATTCACACAGGACACCGGATAAGACAGAAGAAATACTCCAGATTTAACAGACTGACCCTAGCCCCCCGACACATAAACTACTGCAGCATAAATACTGGAGGCTGAGACAGGAGGGGTCAGGAGACATTGTGGCCCCATCCGATGATACCCCCGGACAGGGCCAAACAGGCATGATATAACCCCACCCACTTTGCCAAAGCACAGCCCCCATACCACTAGAGGGATATTTCAACCACCAACTTACCATCCTGAGACAAGAACGAGTACAGCCCACAAAGATCTCCGCCACTGCACAACCCAAGGGGGGGCACCAACCCAGACAGGAAGACCACGTCAGCGACTCAACCCACTCAAGTGACGCACCCCTCTTAGAGACGGCATTGAAGAGCACCAGTAAGCCAGTGACTCAGCCCCTGTAATAGGCTTAGAGGCAGAGAATCCCAGTGGAGAGAGGGGAACTGGCCAGGCAAAGACAGCCAGGAGATGGGGAGGGTGAATCAGAGAGGTGCGGAGGGCTGCCTTAATCGACACCACATCTTTGGCACCCGGGGAACAGTGGGTTAACTTGCTCAGGGGCAGTTTTCACTTTGTCATTATGAAGTATCGTGTGTAGATTGATGAGGGGGGAAAAAAACAATGTAATCAAATGTAAAAAACAATGTAATCCATTTTTGAAAAATGTAACAAAATGTGGGAAAGGTCAAGGGGTCTGAATACTTTCCGAATGCACTGTATACATTTTTCATTGTAGATATGTAGTGGTATAAGAATGTTATATGATGTACTGTTTTATCGTTTGTTTTGTATGTAGTGTATTTGGCTTAATGTGGACCCCAGGAAGAGTAGCTGCTGCCTTGGCTAATGGGGATCCCTAATACATACAAATACAAAATCTCTGATAGACCACTACATTACATAAGTACATTTGTACTTTACAGACATTCATTTTCATTATGTAGTTCTCAAAATCTGTGGTAGATAAACCCGTTTACATGTAAAATAATAAATTAAGAGCAATCAAATGAAGTAACAATAAAATGTATTTTAACAAAAGAGAAGAGAATCATATGAAATTATATGTGAGCATTGCATTGTGAAAGGCAAATACTTTATATGAATATGTATCGCAATGTGAAACATGTATTTCTAGATGAAACTGATTAAGTTATGTGAAAAGTGACTGTGATTTTGTGTGTTATACTTAATCAATAAAAAAACGGTTCCTTTGAATATTGACCACTAGAGGGTAACACATTATAATATACCATGACATAGACATAAACTCCACTTTAAGAGCAGAGTCAGACATAGTAATGCACTCCACAGATGTCCCCAGTAGAGCAGTGGTTTCCAACTTTTTTGGTTACTATACCACCAAAAATGTTTTACTCTTTCCAAAGTACCCCCTCGTGTGCATTTTACCAGTAGGCCTATGGGCTCATGAGTCTTCCCAAGTTCCCTGTGGATAGACCAAGTACCCCAAGAGGTTCTAGTACCCCTGGTTGGGAATCACTGCAGTAGAAGGGAAGTACAAACACACACAACTCCACACAGTGAATCACTTTAATTTGTGCTGTGTGATAGGAAGGACCCAGAGAAAAAGGAGGAGACCCTAATATTTGGAACCAACCACATGCCTTTTCCCTGGAACAGTTAGCAGTGGGCAGTGAGCAGGAGAGCCATGCAGGCCAGGGTGTGTTACAGGAAGGGCAGGGCCCCCTTCTCTCTGCCCAGGGGAATGGTACATTATGAGCCCTGGAGGTGGGTGGTATGGCTAAAAAGTGTGGTGGTTATTATGGTGGAGAAGGACGCATTTCCTGCTAGAAACTAAAGTTTTGGAGATGGGGAGGGTAAGCTGATCCTTGATCTGTACCTAAGGGAAAGGTCTGATTTGGAGCTAGCTATTGTACAATGTTTGCTTGTGTGCGTGTGGAATGCTGAGTACAAGTGACACCTATTTACTGCTGTTACAACAGTCACCCCTCAGTCTAAACCCTGTCTCAGCTATATGGAATTGTTTTAAGAAGGTCATACCAATGATCATTTAGCAATTTTATTTAGAATTTTAAGACCACTTGAAATATTAAAAAAATATTATTAAAAAATATTTGCTGAAAAATTATTTTTGGACTTACTGCTATTAGCCCATACAATTGCATTGAATAACAGCTTCACTACATTGAACAAATAGTTTGGTTTTTTTACATGTATTTAATCACTTATTTTTGGCATTAAACATTTTCCATATATACTTCCTTTGATTTTTTCCTCTGGTACCGGGGACCTTCAGGCGAGTCTTGTGAGGCCTGTGGGCATCCAAAGCACAAAACAGAGAACACCATCATCAATCAAATCAAATCAAATTTTATTTGTCACATACACATGGTTAGCAGATGTTAATGCGAGTGTAGCGAAATGCTTGTGCTTCTAGTTCCGACAATGCAGTAATAACCAACAAGTAATCTAACAATTTCAAAACTACTGTCTTATACACAGTGTAAGGGGATAAAGAATATGTACATAAAGATATATGAATGAGTGATGGTACAGAGCGGCATAGGCAAGATACAGTAGATGGTATCGAGTACAGTATATACATATGAGATGAGTATGTAAACAAAGTGGCATAGTTAAAGTGGCTAGTGATACATGTATTACATAAGGATGCAGTAGATGATATAGAGTACAGTATATACGTATGCATATGAGATTAATAATGTAGGGCATGTAACATTATATTAGGTAGCATTGTTTAAAGTGGCTAGTGATATATTTTACATCATTTCCCATCAATTCCCATTATTAAAGTGGCTGGAGTTGAGTCAGTGTCAGTGTCAGTGTGTTGGCAGCAGCCACTCAATGTTAGTGGTGGCTGTTTAACAGTCTGATGGCCTTGAGATAGAAGCTGTTTTTCAGTCTCTCGGTCCCAGCTTTGATGCACCTGTACTGACCTCACCTTCTGGATGATAGCGGGGTGAACAGGCAGTGGCTCGGGTGGTTGTTGTCCTCTCCACTACTGTTCCATCGATGTGGATAGGGGGGTGTTCCCTCTGCTGTTTCCTGAAGTCCACAATCATCTCCTTAGTTTTATTGACGTTGAGTGTGAGGTTATTTTCCTGACACCACACTCCGAGGGCCCTCACCTCCTCCCTGTAGACCGTCTCGTCGTTGTTGGTAATCAAGCCTACCACTGTTGTGTCGTCCGCAAACTTGATGATTGAGTTGGAGGCGTGCGTGGCCACGCAGTCGTGGGTGAACAGGGAGTACAGGAGAGGGCTCAGAACGCACCCTTGTGGGGCCCCAGTGTTGTGGATCAGCGAGGTGGAGATGTTGTTGCCTACCCTCACCACCTGGGGGCGGCCCGTCAGGAAGTCCAGTACCCAGTTGCACAGGGCGGGGTCGAGACCCAGGGTCTCGAGCTTGATGACGAGCTTGGAGGGTACTATGGTGTTGAATGCCGAGCTGTAGTCGATGAACAGCATTCTCACATAGGTATTCCTCTTGTCCAGATGGGTTAGGGCAGTGTGCAGTGTGGTTGAGACTGCATCGTCTGTGGACCTATTTGGGCGGTAAGCAAATTGGAGTGGGTCTAGGGTGTCAGGTAGGGTGGAGGTGATATGGTCCTTGACTAGTCTCTCAAAGCACTTCATGATGACGGAAGTGAGTGCTACGGGGCGGTAGTCGTTTAGCTCAGTTACCTTAGCTTTCTTGGGAACAGGAACAATGGTGGCCCTCTTGAAGCATGTGGGAACAGCAGACTGGTATAGGGATTGATTGAATATGTCCGTAAACACACCAGCCAGCTGGTCTGCGCATGCTCTAAGGGCGCGGCTGGGGATGCCGTCTGGGCCTGCAGCCTTGCGAGGGTTAACACGTTTAAATGTCTTACTCACCTCGGCTGCAGTGAAGGAGAGTCCGCATGTTTTCGTTGCAGGCCGTGTCAGTGGCACTGTATTGTCCTCAAAGCGGGCAAAAAGTTATTTAGTCTGCCTGGGAGCAAGACATCCTGGTCCGTGACTGGGCTGGTTTTCTTCTTGTAGTCCGTGATTGACTGTAGACCCTGCCACATACCTCTTGTGTCTGAGCCGTTGAATTGAGATTCTACTTTGTCTCTGTACTGGCGCTTAGCTTGTTTGATAGCCTTGCGGAGGGAATAGCTGCACTGTTTGTATTCGGTCATGTTACCAGTCATCTTGCCCTGATTAAAAGCAGTGGTTCGCGCTTTCAGTTTCACGCAAATGCTGCCATCAATCCATGGTTTCTGGTTAGGGAATGTTTTAATCGTTGCTATGGGAACGACATCTTCAACGCACGTTCTAATGAACTCGCACACCGAATCAGCGTATTCATCAATGTTGTTATCTGACGCAATACGAAACATCTCCCAGTCCACGTGATGGAAGCAGTCTTGGAGTGTGGAGTCAGCTTGGTCAGACCAGCGTTGAACAGACCTCAGCGTGGGAGCTTCTTTTTTTAGTTTCTGTCTGTAGGCAGGGATCAACAAAATGGAGTCGTGGTCAGCTTTTCCGAAAGGAGGGCGGGGCAGGTTAGTGTTGGTGAAAGTCTTATCATTCTATAATAGTTTGTTGGCCAAACCGTTTGGACGCTACAGATGATTTTGTGAAAATACCGAATTTCGGAATGTCTTCTGGTCTGACAAACACCGCTCTAGCTCTGTCACCTTAAACGCAGATGCGGAAGTGCAAAATCGGCAGATGTGGTAGTTTGAGACGCATCCAATGCAGATATCTCTACTTTAAATGTACAGATTTGTATGGGGATATTTTTATTATGCTAATTAGATTTCAGAGAGGGCGCAGACATCTACCTTAGGGGGTTAAGTTGGGCCATAATCTTTACAGAATCTCAGTGATGCAGAGACAGACAGTTGCGACCATTGGCCAGGAAATCGGATTTGCCTTAGGGAACTCTAGGAATCAAGGTCTGGGCTATCCCCTCAGATACAGGGCCGGTCCTGGCTGTTTTGCCGCCCAAGGTGGGGGAAAAATTGCTGCCCCTACAAGAGTAGTCCCAGTAAGCAAAATTACGTTAAAAAGACATTTACTATACATATTTTAAATGTTCAATTTAGGTTCTAAATGAAAGGTGAAAATAGCTATTTTCTGGATGTGGAAATCAGGTTCATTTTTGGTTCTGAATGAAAGTTGAAAATATGCAATTTATAGACATATAAATGTAGATATCTATCTAAATCTATATAGATATCTATGTTCGGGGCCAAATTAAGACTGGTCTAGACCGGACAAAATCTGAACCAACCATAGAAATCTATGATTTGGACTGGACCAAAAACCAACATCCATGGATGTAGAAATCTAGTATGGACCGGACTGCACAAAAAAAATAAAGTCCAGTCCTGACAGGACCAAAAAAAGACATCTAAAAGGCATTAGCGTTGGTCCATGCTAATGGAGTTATAGCTTACAGCAGGGATGGGCAACTCCAGCCCTCGGGACCAGAGTGGTGTAACACTTTTTCCCCATCCCTAGTCAACACAGTTGATTGAACTAATTGCATTCTGAACTGAAGATCATGATTTGTTGACTATTGGAGGCAGATGTGTTAGCTGGGACTTGGGCAAAAGTGTGACACCAACCAGGCCCCAGAGGACTGGAGTTGCCCATCACTGGCCTACAGTGTTGCTTGAAATTACATTTTGTAAAACATAACAACAAAAAAGACGTCCAGTCCAAAAAGGACAGAAAAAAGACGTCCGGCGTCAGTCCGTACTTACTGGGGTGTAGCCTGCCATGTCGGCCAGCAATGGAATTTTATGAATGCCCATCCATGTGGTAGGCCCACCACTTGTAAACAGGCCGTTGCATTGGTTTTATTAGTCCTGATTTCTGTGACTAATCAATTTCAGCTCTGAATATCAGAGTTATCCTGAAGCGATTTGCAATGTGTTTACACAGTGGGAAATGCAGAAGAAGTATTTTCTTTTTCGCTATGATCAGCTCATAAAACATTTTCAATAGAAAATTGAAACCACCTGATCATGACAATTTAGACAATTTTACGTTGACCTGTCCAGTTTTTAGGATATGCTGTTTGTTAACATATATGATTGGGTGCCATTTAGGTTAGGCTATTTGATCGAAGAAACCTGCATGATGTAAAAAGTTTACTTCTCAGTAAATTGTCATAGATTTTATCTCCAGACTGTAGGAGACATACTCTGAGTGTACAAAACATTAGGAACACCTTCCTAACATTGAGTTGCACCCCCTTTTACCTTCAGAACAGCCTCAATTCGTCTGGGCATGGACTGCAAGGTGTTGAAAGTATTCCACAGGGATGCTGGCCCATGTTGACTCCAATGCTTCCAACTGTTGTGTCAAGTTGCCTGCACATCCTTTGGGATGTGGACCATTCTTGATACATTGCAACAGAAAACGTTTTTGCACGAAAATGAACCTTTCGTCTTTCGGACCCAGTTGCTTTTCAATATAGCCTTTCACTGATATAGCCTTTTTGCTGTCTCACATGCCTGTGGTGGTGGAACCTAGTACTACACTGTAATGTAGTTTAGTTTGAAAGGCATAAATACATGGAAAGATGGGTGTTTTCTTTACTGAAGTTCTGCCATAATTAGTTTTTTTTATCGCTTTGGTACTATTTTCACAAGTATATGGTGAATTTTCAAAACTCTTAGTATAAAACTCCAACTGGTAACACTTGTAACTCTTCACATTGAATCACTTTAACTTGTGTTGTGTGAAAGAAGGAGGGACCAATAGAAAAAATGACCCCAATATGTGGAACCAACCACACGCCTTTTCCCTGGTGTAATTAGTAGTGGGTAGTGGGCAGTGGGCAGGGGAGCCATGCCAGCCAGGGTGTGTTACAGGAAGGGCAGGGCCCCCTTCTCTCTGCCCAGGGGAATGGTACAGTATGAGCCCTGGAGGTGGGTAATATGGCTACAAAGTGTGATGGTTATTATGGTGGAGTAGGAAGAATTTCCTGCTAGAAACTAAAGGTTTAGAGATGGGAAGGGTAAGCTGATCCTAGATCTGTCCCTAAGGGAAAGGTCTGATTTGGAGCTAGCTACTGTAGAATGTGGTTGTTTGTTTGTGTGCATGTAGAATGCTGAGGACAAGTGGCACTTATTTAGTGCCTAAACCTAACCCTAACCCTAAAACTAACCCTATCTCCTAAACCTAACCCTAATTCTAACCCTAACCCTAATTATAATCTTAACCCTAAATCCCCTAGAAATAGAATTTGACCTTGTGGGGACCAACAAAATGTCCCCAGTTGGTCAAATTTTTCTGGTCCCCACAAGAATAGTTAAACATGTCCACACACACACGTCCACACACAAACAATCCTCCGATCTGTTACAGTCATGGTTACAACCTGGTCTCAGAGCATTTAGTATTATTCTGTACATACATCCAAGACACTCCATTTAGTATGATATGTTATGTTTTGTATGTTATGTATTAATTTTGGGATGTCCATCATCCATTTCATATGATATATGACGGCTCGATTCGGTCTGATGTAGCAAAATTTGAAATTGTGTTTTTTGCATTGGATAAAAGTAGACTCAGAGCTAGAAAATTGTATATCATACACTACAGTTGAGGAACAATGGGAAAGTAATTCTGCTTTGAAAGTTGATAAACTTGTATCCTCACTTTGGATAAAATGGCCTGTGAATGTTTTGGTACCAACTGGAAAGCTCTTCTTTGTCTACACACATTCAGCATCGTTCACACCTTCTTAAGCTTTAACCCCACCCATCTCTTTATGTCACGCCCTGACCTTAGAGCTTTTTCTCTATTTTGGTTTGATCAGGGTGTGATTTGGGTGGGCATTCTATGTTCCTTTTTCTATTTTTTTGTATTTCTTTGTTTTGGCCGGATATGGTTCTCAATCAGGGACAGCAGTCTATCGTTGCCTCTGATTGGGAACCATATTTAGGTAGCTTTTTCACACAGGGTGTTTGTGGGTAGTTAATTTCTGTTTAGTGTTTTGCACCTTTCAGGACTGTTTCGGTGATTCCTTTTGTTATTTTGTTATTAGTGTTCAGTTTAAATAAAGTAAGCATGAACACTTACCACGCTGCGCTTTGGTCCGATGATTCCTCATCTTCCGACGACGAATACCGTTACAATTTAAGGGTTGATCCAAGCGTTCTGTCCTAACAACAGCAGTCAAGCACCCAAGCTAACTGGCCAACATTGGCCAGTTAGCTTGACACAATGAGAGAACAGCTCACTAACCATTGTACTTGCCCTAGCAGAGCTGCTTAGGCTGTTTTTATGGTGACTGCAACTGTGCTGCTGGCAACAATTGACGCTTTTTTGCCAATGTTTACTGACAACGGCCATATTCAATGGGTGTTGAGCATTGGTAAATTCATCAGTTATTCTGTGCTCTGGCACACTCAGACGAGAGTGCTCTGAAATTGGAGTAGATAGCCAGAGCAAATTTACCAGCTACCTCTATCAACAGCTGTCGCAGTGACATTATTTTACTCGGCCTATGGAAATGGTTACTTGTATAGTGGAGTCTTTTGTTAAGACATGTAGCTAGCTAGCTAAACAGTGAACCATAATCCCAACTCATTACGTTACTACCCTGCATGAATCTGCAGGTAGATAACCAACCAGGTTCAACATTAGCTAGCTAACATTATGCTATAACAAGCAAAAGCGGAGAGCAACACTTATGCAGTTCTACTACGCAATACATATATATTTTTAAAGCTGCGTTAGACAGGATTACCTAGACATACTGACCAGCTCAAATAGACAGAAACGTGCTACATGGCAGACCAATCCAAACGCGTCTCTCGGCATGTCCAGCCCACTTATTATCTCAGCCAATTATGGCTAGCAAGAAGGTTGCTTCCTTTTTCTGTGGCTCGTAATTTAACAATTTTATTTTTATTTACAGATGGCATACAAGGTTGTTATTAAGGAACATGAAAGTTCACATGTTCCAGAATTTTGATTTAAAAAAAGTTTACGTTCAAATGGCTCTCCTGCGAAGTAGTGACGCGCGACATATGCCTAGTTTCCTGAAATGAGTCACATGTTACAAATTACAATGCATATGATATGTTACGAATTCCAATTTGTTGTCGCTAAGGTGGCTAGGTGGCTAGATGTCTAACACTAACATATATTATAGCTATGCTAGGGGTTAGGGCTAGGAGTTAAGGTTAGGGTTAGGAGTTAGCTTAAAAGGTTAAGGTTAGGGTTAAGGTTAGGGTTAGGAGAATGGTTAGCTAAAGTTGCTAATTAGCTAAAATGCTAAAGTCCATGATATCCATCCATCCACCCTGACCAACCACCCTCCTTTTGTGTTTGCCTAAAGTGTCCAACAAATCATGAAAAGAAACGTATCTAGTCTATGTGTGTCTTCAGTAAGGTCTCACTTCTGACCATGGGGAGTAAAACAGTGGCCTGTGTTGTGCTTTTATATGGAGAGTCATCCAGGACTCTAGTGGACACTGACATCTTATTCAGCTCTCGAGATAACGGCTGTGGGTGGACAAAGAAAACAGTCAGGATGGATCAAACTAATCTGAATATCAAAGCTGTGTTGTGCTGAACTAGCTTCTGAGAGAGTGGAAATGAGGCGAAGAAAAATGTGATGGAATGAGAAAACAGACTTGATTTCTACTGCTTTGGTCTCCCAGAATGCCTATGATGATATCAGGGCTGAATTAAATGAAAGCTACAGTATATTGTAATTTCACATTAGCAAATAAATCAAAATGTGTGATTGCTTTACCTAAAACATGCCTTCTCACTTCATTGACACAAGCAACATTATTTCCCTACAGTTTATGTTTCCACATTGCATGTTTGATTGAATTACATGTCTTAGGACAATGATTAATTCTGTCTGCCTTTCCTCTCCTAACTGCTCTTTGCATTCTTGAGTGGGCATGTTGATTGCTGACAGGGTGGCCTGTGTCCATGTACCCAGTCTACCCACTTTTCAACAGCTCGCGGGGCACTTCGCATGGCTACGCTGGCTGCTGCCGGCCTATCAGTGGAATGTTAGGCCCGATTACATCATGCATTCTTCCTGTGCTCTTAAGTGTAATACCCAGATAACCTCAGCACTACAACTCCCTGTGTGTGTCAGGAATAAATGTGAAGGAGCAGAGCACAAATAGCTCTAACGTTAAAGATCTCTAAATATGGAAATGTTCATCCTTTTTTTGGTTATGGATGAGCACAATGCATGTCATCAACTGTGGAATTGAAACATTCAACAATGGAAAATGTAGCAGTGAAGATTGCTACACATTTCTCTGTAACCAGGTCATGAAGCTGTGGTTAAGATGTTCCCACGCAATCATTTTTATATTCATGTATTTCCTCATATGTCTACCATTTGTGTGTGGAGTTTTGAATAATGGTCAAGTCAGTGTGGTCATCGACTGTAAGGTGTCATGCAAACAATACAAACGCAGAGGTACTGTTTGTCATGTTGTATTAAGATTGGAGACAGGCGTAGGAATACGTAATAGGGGGTTTTACTTTCTCCACCCAAATGAAAGAGAGATGTGTAAACCTCTAAATAACACACCGGACAAGACCCGCAAAACAAGTGCACAATAACACTTAGCACGGAAGCCGATACAATAGCACATGTACTCACACGACCAACGTACATGGTAACAATAACCGACAAGGACAATGGGGAACAGAGGGCACACATACTAATCAGGGGGAATGGGAACCAGTTGTGCGTAATGAGACAAGACAGTCCAGGGTTGGTGGTAATGAATCCAGTTCAGTGACGCCTAGAAGGCCGGTGGCGTAGACCTCTGGAGCTGGTGAACTGGAATGAGCAGCAGTACCGAGGGGATCCGTGACACTGTTTCACTTTCCTGTGGGGTCTTTGAAAGTGGGTAATCCCAGGACAGAGGCAAACAAGTCACAGAATGTTGAATTAGAGCCTATTAATAATTAGCAATCATTCAAACATTATGTTGGCCCGGTCTCACTCATGTCTCATCCATGCTAATACTCTCATTTTCCTTTGGACAAAGTCTTGCATTTGCTCTCCTTCCCTTTCAACGCCCAGCTCTTGTGCAACTTGTGGCTGCCATTTATGAATGAATGCAATGAAATGATAAGCATTGTAAGTACACTTCGCTTCACATCATATTCTTCAATCATTCAAAGCCCTGGATCTTTATTTATTCCCTGTCTCAATGAACAGCAGGAGGAGGCAAATGTAACTGCAGATAACGGTGCCGGCTGGAGAGGATATAATGATTCAGCTGTAAAGTGTAGACTGATACAGTCTTTGTGTGGAGAAAGACTGTCCTCTTTCCCATAGCTTTTACTGCCATGTAGGGTGCCTACATGATGACGTGCTCCACTGATGAAGAGAACAATAAAGAAAGGGTCCGACTTGAGTTATCTGTGTTATTGTGACCTCCATGAACACAGCTCACACAGTGTAATCCAAGTCAAAGGGAGGGCACAGAGGGTCAATGTTATTGATGAGAAAGACTCCTGGAAGCAAATCTCTGGCCATGAGAGGTCATGTAGGTGAAATGTGATGTTTGATGTTTTTTCACAGTGTTCATCTGGGATATGGACACATTTCTTGTTGAGGTTTCCTTTGTAATTTATGACACATTTCCTATGGTCAAGAACTGCACTGTAAAAATAAATAATGTTGTTTTTACAATAACTTACTGGCAACCAATTACTTGTAAAAAATTAAATTAACTTTGGTTTAACAGTACATTACTGTAAAAACAACAGGATTTCTTACTATGTGAGTCATTCAGTACTGTAAACGTCTGGAGAGGACGACACAGTGAGGAATGTTTACAATATATCGTCAGTGCCAAGGCTCATTGGCTTATATTATGCAATAAAGATATAGAAATGCCTGAGGTTCATGAATGCTCTGTACATAAACGTTCGATAGTGAAATGTTATGAAAATTTGCCATGTGTAAGAGACAGTGACGTGAACCACCTCAAACAGACTTAAACTAGGTATAGTATCTTCACCAAGGACAATAAGAGAATGTAAGCTAATGCTCTGAGTGTTTTACCGATTGGTATCATCTGTTCTTGTACAATTTAACTGGCATTTCTGTTTTTTGTCCTTAAGGGTATCTTATCTACACTACACAAACATTCAGACTAACATGTTCAAAGTAGTGTGAGAGTTAAATCCCTGTTTTGTCCTTCAGAAATACACTAAGCTCTATTTTTCCCTGTGACTCTGTAGCTTTAAATCCAGCTATATCTTACTCCTATTCCCCAGGCAAACAGCTTTTAGGGAGTTTTTTTTACCTTAAAAGGCCATGCCGAGTTGAGCTGTGGTTTCCTGTGGGAGGGTTTTCCTCGCTCCGCCTGTGCAACTGGGCGACTTGAGCCCCCCCCCCCTTTATATCCCTCTCTCTCTCTCTGGTTCTCCCTCCCTTTCCAGCGGCAAGTCCTGGCTCCTCCACTGTGCCACTCCCTCACACACTAATACATGTTCACTTCTGGTCTCTTTCCTGTTCCAGGTAGAGTAGAGCACAATCCCCACAAAGCCAGATATACACAGCGTATGTGTGGCTCAACTGGACGGTTCTCTGCGAGATTGTGCTGTCCCCACCACTCAAAGCTGACCTGACCTCTTACTTAACAGAGGTTTAATGTACTTTAAGGCGTTCCTCCTATCTCTCATGCTGGTTTAGATTTTTCACTAAATAACCCAAAAGTCAGAACCCAATGATTGCTTAATGGAGGATACTGTAGGTATGTCCAAACAATTTTACTGCCCACTACAACTACACAATCATGAGAGGCTGGGTGGGGGTGGGGTGGAAGAGACGGTGAGAAATGAAAAGAGAAAGGGGAGAGCGACAGAGAGCGAGAGAGAGAGAGAGAGAGAGAGAGAGAGAGTACTCCAAGTAGTAGGTGCTCATTGAAACATGAAATCATCCTCAGTGCGTAACATCCTCTGTGAGAGGCATCCTGATTCCTGCTCAGACCAGACAATAATACATGACTCAGTCAGCTCATGTCCATATAAGGTATACTTCCACATGCTGAAGATGACTCCTGCTTTACTGAGTACTGTGGAGAATTGCCACAGGTGTCGGTGTGTCATTACTCATCATTAGGTTGGATATTTATCATCCCTGTTGAGGAAATTAATAAGTGTGTTGTGACACAGAAACATAGCCTTCTGAAAACAGTAGCCATACAATAAATAGTGTATTATCACATTTGAGTACTATAAATGATTGGAATAGACCTGCATTCATGATACATTTATTTATTTTTTTATTTCACCTTTATTTAACCAGGTAGGCTAGTTGAGAACAAGTTCTCATTTGCAACTGTGACCTGGCCAAGATAAAGCATAGCAGTGTGAGCAGACAACACAGAGTTACACATGGAGTAAACAATTAACAAGTCAATAACACAGTAGAAAACAAAGGGGGAGTCTATATACAATGTGTGCAAAAGGCATGAGGAGGTAGGCGAATAATTACAATTTTGCAGATTAACACTGGAGTGATAAATGATCAGATGGTCATGTACAGGTAGAGATATTGGTGTGCAAAAGAGCAGAAAAGTAAATAAATAAAAACAGTATGGGGATGAGGTAGGTGAAAATGGGTGGGCTATTTACCAATAGACTATGTACAGCTGCAGCGATCGGTTAGCTGCTCAGATAGCTGATGTTTGAAGTTGGTGAGGGAGATAAAAGTCTCCAACTTCAGCGATTTTTGCAATTCGTTCCAGTCACAGGCAGCAGAGTACTGGAACGAAAGGCGGCCAAATGAGGTGTTGGCTTTAGGGATGATCAGTGAGATACACCTGCTGGAGCGCGTGCTACGGATACAACATAAATAAGGGAGAGATTAATAGTTCAACTCTCCTTCTCATCTAGTCTCAAAATCAAATCAAATCAAATCTTATTGGTCACATACACTTGATTGGCAGATGTTAATGTGAAATGCTTGTGCCTCTAGTTCCGATAGTGCAGTAATATCTAACAAGTAATCTAACATATTCACAACATCTACCTTATACACACAAATGTAAAGGGATGACTAACAATATGTACATATTGTAACGAATTTCCTCCTCTTCATCTGAGGAGGAGTAAGGATCGGACCAAAGCGCAGCGTGGTAAGTGTTCATGATGATTTTAATTAAAGAAAGCACTGAACACTGAATCAAAACAATAAACGATGATGTGAATTTACAAAACCGAAACAGTACCGTGTGGCCCAAACATTCACACGGAAACAAACACCCACACGGAAACAAACACCCACAAACCAAAAGTGAAACCCAGGCTACCTAAGTATGATTCTCAATCAGAGACAACTAACGACACTTGCCTCTAATTGAGAACCATACTAGACCGAACACAAAAACCAACATAGAAAAACAAACATAGACTGCCCACCCCAACTCACGCCCTGACCATACTAAAACAAATAATAAAATAACAGAACTATGGTCAGAACGTGACACATGTAAATATATGGATATATAGGCAAGATGCAGTAGATGGTATAGAATACAGTATATACATATGAGATGAGTAATGTACGATATGTAAACATTATTTAAAGTGGTGTTATTTAAAGTGACTAGTGATACCTTTATTAAGTCCATTTATTTAATTAAGTGGCCAGAGATTTGAGTCTGTATGTTGGCAGCAGCCTCTATGTCAGTGATGGCTGTTTAACAGTTTGATGACTTTGAGATAGAAGTTGTTTTTCAGTCTCAGTCCCAGCTTTGATGCAGCTGTACTGACCTCGCCTTCTGGATGATAGCGGGGTGAACAGGCAGTGGCTCGGGTGGTTGTTGTCCTTGATGACCTTTTTGGCTTTCCTGTGACATCGGGTGCTGTAGGTGTCCTGGAGGACAGGTAGTTTGCCCCCAGTGATGTGTTGTGCAGACCGCACCACCCTCTGGAGAGCCTTGCGGTTGAGGGCTGTGCAATTGCTGTACCAGGCAGTGATACAGCCCAACAGGATGCTCTCGATTGTCCATCTGTAAAACTTTGGGAGTGTTTTAGATGACAAGCCAAATATCTTCAGCCTCCTGTTACGCCTTCATCACAACGCTGTCTGTGTGGGTGGACCATTTCAGTTTGTCCGTGATGTGTACGCTGAGGAACTTAAAACTTTCCACCTTCTCCACTACAGTCCCGTCGATGTGGATAGGGTGGTACTCCCTCTGCTGTTTCCTGTAGTTCACGATCATCTCCTTTGTTTTGTTGACGTTGAGTGAGAGGTTATTTTCCTGACACCACGCTCCGAGGGCCCTCACCAACTCCCTGTAGGCCGTCATGTCGTTGTTGGTAATCAGGCCTACCACTGTAGTGTCATCTGCAAACTTGATGATTGAGTTGGAGACGTGCATCGCCACGCAGTCATGGGTGAACAGGGAGTACAGGAGAGGGCTGAGAACGCACCCTTGTGGGGCCCCAGTGTTGAGGATCAGCGGGGTGGAGATGTTGTTTCCTACCTGGGGAAGGTAGGAATCTCTCTGTAGTCTCTTGCTCTCTCCTGTGATATCAATGCTTCACGAGTGAGTGATCAGATGACTGTTTGTGTGCATCCTGCTCATTATCACCCCATATAAACTTGTACCACAGGTTTCTGCCCCAGCGTGCCTCAGGACAATTCTCAATTAACTATCTGGATTATTGTGTACTGATCAGAACAAATCAAAGAACATGTGGTCATGGAATAAACCTGCTGGACTTGTCTTTGTTATTTTGCTTCATAGAAACAATTGGCTGTAGGCCTACAGCCCATCTGGTTTCCAATGGGAAGTGTACATTGTGAGGCAGTGTAATGTGATGGTGATGTACTGATATGGGATCCCACAGGCGTCACATGGTGACATGCACAGGGACAGGCTTTGTCACCGAATAACTGAGAGGTGAGCAAAGGTTGAGTCACACAGGTGTGTGTGTCTGTATACGAGTGAGCGTCAGTGTTAATGTGTATGCGTGTACGCGTCTATGTACTGTCTCTGTTATTCTGCAAGAGTACCATGGTACAAAACGTGGTCCTCATGCCCTAGTGCTCAAGGGGAAGTTCATAGGTGAGCTCACGTCTGATTGGCTAAATGTGATCCAAACATCTGTGCATGGCCAGGGGGGTTGCATGACGTCATTTCAACAGGCACGAAGGCAGCAATGATAATCAGGGGAACATGTGCCCTTCTCACACAGGTGAGTGTTTGTGTGAGTGTGTTTGTGTGTGTTACAGAGGAGGAGGAGAACGTCATCATCACGGCTGGTAACAGAGACCAGGTGGTGCAGTGTCTAGGATGAGTCATAGTCAGAGAGTCTGAGATGGATTACAAGGTGATGAATGGAGCTGGAGGTGTACTTCAGGCCTGATTTAATTTCTTTGACTGGGAAAGAGTGAAAGTCATGACTACATGCTTTTGTGTTCACCGTAGTGATAAGGAATCAAATTGAAAACGAATGACTGTTTGAGCAATTCAGAGAAGTGTAACTACATTGTAATTCATGGTCGAAGCCATTAATAGTGGTGATTAACATGTTCATATAGATTTACCACTCATAAAATATAATAGGTATGGTAGGAATAGGATTCCTTTCCTCTTAAGAGAGAAGAAGATCAGCAGATAAAAATTATTTTAAAAATGACGTTTAAGAGTTGTTGAGTCTGTGCAGATTCCTAATCCATGCCAGAATTAATATCCATCAATTCCATTATAACTCTCCCCTTTCCTTACCCCTCTCATATGTTCCGCCTTACATACTTTCAGACCAGTATAATTCATGGTTATAAATCAAAACTGTACACTTATACTAGCCATTCAAACTCTGTTAGCAACATATTTAATATTGGTCAAACTTATTTTGAAGCATTTCTGTGGCTTCTTTTCTGAAACAGAATGTGGGCCTGGAAATGTGGGAGAGAATATTAAAAGCACTAAATTATGCTCCATAGTTTCTGTCTCAGAGGCTGAGAATGGAACATGCTGAAATATTCAAAAGTATTTCTGATCTCTGGATCCAGAGTGTTCTGAGGCCCCATCAACCTATGTGGTGCCAACTCCATAGAGTCCACCCAGTTGCCTGTCTGAACTCAGGCCTATTCCTAAAGAGGAGACATTTAGCAGATGCTCTTATCCAGAGGAACTTGGGTTAAGTGCATTGCTCAAGGGCACATCAGCATATGTTTTATCTAGTTGGCTCGGGGATTTGAACCAGCAACCCGTTGGTTACTGGCCCAGTGAGCTTAACCACTAGGCTACCTGCTGTCCCAAAGACAGACATTGAAGGGACAGAGGAAGCCAATTGTAGCACATATTTAAATAACTATCCTATGTGATCCTTCTGGTTCTCAACCCACATTCAGAAATGGGCTCCGTATTTGGGAAATTCCAGTGGGATCCATCCATGCAGAAATGCAATGTGAACAGGATAGCAGTGCAATGTCTTATTCTCAAAGGGAGAAAACACCACAACAAAGAATCATGAAACACTAGAAAAACAAGTAAATGTTCCTTTTTGGATTTGGATTCCTCGTGTCTCATTCCTTAGTGGATGAGATTTGTTATAATAAGACCCTCTAACTCTCTTAGGGGGATACCTTTAACCACACTGGCTTACAGTTCTTACATGCAATACAAATGTGTTGTTCTCCTTAAAGCCATATTATCATCATCTTAACCTATCATCAAATGATCTTTGCCATGTATCAAATGCTTATGGACTTAGCAGGCTTATGGCCCTACGATAAAGCTGTTAGCCTGGGTTAACGGGTGGGCTGGATGGTACATGGTGTGACATTTTTCCTCTAGTGAGCTTTTTCTGGCCAACTCCCTTGGCACCGCTTAAGGGGGAAATATGTATGATGGGCAGGGTTGCAAAATGACGGGAACTTTCAATACATTCCCTGGTTTTCCCGAAATCCCAGTTGGAGGATGATAGGACCCTAAACGATGGGACTATGGCAGCTTTGCTCCTCAGTGTCACCCAAGTCATAGCAGCTGATGTGTCTGTAAACAATGCTGCTCCATGAATCAGGTGAGTCGGGGCGGATGGGATGCCTTCGCCACTGACAACCCGAACATCTAACAGTGAAAGCACAGTGTTTACAAATCAGATCAGGATCCTCGCTGGATACTACGTGTAGGGCCAATCAATAAAGGTCGCCAAGAGGCCTCTTCCGACCCCTCTAAAAACATTTACTATTGTGTAACATCCAACCAGTTGGAATATTCTGTATTTTTTTCTTCCTAATCTTTAGGAATTATTAATTTACAGCTATGCTGTCTATACACAAGTAGTGTGTGTGGAAGAGACTGATCCCAGATGTATTTTGTCTATGTGTTTTGCTTTGGATAAACATGCCAAGGAGAATATACACAGTGTTAACACTGCTATTAGCTTCAAAATAACATTGTAATTAGTTGCGTAGGCTGTTGTCGTAGTGGTTTACCACAGCTAGACAGTTGTAGTGCAGCTGCTATGCTACTAAGCTGTGAACAGACAAACAGGCTACAGGTCCAGGTTTAGGGGGGGTTACACCCCTACCCCCTGCACATCTCTCCACATACACCCCTATGAGAGAAGCTCTCCACAGTTCTACCATTGTTCACAATGCCCTGGCTCTCTGTGAATTTTCACCCCTCACTCATCAAACTCAAATATCAGGTTTACAGAAATCTGGGCAAAACTGTATCTATCAGAGGTTGGTGTTTGGTAGCAAAATGCAGAATTTTGCCTTCTATTTATTACTATAGTAGATGTATGTCAAACCTTAATTAGAATCGTGTTTATCTTCCTGTTTTGATGGCAGCCATTATTCTCCATCAGGGTTGGGGAGTAACTGATTACATGTACTTTTTGGATTACTTTTAAATTCAGAAAGAATGGAAAAATACAATATGACACCTTTCTGTTTTCTCAATGACATTTAATTCAGAATTGAAAAAAGGCGGAAGATTAAGTTTGTTCCACCTGAGCGAGTCTGACCACAAGTCAGAGACCACATGATGACACACCAAATGTGTTTGATGGATCCTTTTTGTCTTCTAATGGAAAGTAATCTAACAGTAACTGAAAGTAATACGATTACATTACTGAGTTTTGGTCATCCAAATGTTACGTTACTGATTACATTTTTGGACAGGAAACTAGTAAATGTAATGGATTACATTTAGAAGGTAACCTATCCAACCCTGTACTCCATTCTCTCCCATCAACAGGACATCTGATCCCCTCATCCAAACCTCAAAACCCTGCCATTCCCACTAATATCAGCTTGGTGAGGGGAAACTACGTCAATGCAACCTCATTAGATCTGTCCTTTGATGTATCTGGAGCTGCTAAGCATCCTGTATTAGTGGCTTGGATGGCCCGTCCAACAATAGCCTACAGACATCTTCACTAAGCAATCACAACTTGATAACTCTCTCTTTTTCTTTCGTTCTCTTTCTCTCAATATCTCTGTCTCGCCCCTGCTCACTCATAACAGAGCCTAAACCTATTCTTGAGCAGGACAAGAAGTGTGTTAAGCCTTGTACTGTATGTCAACACTTCCATCCACAAGGTTAAATGTGGAAACAGGCCTTGTGTTTCTCTCTCCTGTCTGATCGGTCTTTTTTTTCAGTGAAAACATAGCAACCCAAATAAGGAGATTGGCTGAGGGCTGCTGTGTGAGTGAGTGTGTACAGCGGGCCAAGACATTCTTTAGAAAGGCCTTGTATGAGTGTTTTGATTGGGTGGAGTGGGGGGGTGTCTGGTGAGGTGAGGGGGACAGTGTGGTGAGTGCAGGGTGGGAGGGATGGAGGAGAGGAGAGGGGGTCATCGGAGATTACACTCAGGTTTAGTTGGGCGTTTCAAGTATTGACGGCAGCCCTAGGCTTGAGTCTGCATCCCTCTGTGCTGCGCGTGCTCCCTCGCTCTCTCTCACTCCCTTGCTCTCCCTTGCTCTCCCTCGTTTCTACCTCTGTTTGTCTCTCTATCCCTCTGACTCTTGTGGACGCAGGTTCCAGTGGAGGTTGCTCCAGTACTGAACAGGACAGACTTTGTCTCACACTACAGTGGTGACATCTCAACTTTCTCAGCTGCATTTCTCATCTCAGTGAGCACACTCTAACCAAGCACCATGGAGGCCATCAAGAAGAAGATGCAGATGCTGAAGCTGGACAAGGAGAATGCCATCGACCGCGCAGAGCAGGCCGAGACCGATAAGAAGGCAGCGGAGGACAAGTGCAAGCAGGTGAGTTCAGAATGATGGAGAGAAGGATACATGCCGATGGATCTATGGACCATACACTAGACACAGTAAAATTGCACACTCTTAGATAAAAAAGGGTTCCGAAAGGTTCTGTGCCTGTCCTCATATGAGACCCCATTTTTAGTTCCAGGTAGAACTCTTTTGGGTTCCATGTAAAAAGGGTTTTACACGGAAGCCGAAAGGGTTCTACCTGGAAGCAAAGGGGTTCTGCAAAGGGTTCTCCTACGGGGACAGCCGAAAAACCCTTTTATGTTGTACAGAGTTGGATGATGATGATGCTCAAACTCAAGCCATGTACAGGCTCTGATGTTATGTCTCATACTGCCCAGACTCTGTAAGCCAACCTCAGCATTTATTCCATACCAGACATATTTCTGAGGAAATGAGGCGTAAACACATCACACAGTTTATTTAATTAATCCCAGGCATTATGTTTGATTAAAGTATGGACCTAAATCAAAGATTGACATTGTTAGCAATTTATTGTTAGTGAATTTTAAAAGAAGATGTAAGACCAAGTCAATCAAAGTTGATGAAAATGGATGAAATAATCCAATTTTATGAAGCAAAATGAAAGCATATTGAAGATGATGCTTCATGGAGTGAGAGTGCACAGTATGCCTACAATGGTTTGAGCTGACAGAGCAAAGCCTGGTTTGAAAGTGTGAATGTCGGCATAAATCAACAAACGACTCATAGACGCTATGAAACCTGAGGACGCTGACCTCTGAGGCAAGTTTCCTTCCCAACAGCCCACAGCAGCCTTGGGAGGGAAAGAGGATAGGATGACATCTCCTTCAATGGACCACACACATTACCACTTGGACTTGACAAGAGGAATAAAACAGAGCTACAGTTGAAGTCGGAAGTTTACATACACTTAGGTTGGAGTCATTAAAACTTGTTTTTCAACCACTCCACAAATTTCTTGTTAACAAACTATAGTTTTGGCAAGTCGGTTAGGACATCTACTTTGTGCGTGATACAAGTAATTTTTCCAACAATTGTTTACAGACAGATTATTTCACTTAAATTTCACTGTATCACAATTCCAGTGGGTCAGAAGTTTACATACACTAAGTTGACTGTGCCTTTAAACAGCTTGGAAAAGTCCAGAAAATTATGTCATGGCTTTAGAAGCTTCTGATAGGCTAATTGACATTATTTGAGTCAAATGGAGGTGTACCTGTGGATGTATTTCAAGGCCTACCTTCAAACGCAGTGCCTCTTTGCTTGACATCATTGGAAAATCAGAAGTAGACCAAGGGCATCTGTATGGTCATCCATCCAAATGTCTGACAGGTGTCTCCACCTGGATAGCAGCTGTATTTTTAGACAGAGGAGAGATAGGCTGTGTGGAATCCAGTGGGATTATCAGGAGGCTGTGCATGCCAACGCTCTGGTTATTACTGACTAAAAATAAACTCATCTTTCAACACCCCGAAGGAAGTCATCATGCACTTTATAGACTTATCATCTCATCACTGTTACTTTGAGCAGATGATCAATCCATCAGCAGAATTGTTATAATTTTAAAGGCATTAATTTTCCTCTGTAACATTTTACCATCCCATGATAGAGGGGTGTAATAATGGTACCCATGCGGGTGTCTGCTAAATAGGTCCCTGAATAACAAGATGGATTGGTCCTGTAAAGTTCACTGAACACAAACATCTAACGAAGTCATTTATTAAATTCAACCTTTATTTAACTTGGCAAGTCAGTTAAGAACAAATTGTTATTTACAATGACGGCCTACGCTGGGCCAATAGTGCACCACCCTATAGGACTCCCAATCACAGCCGGTTGTGATACAGCCTGGATTCAAACCAGGGTGTCTGTAGTGACACCTCTAGCAGTGAAATGCAGTGCCTTAGATCGCCGCACCACTCGGGAGCCCTGGTAAATGAAAACACACACCCTTTTATTTGCGGCTCTGGGGAATTTGATGTAGCTAGATGTATAGCTGAGACACAATGCTGTGCAAAGCATACACACTCCCGCCCATACCAAAATATTTTCTTATAGAAAGTGAAAAATCTTTCCAATTCAACCACTTAAATGGATTTTATTCATTCATAAAAGAGCATACACAAGAACGATAAGACATAAAGGAAACTTGATACTAAAAACCTTGAGTTGACCTCAAACCATAAAAGCCTGGAGGAATTTGAAGAATTCTTCAAGATACTTTCTTGTTTAACTTTGATGGGGCTGTAATTTAAGAAGAGTAAAATATGTTATTATAATACTGAAAGAAGAAAAGACACCAAAATAAAATGTGTGTGTTTTTGTGCCTGTGTGTGTGAGAGAGAGCTAACGGGGTGTGTGTGTGTGTGTGTGAGAGAGAGAGAGAGAGAGAGAGAGAGAGAGAGAGAGAGAGAGAGAGAGAGAGAGAGAGAGAGAGAGAGAGAGAGAGAGAGAGGGGAGAGAGAGAGAGAGAGAGAGGGAGGGAGAGGGAGAGGGAGAGGGAGGGAGAGAGAAAGAGGGGTGGGGGTGAGTTAACTGTGTGTACTTTTAACTAACAAACACCTGTCCTGCTCTAGCTGGAAGACGAGCTGCTGAGCCTGCAGAAGAATTTGAAGGGGACTGAAGATGAGTTGGACAAATACTCTGAGGCCCTCAAAGATGCCCAGGAGAAACTGGAACAGTCTGAGAAGACCGCCGCAGACGTGAGTAGGCACCAAAGCCTCTGGGTAGAGCCCCTATAACACGCCCACTGGGTAGTGATTGGAGGGAGGGGACTAGGAGGAGGTTGGAGGTTGGAGGTATGGGTTAAGTATGTTTGGGGCACACCTGAGCCAATACCCTCATTAACCAAGCCACAGGCCCCCCAGTTCCTGTCATATGTTTAGGTTTGTTTAGAAAATGTAGAAACTAAGAATAACGGCTAAGAATAACGGGCTAATATTGCTTATTTGGGGAATGGTAATGTAATGTAATAGTCCATCTATAACACAGGTTCTCTGTTATGAACAGTCCCTATTACCAAGGCTTTATTATTTAGTTAGATAATTGTTACAGTATTGAGCATTAGTGGACTGGCTCCCACCTGTTGGGACTGA
Organism: Oncorhynchus tshawytscha; assembly: GCF_018296145.1. Taxonomy (NCBI): domain Eukaryota; kingdom Metazoa; phylum Chordata; class Actinopteri; order Salmoniformes; family Salmonidae; genus Oncorhynchus; species Oncorhynchus tshawytscha. The sequence goes on from NC_056433.1 coordinate 51,359,828, forward strand.
GCCTTCACCCTGTCCCTTCACTGTCACTAAGGGCTGGAATACACCAATAGCGTTTGCCTACCGAGAGTACTTGCGAATCGAGTGGAGACTAATTTTACATGTAGAATCGCAGAATCGGCAGTCAGACGTCAACAGCATGGTGAGCGATCGGTAGGCGGAAAGGAGATCCACATTCCTGTGCAACTTGTGTGACCCTTAAGAGGCCTTAACACCAAAACCAAATATGGACACTGTTGTACCAGCACAAATCATTATTTTGAATGGGAATATCCATTCTACATATTCTAGTTCTATAGCTGGCCAGTTGCCCCAGTGCCAGTGCCAGCTGTGAGTGTGCTTTGATCAGGCCTATCTGCTGGGGAGGAGATCAGAGAGTGTGTTCACATTCCTGTGCACCCAGTCCTGAAAGATGAGCTCACTAACACCCCATACACACTCACACTCAGTCGATCTGTTCCACCTAAACACAGTAGCACTGGTTAACAGACAGTAATGCTGATAAACCCTGCATAGTGATTATTGCATGGCTGGTCAGCTGCTGTAAAGGGGGTATCCCTACACCTTCTCTGACTGTACTGCACTGTCCAGCTGTACTTACAGGCTTAGGCTTCATTTCAAAGTTTCATTTAGAATTAAGGGTGTATTTGTCATGCTTAGCCACAATCTTATTTTAATCTATAGCCATTCAAATATACAAAATGCACAGATTTTCATCAGAAGATTTTGACACAAGCAGCTGTCAGAGAGGACGACACTGTCTGTTTTGCCTGTGGCTAAATTATGTTATCCTGCTTTCGTCCTCAGATATTATCACTCACACCAAACACAGCAGGCCTGGTGCCTGGGATCTGCAAGCAGACAGACAGAATGAATTACCATAAATATTTATACAATAAACAATATAAGCTAACCAACATAATGATTAACATCAGGATTTTGGGGAGGGGGAAGCTGATCCTAGATCAGTGCCTAGGGGGAACTCCAACCTGAAGCGTGTGGTATGTCCTACACTCTTAGAAAAATAGGTGCTATCTAGAGCCTAAAAGGGGTTCCTCGGCTGTCTCCATAGGAGAAGCCTTTAAAGAACCCTTTTGGGTTCCAGGTAGAACCATTTGGGGTTCCACGTAGAACCATTTGGGGTTCCACATAGAACCCTTTCCACAGAGATTTCTATATGGAACCGAAAAAGGTTCTAACTGGATCCCAAAATGGTTCTACGTGGAACCAAAAAGGGTTCTCCTATGGGACAGCCGAAGAACCCTGTTAGAACACTTTTTCTAAGAGTGTAGGTCTGTGTCTTTGGGGCATGCTACATTATGAGGGAGTGGGCTGTAGTGAATAGGGGGCTGGTGGTAGTTCATTGCAGGCCTGTTACTGATAAGGACTGTGGAGCAGCAGGGGAGAGCAGGCTCCAATAGCTGAGTAGCAGTCCCAGAATGTCAGGAATGCAGCTAAAGCAAACAGAAAGGCCCACACAGTCCTGTGTCTAATGAAATCAATGCTCCAAGCTTTTCTGGTGGGCAAATCACACTGGCATTTACAGAGCTGGAGCTGTATCGACCACATTTCCACAACAGACACTCACTCAAGACACCATAAATCGAAACCTGCTTATTCTATCTGCTGGTTGGAGTATATACAGACAACTGAATCATAAGTATTGCTTTGTGTATTGGCACCCACACACATATGAGATATTTAACAATAAAGTTACAGTAGCCAATACAAATAGGCATCTCCAGAACTACACTAACACACCACAACATACAGTAGCGTGTTGTCAGGAAAACAACCTCTCACGCAACGTCAACAAAACAAAGGAGATGATCGTGGACTTCAGGAAACAGCAGAGGTGGCATCCCCCCATCCACATTTGAGGGGACAGTAGTGGAGAAGGTAAAAACTTTTAAGTTCCTCGGCGTACATATCACTGACAAACTGAAATGGTCCACCCACACAGACAGTGTGGTGAAGAAGGAGCAACAGCACCTACCTCTTCAACCTCAGGAGGCTGAAGAAATGTGGCTTGTCACCTAATACCCTCACAAACCTTTACAGATGCACAATTGAAAGCATCCTGTCTGGCTGGTACAGCAACTGCTTCCTCCTCAACCGCAAGGCTCTCCAGAGGGTGGTGCAGTCTGCACAACGCATCACCGGGGGCGAACTACCTGCCCTCCAGGACACCTACAGCATGTCACAGGAAGGTCAAAAGATCATCAAGGACAACAACCACCCGAGCCACTGCCTGTTCACCCCGCTACCACCCAGAAGGCGAGGTCAGTGCAGGTGCATCAAAGCTGGGATCGAGAGACTAAAAAACAGCTTTTATCTCAAGGCCATCAGACTGTTAAACAGCCATCACTAGCACAGAGAGGCTGCTGCCTACATACAGACTCGATTAATTGGCCACTTTAATAAATGGATCACTGGTCGCTTTAAATAATTCCACTTGAATAATGTTTACATATCTTACATTACTCATCTCATTCATATATACTGTATTTTATACCATCTATTGCATCTTGCCTATGCCGCTCGGTCATCGCTCATCCATATATTTATATGTACATATTCTTATTCCATCCCTTTAGATTTGTGTGTATTAGGTAGTTGTTGTGGAATGTTAGATTACTTGTTGGATATTACTGCACTCTCGGAACTAGAAGCACAAGCATTTTGCTACACTCACATTAACATCTGCTAACCATGTATATGTGACCAATTCAATTGAATTTGAGTATAGGCTAAAAATCTAACACTTTGGACTTTGATCTGGACAACTGTTGATAAAACCTGGATTTTTTGGTACACTGTAACATATACTACATAGCATCATACGAATTAAGTGTTCAGTTTAATTTCTTTAATGTCAAGTATCTTTTCCCTGTCAGAGAGGGGAGCTATTTTTTAGGCAGTTAAAAGTGTTACATTTAGCCTTATGTTTGCTGTACTGGATTTCCCCTGTAACGTGACTCCTTGTTCTTTTGTTAATGAACTGAAGCCCTGAATTTGAAGAACATTCGTTGAAAAACTGTTGACTTACATACGGATGTATAGGCTATGCACTGTGTTGATGTCTCATCATTTAAGCTGTTCATTGAATTTTCATTGAAAGTTCCCTTCGCCTACACCCCCCTCAAGCATCACGCAACCAGGACCGGCACGCCCTGCCTACCCTGGAACCGTGACCTCATCTGAATCACACTTCTCTGGGTTGGAGGAGTGCACATTAACTTTCCCTCATCACTCCTGCCATTTTATCTGGCTTTCAAAACGGGAACGCTGCGCTTCGCTAATGCGTTCATCCATATTACATTCCAAATTAGATATTTTAATACTTTTGTGAAGCCATTCTTAGGCTGAAGCTGAACTAAAGAAACATTTCGGAAACACCTGGAAAGCCTACTGCTTTGGTTTATACAACTTAAATTTTTCCACTTGATTTCTATTCGGCTCTTTCGGGTCCATTCCAAAGACTTTGAATACTATTTGTAGCCTATATCCTGTTTCGAATAGACTAAAGCAGCTTTTACCACAATATTTTATTTTTCTATACCAAAAGTTTTCTTTTTAACCAAATAGTACGACAATGGCAGGTTTGAATTCTTTGGAAGCTGTGAAGAGAAAGATCCAGTGTTTGCAACAGCAAGCCGACGACGCAGAAGACCGGACCCAGGTTTTACAGCGAGAACTGGATGGGGAACGAGAACTTCGGGAGAAAGTGAGACAATAGAATACTTATCTTTTCCCTCTCTCTGTCTATTCCCTTTGGAAACGTCTTTTACCTGTCCTTCCCCCCCTGATCAAGTCTGCCATGTTCACTACGACAGAACAGTGTTACGTTCAGTGATAGTGTGGTAAAGCCACGTGAATTAATTGATCTGCCGGTAGTGATGAAGACATACAATGCATGGCGTTGGTCCCCCAAAAAAAAAAAACAGGATAATCATTCTCAGAGGTGTTATAAAAGTAGGAATCATCCATCTTTGTCTTAGACAGTCCTCTTTTGACATATTTCATAGCATGAATATATGATCTTCTTCTCGTTTTGGACATTGTCACGTGTACTTTTCGTTCTAAAGGGAGTAAGCTGTAAGTAGGCTACTTCATTAGTATTACATCTTAATAATTTTGGTTTGTATAAGTGCAATGCTACTAAGTGTTAGTAGCCTATAGGTAAACCAGGGTACTTCTGGAGGGCCAGTTCAAACTTAGCTGGATGGTTTCAAAAGTATTTCACACATGGTTCCTTTTTAAATGTGCCTAGGGGATCTGAATCCTCAAACATAATATGATGATATTTCCAATATAAGTATTAAATGGCTTGTTGCATTATGCGATATTAGATTTTGACTGAGAGTGAATGAGGGAGGGAGAGCGAGAGATTGGCAAAAGAATGAGAGCGAGAAAGGGAGAGAGAGTTGTGGAGTTACTGCTCAGTAGAATGGGAGGCAGTCTTGACATGTTGTGTATGGTAAAATACTTGATTATGTATGTAGAGAGCGTATGTAGGCTACCATTTGCATACTTGTAGGAGGCCCGGATGAGAGAATTAGAGAGAGAAAGCTCAGGTCTTTCCTGGAAAGGCAGCAGAGGTGAGGTAATGAGAGGATCTGGCTAAAGGAAGTGTTTCCCCTTCATTTCAGAGGAATCTATTGCAGGGAGCAAAGAAAGAGAGATGTGAAATGGATGGAATTGTCCTCCATGAGAAGCCCAGGATGTCAATGTCCCAGACCACTGGCATCTTGGGAGTTGTTGTCAGCTATAGGCCTTGTGGGGAGGCAGCTTTCACTGATATATGGTGATAAACAAAGAAGAGAGAACCTCAAAGCTCACTGATAACAGAATACTGACTTATTATCATTGTACCATCTAAATGCGGTGACATATCTTTTCAATAACCAAAACATATTGTATTTTCAGCTGTTTGAAGCTGGTGTACAAAACCGAAAGTAATACACGCACAAACGAAACATAAGAATGGGAATCCAAGAAGGAGCGCACCGCTTCCTAGACTTGCTTTCAATGAGAATGACAGATCTATAGCTCATAGTTCTATGTGAATTTGGTCAGGTCGCTCAAAAAGTTAAATATTGCATCCCTTGACTTAACCCCAAGCCCCCAAACTGGTTGCGATTGAGATCTGCCATTCATTCACAGTTTACTCAGACACAGACTGTCTTAACATCATTTCAGTCATCTCAGCTTCAAAGCATAAGAACACGTACCTCTTAAACTCAAGCTATTTGTCTGTGTTCAAGGATGAAAAGACTTGAAGTGGTTGACTGAGCACTTGTGTAGCAACCTTGTGGGAGTATGGGCCCATGTGTGAGTAATTGGCGCAGAGCAGGATGATTTCTTGGCACAACAAACCCTTTCATTGCTACATGGTGCACAAAAGAGGGAACATTGGTGTGTCTTTGAGGTAATGAATCGTCTTTTGAATAGTTAAAGAAGGGAGACTCTTTTGGCATCAAACAAATTCCTTGACGTTAATTTGGTGTGAAGTGGTATTCTTGTCTTTCAAGGCGTTGCTTTACTTCACACAACACCCTCAGCTTTTGTTGAATCACCATTGAAAGATTCAATTAAGGAACGTGTGAGGAGCAAAGTGTGTACCGTTTACATTCTTCTGGATATTCAGGTCAACAGTTCTCACAGTTTAGTTTAGAGATTATTTGAGGTAAAATCTATTTTCCATTCATGTCGATGAGAAGGATGGTTGCCACCCACTGGGCACAGACACCAATTCACATCTATTCCACGTTGGTTAAACGTAATTTATTTGAAATAATGTGGAAACAACGTTGATTCAACCAGTCAGTAGATATAGCCCAGGCTCTGCTAACTCCATTCCCAGCTGAGCCAAGTATCTTCCTGGAGGGAATACCTCTGGCTTGATATAGACCTTTTTGCGCCAAACCACAGATCTAGGATCAGATTACCCTACCCCCAGTCCTAGTCTTAACCATTAGAGGGATGAAACAGTATCTGACCCAATATCAGTGGTTAGAGACACAGCTTCTCTACTCCCTGCCCCTGAGGAACATACCCAGGATACTGCCTGTCTGCCAGCTCCACTCCGACACTTCCTGTGCTTCAGCCCAGATCAGCAGGAAGATAAGCAGATGCTGGACATTTCTCCCAGGCTTGGGCTCTATGATACAGACACATCCTGATGATGCGAAGGGTCAAGACAACCCAGTTGCTATTTGAAGTTGGCCGCTGTTGCTGAAAGTATTTCTCACCGATACTTTTTTTCTTTGAAATACCCCCAACTAATCCCTTCTTATACGAGTCTTGTTGTCTGTCCCTCTCACCAAGCTTTAAATTACATTTGTTTGCTTAGATCCGTATGCTTTTGACAGCCACGTAAACATACAGCAGCCTGCAGTGAATGCCAAATAGGCCTAGATCTGTTGACTGGCCTGTCTGGTAATTGGCTAGTGGTTTCCTGCCCCTAATAGCACCAGGATGAATTGCATGCTATGGAAAGAATTACTTCCTTGTTCCACTGGATTCTTTTTTCTCTTTGGACTTTCTCTATGGGAATATCATGACTTTCCTAATTTAACTTCAACAGTCATGCATTTTGGCATTAATTGAAGTTCCACGGGGCACTCCCATGAGCCTTCGAAGTACAGTATTTGAGGGAGTGGATCAGGGATGCAGTGGCGGGTAAACGCACGTAAACATTTACGCCGTTTACGCACTTTTTGTTGTTGTTGTGAAATAGCGTTTACTCACCTTTTTATTTTGTTAATTATCGTTTACCTACTTCTTATTGTGTTCCCAGCGTTGATCAATACTCAGAACACGAATATTCTATATGGGGTCCCCTGAAATGTACATGGAGTCCATTGAGAGAGTCTGTAACCTTATCAAACTTATGTCTCTTCAAATGGGTATAGAGTACATTTTAGAGTCAACTAAGGGCCTTTTACACTGGTGCACTTAAGCAGTTTACAATACAGAATTGCAGTGCTGCTCACATGAGATACTAATAACATGAACATGATTTTTTTTTAAACGCCACATTTCAATATAAACATCTCTACATCCTATTTTTCTTTACTTTTCTAGCGTCCAAATGGACTATTTTGGGAGGGATTATCTTATGTGCATTATGTGGAATTTCTACCACTGAAAATGACATTAGGCTTCCCCTATAGACATGCATGAAAATTCAAACAATACAGTTCTAAAAATGTAATATGTTTTGGTTTATATCGGTGGTTGTTCGTCTTATCTCGATCACCCACTGGAGTTGATATTTTACCACTACATCGCTGGAGTGGATGTTGTCTTATACTTACTTACAGTGTTGACCAGGGGTCCCACTGGCTGCCATGCGTAGTGACAGGCCTAAGCTTGTCCACTGCTTTAGAGTTGTGGGAGGGGGTCACCATGATATATAGACCAGTAATTAGTTTTACTAGCGGAATGTTTACTTGACCTGATGGCACTTAACTCTCTGGTCTCTGCTGTCAGCAAGGCTCAAAGATTTAAGACCCAACTGAGCTCTTGCATCCTTATTTGCATGCATACCCACACTACTGTGGACCCTTCTGAAGCTCGGGCCTTTGGTTTTACCCATGTTCTAAGACTCATATACGAATCAGTGAGCAGTGAGCAGTCTCCACTATAAGGCTGGCTTAAGTCTGGATGAAGAATGGAGCAGGGTCTGAATGTGGCTGAAATAGGATGGAGTTGTCCACTCTATTGATTCAGCATCCTATTTGCATTGAAAAGGAGTGAGGAGCTGCATTAGAAGCATGTGCCTGATGTTTAATAGCCTCTCTTTACATATCTCATTCTCCTCCTGACATGCCTGCTTATATGAGGCTGTCTTTGCATGTCAAGTCTCTGCTAACAGATGGGATCTCACCAGGACTGGATCAGCATATAACATAGCGCCTGCCTGGAACACTTCCATAGAAACCCAAGCCTTATGCTCTTCATTACCCCACCATCCTCAAATTAAGCAATTATTACATTCCTGATGTCTCACTTCCTTGTGCTGTAGCCCTTCTTCCCTCTCAATGCCTATGACTCAACAGGATGAGTGCAACAACAGGAATGTATTTCCTAATGAATGGCATGTCTCACCTCCTTGGTCCTTTGTGGCTCAGTTCAAGTACCCCTCGCTGCGGCACATAGAACGGGGTGGGGTCGGCTGTGGGGTTGACCCCATCCACAACACATTGTTATTGGTGGAGGCGCATTCGCATTCCACCGCGTTTGAGACGTTTGTTCAGCAACACAACCTAGCCTGCGTGGTTATACATCAGCACGTCCATGCAGCTACTGATCAGCTAGCTTTCCACTCTAGCTCTAGCTAGCTGGATAGCATTATAACTAGGTTTACAGTGTCAGTCACAACTGTCACATCACATGTTTACAGAGTCCGTCACAATAAAAAACATTTGTTTCTAAAACATTTTGGGTAATAATTTTGGTTGCCTGTAAATACTTTTTTATGCATGTTTATGGTGCTATAGCAATTCACTTTTCACACTTCGAAAATGTTTGTTTACTCCATTGCTATGGTCACCATTGGCTGTTGTCCTCTGTGTGTGTGCCCTAACCCTAACCTTAACGGTCATGTATAGTAAAAAAAAAAAAAAAATCTTCATAAAATTGGATGATATTTGGATGAAACCAGTTCAAAGTATGATGACCAAAGTATTACAAAGTACTGGTGCTTCTACAATGGTAAGGTTTGATCAGAAAGATACTGGTCCCTTCCCACATGTCAAACACTTGGATTCAGGATTCAGCATTATTAAGGGGATGGGGGTTACTCTTATTTTAATACACCAATGGTAACATGATATTCTCTTACCTAATTTAAATAATTACAGCCTTGTGACACACAAAGGTGTGTTTTGCAGAGGGGCGTGGTTAATATAGCTAGATAGCTACTCAACTGCTGCCAAAATTTGACTGTAGGCTGTCAGGAAATATAATTAGAAGTTTACACTATTCATCTATGGCAAAGATACTTATATGTTTCCCATTTCATGTGTCTGGTGTTAGCTACTTAATGGCTAGCTAGGTCTTCAGCCACCATGGAACAAAAGGGAGGAGGGTTGTTCAAAACTCTGATGCAGTTGTCATGTCAACACATCCATCAGTGCTGCTGTGAACCGCATCACAAGAAATACGCCAAATTTCAATGTTGTTTCAGTTGCTTTGTGTTTCACCAAATTTGCTTGAGATGATTTTAGTGCAACACTGTTCACTGCATCCAAGTTTCTTGACATAGGCATTTCAAATAGCTGTCAGTCAAGGCGAGCTCATGATTATAAGCCCCCCAAATCAGCCTCTTTTTTAAAAAACTTCCTGGTCGTTAGCCATGAGAAAAATACATTTTTCTCAAAATTTGAGCATTTCAACCCCCCCCCCAAAAAATATTCTAGGTGATATTTTAATCACCCAAAAGGCTATTTTACACGGAATCAGAATGACTGATCGGGACCTTTAACCCTTACCAGAACCATTTTACATTTCATCTTCAATAGGTCAGAGTCGGGAAGTCCAAAGGATTCTGGATAGCACGGACCAAGGCACTAGCCACTTTGACAAGAGGGACAAGTGCGTACCAGAGCCATGTATTTAGATTAATAAATGCATGCCTCTGGTGGGTACCAGGCATACCCAACTCCACTCATCACTTGTATGTATGGAAAGAACTCTTAAGCAAAGATGGTTTAGTTTGAAAACTCTGGCATAAGTATGAATATGGTAGTAGTAGTCTTGGTCCTGGTTGAATAGCACAGAGCGTCTGCTCTTTTCATAAAGTATGGTCCTTTGCCTCCACAAGTAAAAATGTGTGGTGTGCTGGTTCGGGCTCAGGGTGGTAAGAGCGTGACGCTAGAGACGCCAGGGTCTTGGGTTCGATTTCCGCTGGGGCCATCAATGCGAAAATGTATTTAGGCACTGTATAAGTCGCTTTTGCAAAAAGAAAGTGCGAAATTATATAGCCAAACCCTGTCGTCTATTGCTCGGAATTGACATAATTGTGGCCATTGAAAAGGCTCTGGTGTTGATATAAAGTATCTTGAAGTTATATTGGCAGCATAAAGAAAGCCAGTCGTGTGGCCCAAGAGAGGGAGATACCACTGTGTGCAGAGCGAGGGACAAAGGGAGTGATTCAGCGATTCAGCACTCCAGATGCTGGGCTAACAACATCAAGCTTATTCTAGTGAGCTGCGGGCGCTCATTGAGGATGCTGTGTCAGTGTGTAATTAGTGTCAGTAGGGTGCCGTTGTGTCATCAGCTGCCAAGCTTCAAACAGCCTCCATATAACATAACACATTCAGCTGGTACTTCAGATATATTGTTGCTACCGACCTGCAAGGAGTCTTTCCTGACCAATATAACTTGGGTTTTCAGTTTTTCCTGATCTGGCCATGGGATCAGAAAAAAAAAACGTTCCTAGTTATAGACTGTAACGTTAACTGAGGTTGCACGTTTTTCCTGACCAGGAGACACTCCTGGCCCTAGCCATAGCTACTGAGAGACTTTTCATTCTGAACACATTATTGTTGATAGCTATATTAAGTGTCATCATGACGTAATATTAGACATGTCATTAATGTAGTCTGTTTAGTTTCTCACCAGACATTTCCTATCGTCATTCGTAATAGGGGGCGGCAGGTAGCTTAGTGGTTAGAGCGTTGGACTAGTAACCGGAAAGTTGCTAGATCAAATCCCCGAGCTGGCAAGATACAAATATGTCGTTCTACCCCCTGAATATGGCGGTTAACCCACTGTTCCTAGGCCGTCATTGTAAATAAGAATTTGTTTTTGACTGACTTGCCTGGTTAAAATTATAATAATAATTCAATCGGCTTAGTTTATATGAGGAAGAACAAACAGAGCACGTCCTTGTAGCTTGGTATCTTTCCTTTTCCTGAATCCCAGATGGTTTAATTTAAGCATTGTTTTCTGTGTGTCCTTGTGTGATTGTGTGCATGTAAGCAAGTGTGTGTGTGTGCGCGCGCGCAGGTCTGTGTGTATGTGCGAGTGTATGTGCGCGAGTGTGTGTGTGTGTGATTGCTCTCAAACATCTTGCTGGCACTGCTCCACAAACATTCTTGTGAGTATGTTTTACCATATAAGGCGTGCAGGCAGCTGGAGAATGCTGGGTGACTAAGGAAGGGGCATGGCTAGGGAAAGAGAGAAAGAGGGAGAGCGAACTTTCCTCTGACCCTGAACTGACAGAGAAAGAAAGAGGGGAAGGAGGAAGGAGAGGGTTGTCTTCCTGTTCCTTTTCTACCTTTTACCCCCTTGAAACTTATTCCACTTCCTTTCCCTCAAAAAGGGTCATTACATTTAGTCTAAAACGTTTAATGTGTAACAGGAATGTACTCATGTACTGTATATGGTGAACCTGTAAGCTGTTATGTCAGCTTATTGGAAATGTGTTGCATACTTTTCAAGTCTCCACAGAGTATTCATTAGCGACAATCCATAATGACATGGGCCTGGGCCATAGATAAGTGACTGTGTAGCTGAACTAACAGCAACAAAATGCCTCTCCCATCCAACCCTGAGAGACTTCAGTTGTTGAATGCCAGTATCTACCATCATCATGCATCTCACAGAAGAATGCCTGGTTCCCTCCACATGGCTGAATGAATTACCTTCGGCAGCATGAAGGGACATACTGTATAGATGGATAAGCATGTTTTAAAACCCACAGAGTTCTGTCTGAGGGAGATTTCCCTACGTCTTAATCGAAGACATTTCACTGTACTTGTGCATGTGACATTAAAAACGTAAAAACTTGAAAGTCTGACGTTAGATCGCCATTACAAACTAGTACCTCAACACTATTGCACATGTTTTTATGTGGTAAATCCCCTGGTAGTCATGTTTCTATGCTGCTGATATTTTGACTACAGCCGTTAAACTGTTCTGGAAGCTAGCTCTGTTGCTAACTGCCTGCCTGTCTGTATCTGGACCTGTTTTACAGCCGCATACCGACCTGCATACCTAACTGACCTGCGCTCATGAATAGAATGTTTGTTTATGGAGGAATTCTCCAGATAGACATTACTTCACCCAGGAAATAACAATCCGTTTTTCCGGCCTGGTTTGTATTTTCTTTCAAACTGTCTGACAGTTGATCTGATATCCATAACATCCCATAAAGAAGTCAGAGAACAATATATTATCCAATTTATGCAACAGCATTCACTTTCTGGAAAATCGGTCATGTTGGATTCAATTGGCTTTTAGCTGGCTGGCTGTTGTTCCATCAACCTTCATTTAACAGACATTTCCTGCCCTCCTCCACTGTCTCTTTACAGGCTTCTGTCGTAACTAGGGAAAGACAGAGAGAGAGAGAGAGAGAGAGAGAGAGGATGGGTGGGGTGTCAGTCAGGCCTGAAAGAGAGGGAGAGATCAAGAGAAAGCAAAAGAGACGCATAGAATGGAGAGTGCTGACTAACCACCAGTCCCTGAGCAGAGCAGGAAGCCATGTCTCTCTCCCACAGTCAGCCCTGAGCAGAGCAGGAAGCCATGTCTCTCTCCCACAGTCAGCTCAGAGCAGAGCAGGAAGCCATATCTCTCTCCCACAGTCAGCTCAGAGCAGAGCAGGAAGCCATGTCTCTCTCCCACAGTCAGCCCTGAGCAGAGCAGGAAGCCATGTCTCTCTCACACTGTCAGCCCTGAGCAGAGCAGGAAGCCACGTCTTTCTCCCACAGTCAGCCCTGAGCAGAACAGGAAGCCACGTCTCTCTCCCACAGTCAGCCCAAAGCAGAGCAGGAAGCCACGTTTCTCTCCCACAGTCAGCCCTGAGCAGAGCAGGAAGCCACGTCTCTCTCCCACAGTCAGCCCAGAGCAGAGCAGGAAGCCACGTCTCTCTCCCACAGTCAGCCCAGAGCAGAGTTTGAATATCCAGCCCATGAGAAAATGGAATGGAGTGGCACTCACTCTGCACAAATATCTCCTAATTACCCTTTTCCCCTGTGCTCTGTTAGCTCCCTCTCCAACTGGAAACATCCCTCTCTGTGGCCCTTTTATTCCAGGCCCTAGCCCTAACGTGTGTTTTACTGGCCTCTGAGACAGCATCTCTAGCAGGCAGGCCTCATGTTCAGTCCTCACACCCATGGTAACTACCTGACTGAAAGACTGACTGGCTGGAGATAGGACCAAGTGATAGAGGGCAGTGGAGGGCAGCTCCCTTTGTCAACACGCCTTGTAATTAGGAGGAGAGTAACTGCAGGTTATGTAAAATGGGTCTGGTCATGGTCAGCCAGAGGCAGGCCTGCGGGTGCTGTACTGAACTGTGGGATAAGTAGTAGTAGGGCCTGAGTGAGTCGGAGTTCGCTGGAGAACTTCCATTGCAGAGGTCTGGAGTCAGTTCGCTGGGAGGTGGATATGCTTATGGACTAAATAAATGTTTGCTTTTCTGTTTGCTTTCTACAACGCGGATTGTTTATTGAGTGAAGAGCATCCAATTTAGTACAACAGCGTTCCGATGCGAGTGTGACCCTGATATCTGTCTAACCGTTGACCCCTCTTCCCCCTCTCTTCTCCCAGGCGGAGGGTGATGTGGCTGGTCTGAACCGCAGGATCCAGCTAGTGGAGGAGGAGTTGGACCGGGCCCAGGAGAGGCTGTCTACCGCGCTGCAGAAACTGGAGGAGGCAGAGAAGGCCGCAGATGAGAGCGAGAGGTCAGTACCAGCCAGCCACAGAACCTGATGGATTTCTAATCTTTCATTTGACAGCATATTTATATGCCCTATTTTCCTGCTAATCTGAGGCCTGATGGATAGTACCAGGCACATGCAGCTTCCTTTGAAGGTTCTTTATTGTTATAAGGTTTGTTGCTATGTGCTTTGCTAGCAAATGACAAGCCCCTCCAATAGCGTAGTGAAAGCGCGCTATTTCCCAGACAGCCATCTTGATTGTGTAAAACGATTCAATGTGCCTTCGTGTTGGATGGGCTATCTAAATGACAGTAGAAATTGAGTGTGTCTTGGGTGTTGCTGACATCGCTGTGTGTCCTATCCAATCAGAGGAATGAAGGTGATAGAGAACAGAGCCTCTAAGGACGAGGAGAAGATGGAGATCCAGGAGATGCAGCTGAAGGAGGCCAAGCACATCGCTGAGGAGGCCGACCGCAAATACGAGGAGGTGAGATGTCATATAGTCCCATAGAGATTGTCTTGTCTGCAGTTCTACACCAACCGTCTGTTCACCCATCCGTAGTGTTTTCATACTCTTCTCCCATTCACTCCTCTTCCTTTTCATATTCCTTTTACTCTTACTGTTCACTCATACAGTTGGCTCTGTCTACCTTAGGTGGCCCGTAAGCTGGTGATCTTGGAGGGGGAGCTGGAGAGAGCTGAGGAGAGGGCAGAGGTCTCAGAACTGTAAGTGCAGCACAGTCCGCCTATTACGCTGGAATGACAAAGGGGAATTGGGGGTTAGGACCTCTGTGATGGGGTCTCTTATCCTCCTATTTAGAAATAGATGAGTCAAAGACTAAGGTTTGTAAGGAGTTTCATAACATTTTTTAAAAATTAACATTTAAAAAACAGTGTCTAGTTAAAAACTGGGATTTTCTGCCATAAACTAAAATGGACATCAGTAACTTGAAGGTTTTTCCAGGCTTGTGTAGCTATTACGATGTCAAAGCAAAGTACTTTTCTTCCTTTCTCCCCCTGTAGTAAATGCAGTGACCTGGAGGAGGAGTTGAAAAATGTGACCAACAACCTCAAGTCCCTAGAAGCCTCGTCTGAGAAGGTCAGTGTGCATACTATTACATCATACAAGTAAATGCAGTCAACTACTGATAAGTGAACGTTGGATAAGTGCGAAGTGCGGTGTAGATCACCATTCACAATTCAAAATACATGATTTGAACTTATTCTGGATATCTGCATGTTCAGGGTTAGTTCACCCACTTAAGGGCTGTCCCGAGCCTTTGTATCTATCAGGAGTTGACTCGACATGGCTGATGTGAAAGCAGAGTAGTTTAGAGTATAATCACTGCCTGCCACACTTTTACCTTCACAGACGTCAGAGCAAAGACCCTGTTATCAACCGGACAAACTGGACCTTGATTTCTTTATAATAATGTTGATGACGCATGACGGTGTAATAGTTCTAAACCAGCACAGATTTGTCTCTGCGTTCCGACCCAGCCGCTCTAGTGCCAGTCACGCCACATGATTCCACCTTAGCCACTTAAGCAGTTGCCCTGTGCTGATTAAATCAATGTCCTTCTCTTTGGCATCGCAGCACAATGTGTTCCTTATACCAACACATAGCCAGTTTGATCACACTTGAAGAGTTGTGTTTACAACTAAGCATGGTTGACACGCAGTCCTGCAAGACCATCATTCTCTGTGCACTTTCATGCTAATATGTCTGCATCTGTCTTGAGAGTTCAGGCATGTTCAAGAGTTCAGAGCTTGTCTGTAACAGACTTGTATTTTGACAGTACTCAGAAAAAGAGGACAAGTATGAGGAGGAGATCAAGGTTCTTAGTGACAAGCTGAAGGAGGTAAGCAACTGCTGGCATCTGATTCTTTATTCATATAGTAGTAAACCAATTTGCTCCATGTCAAAGATGGCGTCTTGTTCTGACGCCCTCCCACTCCCTCTGTGTCCCCCAGGCTGAGACTCGTGCAGAGTTTGCAGAGAGGACTGTGGCCAAACTGGAAAAGTCCATCGACGACCTGGAAGGTATGAGTGCTTTGTTTAAGAAACTGTTGCCAACTGCTCTATGGCAATGTAGAAGAGAAAGTCAACTTATCTTATTGTAGAGCAACTTACTGTAAGTTAGACATATTTCATGGCATGATATTACACTATATTTGGGAAGAACTGTTTTATCATTGTTTTTAGTAGCAACCCAGACCTGTAAACCTGGGTATCTCTAACAAGAATAACATACAGGGATTATAATTATTGTTTGGATAAACCTTTTTCACTATTATGGATAGATTTGTACCTTTTAATTTGTTCACTCTTTATGCAATGCACACTGCAGAGAACCCCAGAAGAAGAATTATCACTGAATTACCACAGTGAATTATTGTAATGTTTGTTTGTGTCAATTGATCACATAAGGGATGGGTTGCCAGTGGCGATTTGACACAAAAATAAAATGTCATTAAATTCATCCATACAGTAGTATATCAGGCAAGAGAGGCCACAGTTTACCATATACATTTCTCCCAGGGAGACGTTCCAATTTATTACATTACTAAAGATGTCAAAGCTTGTTCAGGAATCCTCGGTGGATGTAGTTTCCTAGGTCAAGAGGTTTGGTTATTTAATCCTCTCCGTGAGCAAAGCAACATCATCTTAATATACACAGTTCCATTTTTGTGATAACGTTTCCTGTTGACACGGTCCTAGCAAGGGTTTTGTGTTTCAACTAGCTGGAAATATTTCTCTGGAAGAAATGGTACCTTGCCAAACGTATGGAAACTTCTCCGACAAGCTAATAAAACACACTGCTGTGGTCTCAAGTGTAAAGAAATATGTAGGCCCATTCTCTACTAACCGGCAAAATGCCGGCTTCCAAAGAGAACCACTTCTTGTGTCTGCTGTCTGCACAAAGGACAAAGTATACTCAAATTCCTTTTAGATCAGCATATTTGGCCCTAAAGCCACATGGAATGGGTTTACCGGTATGAAGTACTTTGATGAAAACCTTTAAATGGGCTTAATTGCATAAAGTCACCTCCTGCCCATAAAAAAAGATGTGCAACAACATTTTTATTTTTAAATGCTCACAGGTAGACAAACATCTCTTATCTTTCTGGCATCTTCTGTTCTTAAATGTTTATACTGTATGAATTTTCTCTTCTGCAACCAGTGACCTGTCCTCTATTTCTCTTCCCTCTCTTTTTGCTGCTATTTCTTTTCTCGTTCCCTGTCCTCCACCTCTCTCTCTCTGCTACTGCTGCTTCCCTTGGGCCTTACCTGCACTACTTCCTGCTGCGCTTTGACCTCCAGATGAACTGTACGCTCAGAAGCTGAAGTACAAGGCAATCAGCGAGGAGCTGGACCATGCCCTCAATGACATGACCTCTTTGTAGATGTCTCTTCCTGTCTGTCTCATGCTGCCTCTAGGGTGTCTGTCCTCTCACCCTTCCCACTGTAGGCCTACTGTGTCCCAGGGTTCGCTTCCAGAAACACAGGCCGTTCTCCAGTTCTCTGTGCCCTTCTGTCCATCTCACTGTGCAAATGAAACTCATTAAAAGCCTAATCTTTCCTACGTCTAAACCAGCCTTTCTTCTTGAATTGAATGTTTGAATGTTTGAAAACAACTGTTTTAAGAAGGTGAGAATTTATGGAGTGACGTATGCATTCACGTTGAGTGGCCCTCACCTCTTTTGCATAAATGTCACACAACTGTGTATCTCTTGACTAACACACTCCTGGTTGTGGTTGCAGTTTAAGTATTTGAGGTGTGTTCACAGCAACGTGTGCATTTTGCTTACAGCTCATAAGATCGGAAATGTCCGGTGGCTTTGTCTTTTAAGTTCAGTTCAACAAATTGCTTTCAATAGACTGTCACTGTACATAGTTGCTGAATAGAGGCAGACTTCGCCATCATCCATTTTATGCATGCAAATCTGCCTTTTGTTTTGGGGTAGGGTTCTTTAGTGTGGTTGGGGTTTGCATATGGAACAACTTAACATGACCACAGCAGTTATGTTAAACAGCTGTTGGACATACGGTATAAGAACCGCTTTGGCGTCAGTGTAGACTATTGTTTATCAAACCTAAGGAGAGTGAATGAATATGAATCAACTTTATGATGCTCCTGTCCTGTGTGGTTTCATTCAATTATTCTTCAATATGTCATTCTTTTTTATTTTCCAGAAAAATTAGCAGGTGCTAAAGAAGAGAACTTGGGGATGCATCAAGTCCTGGACCAAACACTGCAAGAGCTCAACAGCTTATAAAAATGATGAAGAAGGAAAGGATAAAAGTCTTGCAACATTCCATAAATATTCAATTTCGTTCCACATTTCCAGCTGTAAAGTCTTATTCCCAGGGAAAGGGGATTAACTTAAATACTTGTACCCTTAATATTCTCTTCTCTTTTTAAGTCACAACTTTCTCTCTCTTTAAGAGAAATGCATTCCAAATCACCAGCTTCCTCGAATCCCGTTTCTTATGTTTACAGCATTTTGTTTCATGGAACTTTGAGATTATAGACCAGCATTAAAATAAAATGGATTATGACCATATTTACAAACAGTCTTATATTCAGGCCAATTAGTAAAGAATAGAAAAAACAACTATCTGAAGTGTGCACTCCAAGAGCATGTTTTTGAAATAGGTCTTGTGACATGGTCTTCATTTTACGTATGATTCATGAGCTCCACCTCGGTCTTATGTGAACAGTTTACAGGAATCAGCTTTACTGTCCATGCACCCATCGACATGGTCATATTTAATGCATTCACAATGTGTGTGACCATATTCACAGGTTGGACTGTGCCTTTTCAGAATGAGCCAATATCCTACCTTTGGTGTGCTTGCGTGTGTTAACATGGTCGTTGAGACGAAAGGATGACTCAAGGAAAGTATGGTGAACATGTCTGTGGTGCTACTTGTGGTGGTAAAATACTATGACCGACAGTCAGGTGGAGGGTTTGCCAAAGCCAAACTCAAAATGTTTTTGATGTGAAAAGAGCCTCATGCAAATCCTTTAAAGAACTGCATCCCATCCTCTGACTTAACCTATAATCTGTATGGTTTTAAAGTGCCACCATATGCTGACATGCAGCTTTATAGCACCTCCTTTCCACTATCCCAGCTCTACATTTGACTGCCTGAGCCTTGGATGTAAAATCACATTCCTGGTATTAAATGTGGTGGTAGCATATGCAGTAAACGTTATGCCAAATAAGCACCACTGGAGCCTCAATCAAGGTAATACAACATGGATACTTATTGTATATAGTAGAATAATGTTAGTTATTGAGAAGATGTATTGCTCCAGTTTTTCACCACTTTCCAGCAGGGGAACTCTCGAAACCAAAGAATACACATACCAGAGAAGATGAACCCTCAAATGTTTTTTTATTGTCTGTGAAGGTGATCATGGCTTCTCATCCTTGGCCCGTGAAAAAAGCTTCTCATTTGACTTGAGTCTGTTGAAATGTTTCATTCACCTTTCCCTCTTTCAATCTAATAAATTTTTACAAAACAAAGTAACCTGGCTTAAGCTATTATTTATTTGATGATTTACTAAGAAAAATATACATTTCATACACATACAGAGGGAGATTATTTCAACTTATATTATATCATATTATTCCTATTCAATATGAAAAGAAGACATATTGTAGCTGAACATTAATCTGCTTGTATTTTGCATGAAAGACATCACAATAAGATCCAAACACTGTCAATCAGCTCAGCTAAATATACCCATTCCAATCAACATAATGTAAGCTAAAATTAAGACTGAACAGTCAATCATTCATGGTCCACCTTCCACGACTTTCAAGAGTTGAAAGCTCACAACTGTAACCTCCCTCAGTGTTGCTTTCTTCTGAACGAGCAGCCTGGACAGAGGCGAGAAAGAGGAGTTGAAATTAATAATCAGTAGACATTCAATAGAGCTCTAAACTGATATAGTGTGCGTCTATGCTACTGTATAAGTTCAGGCTCTTGAGCAATGTGATTGTACAACGTCTTACCCTCAGTGAGGCGACATTTACCCCCTCTGGGCTGGCACAGGACGAAGGAGCAACCGCCACAGGGCACCACTCTCTGGGCATGACTGAACACTGTGGTGATCCTGTAGCAGCCTGGAATAAACGGGGAAACAAAGATGTTTTTCTGTTCCCTTATATATGTTATTTTACCAGGTAAGTTGACTTAGAACACGTTCTCATTTACAGCAACAACCTGGAGATTAGTTACAGGGAACAGGAGGGGGATGAATGAGCCAATTGTAAACTGGGGATTATTAGGTGACCGTGAATGGTTTGAGGGCCAGATTGGAAATTTTAGCCAGGACACCGGTGTTAACACCCCTACTCTTACAATAAGTGCCATGGGATCTTTAATGACCTCAGAGAGTCAGGACACCTGTTTAACATCCCATCCAAAAGACAGCACCCTACACAGGGCAGTGTCCCCAATCACTTCCCTGGGGCATTGTGATTTGTTTTTAGATCAGAGGAAAGAGTGCCTCCTACTGGCCCTCCAACACCACTTCCAGCAGCATCTGGTCTCCCATCCAGGGACTGACCAAGACCAACCCTGCTTAACTTCAGAAGCAAGCCAGCAGTGGTATGCAGGGTGGTATACTGCTGGAAATGAAAACATTCATATGTTTTCATTAAACTAATAGTTTGGGATTTTGGCAATGACACCCTTTATCCACCCCAGAGTCAGATGAGCTCATGGATACCATTTTTATGTACCTGCGTAGTTTGAAGGAAGCTGCTAATGAGTGTTAGTGCAATTGCTAACAAGCGTTAGCGCAATGACTGGCATGCTAGTTGTTCCTGTAGATTTTGTCATTGCGCAACACAAAAAGATACATAAAAATGGTATCCACAAGTTCATCTGACTCTGGGGAAGTAGCTAAAGGGCCTCATTGCCAAAATCCCAATATATCCCTTTAATAAGCCTTTGTAAATGCTTTATTTTCATGCTTCATTTATTTGTTGTAAATTATAATTATTTTAGATAATAATGTTATTAGAATAATAATGTGAACACCATTTTTATTTATTTTATTTTTATTTAACCAGGCAAGTCAGTTAAGAACAAATTCTTATTTACAATGACGGCCTAGGAACAGTGGGTCAACTGCCTTGTACAGGGGCAGAACGACAGATTTTTATCATATCAGCTCAGGGATTTTATCTAGCAACCTTTCGGTTACTGGCCCAACGCTCTAACCACTAGGCCGCCCGCCGCCCTGTACATACGTACATACATACACATAGTTTATCAATGGAGTATGGTAAATAGTGATGGTGGGGAAATAGTTACATGTCATTATATTATTTTGCAAGACATACAGTCTCCATACTTTGACTCCAAGTAGAGGGCTGCGCGTCCTGACAGAGATCATTGTGGTGCATCCTAATTTTCCATGCTGTGGGCAGGAGCGGCCAGTCAGACAGACAATTTTGGGATGAAAATGTTTTTTTTTGGTCGCGCATATTATTTGGAAACAATTGTCTTTTTGCTTTGTATGCATTAGCCTGGGCCTACCTACTGTATTAAAAGCAACCTTTTGGCGCATTATTCACACACTTAGAATTCACTGCTTCCAAGTTCAATAGCCTACCTCTCCTCTCCTAGTTGGGCTTGCAAGATCAAGTGTGCCTACAGTATGTGTGGTCTCAATTAAATAGAGTAGGCTGCCTACACATGGGCGGAAGAGAATCACTTGACAGTAATCTTTCCAAGGAAATTAACTTAAATATAGTTTACTACAGTGTCTGTAAATAAATATTGGTAATGGAAAAAAAGTGTCAGGCCCTCAACTAATGAGAGTCGAGGTACAATCAAACAATTAGATCCTCATTGAAAAGGTAAAGGCTCAAGGCGCACACAGGCTATGGTGAGCAAGCGTTGTGCTTTTTCATTTTCTGTGCCAAAGCTCCAGTATTGTTCATCCAATAGCTCGTTCCCCGCCTTCTTTCTATAGTGAGACAACATGTTTCCAACACATTTATTTCCATGACTAATCAAAAATCATTTTCTCATGGTCTCTCTGCAGCAGACATATAGTGAGCAATATTTGGACCATCAAATCGCAATCAAATATCAGTATGGAAGTGCAACGCATATACAGAATCGTGAGAATTACAATGCATATCGTATCGGCACATATGTATTGTGATAATATCATATTGTGAGGTCCCTGGCAATTCCCAGCCCTAATGGTAAATCGCAAACTTGGGAAGTTGTACATCCTTAATACTCACCTGGGCATTTTACATCCATGAAGTAGGAGTTGGGACTCTGAACCAACCTCTTCTTCTTGTGTCTTTGCCTCTCAGCCACCAAAGTAGGGTGCATTAGGTCCTTAGCGAGCTGCAATACGGATTAATGTGTAAATATATGACTGTACAGTTCATACATTAAGATCCATAGAAAGATATAAACACAGATTAGAAGGGAAATCGTTGGTTATAATAACATTTGATATAACTGTATGTTTTTTTATGTAAATAAGTCAAGGGCGCCCTCTCATGTCTGATACAAAAACTTCAGCAGAGCTATTTTTGAGGCATGCCCAGACATGTATCCCATTCCCGGGACAAGCTCCACTATTTAATTTGTTTATGACATGTGGTGAAAAAGTAATCAATCGTCATACTTGAATAAAAGTAAAATGAAAATTCTATACATCAAATTCCTTATATTAAGCAAACAGCACGATGTTTTACTTACGGACAGACAGTAACACTCCAACACTCAGACAAAATTTACAAACAGTATGTGTTTAGTGAGTCCACCAGATAAGAGGCAGAAGGGATGACAAAACGTTATATTGATAGGTGCGCGAATTGGACCATATTGCTGTCCTGTCTGAGCATTCGAAATGTAACGAGTACTTTTGGGTATATATTTTTACTAAAGTACTTTACACCAATGAAAGCAAGGCCTACAATAAAGAATTAGGCCTACAGTATTTGACTGGCTATTCCAATGGTGTAAACACGATAACGTTATATGTGGCTACTTCCCACATGAGCAAAGAAAAAACACTTACCGACATTGCTTCTCTTAGTTATTGTTATTTCACTGGCACTGTACTTTGATAACAAGATTATCGCACGGCTTTCAGACTGTACACTGATATTGTTGTCGTGAATGTGAAGCTGAGAAGTTGTAAAACTGTATAAAGGGTGAGATCATATAATGGGTGGGATCACATCTTAATGGGTGGGACAATGACTACAAACGCACAATCAGCTGCCTTTTCTATTTTGATTGACAGTGGGGAAGTCGCGCTTCCGGAGCCACGACTGCTGTCAAGAGTGACATGTTGTTTGTCCAATCACTGGTCCAGTATAAATCGAAAAAGAAGTGACATATCCAAATATTTTTTTCAACTAACCATATCTCTTTACACAGCTGCCGGGCGGGATTTCCGCAATAGCTAATAACATGGCGAAGACTTACGATTACTTGTTCAAATTACTCTTAATCGGCGATTCTGGCGTCGGAAAGACTTGTGTGTTGTTCAGATTTTCAGAAGATGCGTTTAACTCAACGTTTATCTCGACAATAGGTATGTACATTTCGTAAGTTTTGTGGTTCGAAAAGTTATGCAGGAGGAGGGGTAGCTAGCTCTCGACCCCAACTAGCAATATTGGTGGTGAGCGCCCATCCTGTCATGCTAACGCTAGCTAACTAGAGCTTGTTTGGTTAGCATTTAGTTCCTCAGCCAGGAAACAACCGGCTTGTTTACAGGGCTCGCTTGACAATAAAACCAGCACTTCAGCATCCCCGGCATACCTCAAATTGAAATGTTCATGATATTTTTTTAGCTGGCGACGTCACCAGCTGACTCCTTAGCTATCTAGCGAACGTTAGCTGTCAGGTGAGCAAGTAAACTACCCTGACTAAGTAACTACACAATATATATATACAAAAGTATGTGGATACCAGTTCAAATGAGTGGATTCCGCTATTTCAGCCACAACCGTTGCTGACAGGTGTATAAAATCGAGCTCACAGCCTTGCAATCTCCATAGACAGACATTGGCAGTAGAATGACCTTACTGAAAACCTCTGTGACTTTCAACGTGGCACCGTCATAGGATGCCACCTTAACAACAAGTCAGTTTGTCAAATGTCTGCCCTGCTAGAGCTGCCCCGTTCAACTATGTGCTGTTATTGTGAAGGGGAAACATCTAGGAGCAACAACGGCTCAGCTATGAAGTAGTAGGCCACACAAGCTCAGTGCTTAAAATTTGTCTGTCCTTGGTTGCAACGCTCACTATTGCTACTGAGTTCCAAACTGCCAACACAATAACTGTTCTTTGGGAGCTTCATGATTTTTTTTTTATCATGGCCGAACTGCCATACACAAGCCTAAGATCACCATGCACAATGCCAAGCTTCGGCTGGAGTGGTGTAAAGCTCGCCCCAATTGAACTCTGGAGCAGTGGAAAAGTGTTCTCTGGAGTGGTCAATCACACCATCTGGGTTTAGCGGATGCCAGGAGAACACTACTTGCCCCAATGCATAGTGTCAATTGTAAAGTTAGGTGGAGGAGGAATAATGTTTTTTATGATTTGGGCTAGGCCCCTTATTTACAGAGAAAGGAAATCGTAACGCTACAGCATACAAGGACATTGTAGACCATTATGTGCTTCCAACTTTGTGGCAACAGTTTGAGGTAGGCCCTTTACTGTTTTAGCATGACAATGCCCCTGTGCACAAACAGATGGTTTGTCGAGATCGGTGTGGAAGAACTTGACTGGCCTGCACAGAGCCCTGACCTTAACCCCATCAAACACCTTTGGGATGAATTCAAACTTCGACTGCGAGCCAGGCCTAATCGCCCAACATCAGTCCGCGGCCTCATTAATGCTCTTGTGGCTGAATGGAAGCAAGTCCACGCAGCAATGTTCCAACATCTAGTGGAAAGCCTTCCCAGAAGAGTGGAGGCTGTTATAGCAGCAATGGGGGAACCAACTCCATATTAATGCCCATGATTTTAGAATGAGATGTTCGACGAGCAGGTGTCTGTTTTTATAGAGTCGCACACTACATGTATAAACTCCCAGTAATTTATTGGGTAAACCTGATGAGCATGTGTCCACATACTTTTGTTCATATTGTGTATTCTAGCTAGCTAATCTAGCAGTGATGTTCATACACAGCAAGCAGTCCAATTTTAGCTGAGAGTTGCATTACAGAAAGGTTAGCTCGGAGGTGAGGTCTCCCCTGAAGTTTTGCAGCAATTTACATTGAAATCGTTGACCTCCTGTGTGTGGCTTGCAACATCATCTAAAAAAATGGGCCTCCCTAGCCAGAACCCAGTCACTCTGGACTTGGTGTCATGCAAATAAGTACTTGCTAGCTTCCGAGCAAATGTTGAATGCAGTCTGCTTTTGCTACCTGTGCATAAACAGTGCTGTACATCAACGTCAAATGGTTGTTTCAAAAATCCTTTGTCATTTGCAACTCTGAGATGACAGTGAAATGTACATCTATTTTAGGTGGGTAGAAGTGCAAGAATTGTCTCACTCTTGCTAATCCCCTCTGCCTTTTTAGGTATTGATTTCAAAATTAGAACAATAGAACTAGACGGGAAGAAGATCAAGCTACAGATATGGTAAGACAGCCCTTTGACTTCTTCACACAGTGTCTTAAATTATGTATTAGAAAGAGCACCTTGGGAATGCTCACAATTGGCCTATAATTCAACAAGTGGGTTGATTCAGGGACAGGAATGAAAGGCTCTCATTGTGTTGTTCTCTTACCAGGGACACAGCTGGCCAGGAGCGGTTTCGAACAATCACAACGGCATATTACAGAGGAGCCATGGTCAGTTGCCTTGCTTCACTATGTCACTCTCACAATGTCAGAAATGTACTAAGCATATGCCTAGCTAGCTAAGAACTTAGTTTGAATTAATTTTTGTATCATATTCGGAGACGTTCATGGCGATCAGTGCATCAACTAATAGATTCCAAACTAGTTTGAGCCGCTCCCTTTTTAGAGTTGTAAATGAAGCAGTACATACCTGAGATCATCCATGGGAGGTGGGTACAATCACCCTGGAATCCTGTTTAGGCCCTTTATAACAATTCGCTATCCTCCCAAGTGTACAGGTTTCTCAAGTTTAACAGGATGCTAATATCTGACATGCTCTGTTTAAATTGGTTGTTTGATTTTACTTCCTCCCCAGGGCATCATGTTAGTCTTCGACATCACCAACGAGAAGTCATTTGAAAACATCAAGAACTGGATAAGGAATATAGAGGAGGTAGTCATCAGAAATTGTAACATTTACATCTCTGCAGGAGAACAGAAGTTAGTGAAATTGAAGGCGTTGCATTGCTCTATAAATGCTATGGATGACTTATCCTCTCTTCCTGTCCAGCATGCCTCTGCAGATGTGGAGAAGATGGTGCTGGGCAACAAGTGTGACGTCAATGACAAGCGACAGGTGTCCAAAGACAGAGGGGAGAAGGTGGGTGATCACTGACCAGTAAATGAAAAGTATATCATAAACTAAATAACTCATAGTGTCTATAGAGTAGATGTCGATTTCTGATTGTGATACTGTCCATGTAGCCACTCGAGGGCACCTGATCCACACAAACTTACATTAAAACGCTGCATGTAAGCTCACAGGATCAGGTGGCTTTGCGAGGCAACATGGACAGTACAATAAGAACTCTACATGTTGACTGAGGTTTTTTGTGTGTGTCCCTCTTATCTCCTGTTGGCAGTTAGCGTTGGAGTACGGTATTAAGTTTATGGAGACCAGTGCAAAGGCCAACATCAACGTGGAGAATGTGAGTTGCAGTGGGGTAAAATTTGATAAGACTATCCAATTAATATGATCAAAGTCTATTAAACCAAATGCCTGACTCGATTCAACATTATAGTAAAACCATGTGCAATTATGTGTTTAGCTGACTAAGATCAAGGAATGGTCATGAGAAGAGAATATCAAAGCAAGTATTATTTAATAACTCTGTTAAATGAATGGATTCACATTAGAGGTCTTCACGGGTCCAAGTCCGAAATGGATCTGGGCTTTCCCACCCAGACCCGATATGAATAAATATATATTTTTAAATATTGTGACCAATTCCAAACGAACCCGAGGACAACTAGACCCATTCCGTATCGACCTAGTTGGCTCCAGACCCGGTCCGATCCGAGTGAGGGAAACAGCAGAAAATTATTTTTACAAGCTACTCTATTAACCGGAGCTAAAGCGTAAGAGGGAGAGGGAGGTGCTGCTTTAGCAGGTGGGGGAGGAGCCGAACTGTGATGGAGTAACACGGGGAGGAAGAGATGGCAACCAACCAAGACGACTCGCACCATAGTAGACTAATGGCTGCCGTAGCGAACTTATTTATCGTCACATATCATTATGTAGTACCTGTCTGGACTGCATCAAACCGGGGGAAGCTAATTAAGCTCGCTAGCTAGGCTAATTGCAGTTTCTCATCCTACAGTTAGAAATAACAACTCCATTCAGAATATTAAGTAGCAGCCTAGCTGTTTGCTCTTGGTCATTGTAGCCTATCCTCCTTTAACATTTAATTACATCATTTTAATTACATCTTCCATTGAGTAGATGTCTCCTAACTTTAGACATACACAGAGGCTCTATGACTGTAGGTTATTGCTGCTTTGATGGCTTATGATAGACCAAAAACAAGCTACACGTGCCATGCTCCACTCTCGTGAAAAGCAAGAGTAGCAGCATAAATTATTAAAATGTTGTTCTCTCTCGACTGCAGCAGTTGCGTTCGGATCTGTACCAGCCCTTACACATACCCGTGACGATCAGACCCGTGACTTTATTTAGAATTCTGGATCCAGACCCGCTCGAGTCCCGGTTTGGGTCTTGGGTATTCGGGTACAAGTGGGTCCGTGAAGACCTCTAATTCACACACAAGTCATAATATTAAGGTTAACTTACAAGACCAAGCATGAACGAAGAGATGCCTACTAGGCCAGTGTCTGAGGAAATATCACACAACCATTATCCAATGGACTGCATGCAGGATAAGAGGGAGAACAGAACTTCATTTCATACATCTGAAGGTGTAAAACCAACCACCATTGACCAATCATATGATACAAAGTTTACAGTAACCTGATCACCCATAGGGTGTCACAGCATCTACAGGCTTGTGTGAGGGGTGAGACTAATGCAAATAAGACAGAATTCCTGAAGACAAACTCCGATTCATTTGTCATTTAAAGTTCACCCTGTACAAATACAAGTTAGCACAGAGATCATGCATCCATATAGACAGCTTCATTTGCCGTGCAGCCCCAGGTGACAGCGAGCACAACGTTTAGGGCCGAGCCTACAGAGTTGACTCATTCCAAGCAGTTCTAAAAACAATGGGAGTACAGTAAAGTTGTGACATTAGTGAAAGACAATGCACATTGTTTTGTCTCTTTTGATTTGATCTCTATTTGCCCTGTTTTTTCACCCTGACATTTTCAGGCATTTATGACCCTTGCCAGAGACATCAAGGCGAAAATGGACAAGAAACTGGTAAGTGTGTGTGTAGTATGTGCACATCTATTTCAATGGGCTATAATGTGTGTTCCCTCTGACTTACACTCAGTGTATGTGTGTTCCAGGAGGGCAACAGTCCTCAGGGCAGCAGTCAGGGGGTGAAGATCACAGAGCAGCCCAAGAAGAGCAGTTTCTTCCGCTGCACCCTCCTGTGAGGACCACGGCCTTCTCATTGTCCACAGCTGGACAGAACTGGACTGAGCTTGCTCAGAGCTCTCCTCTCTTTCGCCCTGTTCTCATCCCTTTCTCATTCCCCATATCCCAGGCCTCTTTGGGTTTTGAGCTTTTTTTTTCTGATTCACCATGTGTCCCCCAGTTTAAAAACAGATGTATTCATTGGTCAGGTGGATCAATCAGTTGCTCAATCAGGGTTGTTAGATGGAGATCTCTATACCGGGCACTCCTCATGCTCTTATATCGTTTCTCATAATTACACTTAGGCTTCTGCTCCCCCTCTCCTCTCTTTGTCTTATGCAACTGGTATTGTTACAGGTACTTCATGTTGCTATGTGGTTGCACTGCTGCCAAAGTTGATCCTTAGTGAGTTTTTTTTCCTTCTCAACATGAATTAACCTTAAAAGCAGTGGCTTATTTCCATGATAAGACTAGTTAACCATCATATACATCTGACGTCTTCTGTCAGAGTTGCCTTCTGTGTCATCTAGCTACTACTATGGAGATCTATGCGTCCCTGTTTTTTTCCTTTCTCAAATGATAGTGATTCTCTCTATTCTACCTTGACATTACTCATTTGCCATCCAAGAAAGACACTTATGTTCTTAAGATAATACCTAGAAAAATTCTGAAGTCTTACCATGTTAATAGTGAAGATGTGTGAGGTGAGGACAGTGGGAAGGTAGGCCCCTAAATGGCAGGCAATCCAAGAAATAAGATGAGTAGGTGGCCAGTACGTTATAATAAACTTTAGTGAGCTGTTAACAGAAAATATACATATTGGAGCAGATCGGCATTGTACTTGAGGACGCACAACTGCAATGCATTTTGACGCTGAATGTAGAGAAATCAAAAAGCGTTGCAGTTGTGCGTCCTCATGTACAATGCCGATCTGCTCCAATATGTATATATTTCTGTTAACAGTTCACTAAAATGTATTGCAACGTACTGGCTGCCTAATCATGTTTTTTGTTTTTTTTTCAATAGTGGACATTCCATCTTAGACATACCTAAAAAATAAAATAAAAATACCTGTGTTCATCATTTTACATGTACTCTATCGTTATGCAGTTCCAATTTGTTTCCTGCGCAAGGTTTATCAACCATATTTGAGTGGTAAAACAATTCTGTGCCGATATCTGCACATTTTGATTGCACTTTAGTAATGAAATTGGCTTCACTGCTTAACATTTGCAAAAGCATGTCTTATTCTGTTAGCTTGTATAGGAATATGTCAGTGTTCTTTAGAACTATTACATTCCGGAACTTCCAGTGGCTGTCAGTTGAAATCTGTTCCACAGTAACATCAGTCTAGTTGGAGCACAATTCATTTCCTAACAATTGAGTTGCATAAATTGCCCACAACTTTGGTTTTGGCATTCGAAATGTGTTTTAATATTAAACCACTCCACAAAATGTTTTCTTTGCCCCAATTTTGAATATTGTGTGTGATGTGGAGAACACTGAAACAGAGAGAATCTTTTGGGTGGTAATAATCACTTTGTCATGGATTATAATTATTTTTTTAAAGTCATGTCTTGGGCAACCTTTTCAAATGCCAACCTCAACCTATTCCTTATTTGTTTACTGGTTGTTAAATTGTGATACTGTAATACCATTCGGGTTTAGTTGTGTGGCCTTTGTCTTTCTAAGCCTGTTTTAATGCTGCTGTTGTCAGTATTTGTGGCAGAAAATTAGTGACAATGGCGCAAATATTAGTCTGCCTTGTAGTTGTTTTGTAGGCCTATAGTCCATTCCAACTAAAGTACATGTTATGGTTATAAGAACTCAATTGAGTAACGTCAACCTACTGTATTGAGAATATTTGAAATACAATATGCATTGACAGTCCATTTCACTAGAGAACCACTCCTGCAGCTTTTTTTAGTCGAGGATAGTAGCTATATGTTTTCCTAGTACTTGCTGCTTTGAAACTGAAGAGACCCACATTTTGGTGTTGATAATTACTATTCATGTGCCAGTATTAAGACAATCTAATTCTGGGTGTTTTGGGTTTGTTGCAGTTTTACATTGAATGCATTGGCATCAGTACTTTTTCTAAGCACTAGGGGGCAATGTAGTGACATGGCAATGAACTAAAATGTCACAAGCAACGAGTCAAAAGGACATGTAGTCAGTATTTTCAGTGAAACAACATCCAAATATGAAAGTGCCCTTGTAGAAACCCTTGCCAGAGTTGAAATATTCTTCCAGTCCCTATCCTCAAGACTTAATCATAGTTTCAGTGATTTTTAGTCCGTTATAGGGTGACAATGTTAAATGGATGCCTGGAGGAAAGTAGCTTTGCTTATTGGAGTTTGCGTTTCGGTTTCGTTCTCCTTCCTTGCTTGCCCTTCCCTCTGAATTTGCCACTGTCCATGACAGCGTCTTATTTTCACCTAATACTTGATATCATGGTCTTTGCAACTATGCATCATGAGGCTGTAGGTCCTCTTGAGGGTTTGCACATTTGACTTGAAGAGCTTTTCTTTGATATTAGACATGTGCAAAGGATCATTATTGCATTGCTTTCTGTTCTCTTTATACTTTGTCACTCCCATCATTCCCATTCAATCCGTCTTAATGTGGAACTTGCATTCCATTTGTCAACACAAACATTTCTAGGAAATTGAGCACATATTAAATCACATCAAAAGGAAACGACTTCCCCCTGATTTTGCACAGCTCTTATCTCTACTTGTGACCAAGTAAATTGTATTTAGAAATACTGTATATTATTTTGCGGATGAGCTTTTCATGTCCTCTCTTGTGTAGAACATCACGAGTGGCACAGTCAGTTTGCTGAACCGCTGTGTATGTTCAGGACCTTGTATAGGTCTGGCAAATGTTTATTCAGAATAGCAATTATGACGGTTTCGTTTCCTTTTGGTGGAACTATTTGTACATCTTTTTCAGTTCATAAATCATTCCAGCATTCCATGTTCAAGACAATTTGGATTTCATAGATAACTTATGGAAAATGGGGGAGAAATGGCATTTAGAAAACAATTGTAAATAAGAAAGATCTAAAATGATTGTACTGTACTTTCATAAATATTACTGAATTGATCTACACCTTTTGTAGATGTGTACTTTTGATGATTTATTAAAATGATTGTACTGTACTTTCACAAATATTACTGAATTGATCTACACCTTTTGTAGATGTACTTTTGATGATTTATTAAAATGATTATTTTAAAACTTGCTGCAGTTTCTCAATTGACTTACAACTTATTAGGCCACCATCATTGTCCCAATGAATTCCTTCCTATAATATTAAGGGAACCGTTAGCCATGCAGAAATGTCAGATATTTATATCCCAAGATCGGCCACAACGAAACTCGTTTTTATTTTTCTTACTTTCGATTGCACCTGTGCTGTATATCTTATCAATCGTATATATTGAAGAGGACTACTCCTATAGAATTAAAATTAAATGTTTAAATTAGCTTGATAAAGCTGTAATTGGTATTGAGGCTAGGCAAGGCTATTTTACGACGATAGACCTACCAGATTCACGCATGGGAAAAATATCTCCACCCTTTTCCCTCACAGGAGCTAACTTGTAAAGGTGTGTGAACAGCGCAAAGCTTCAGTTTCGAGTTGCTCCTCATGAGGTAAATTGCTTTATTGAAAAGGCGACAAAAATTGTAACTAGCCACAACAGGTGCGTAGACAATGTAATGTTCGTTTTATTTGTGGGATTGGACAACTTTTCTTATTATGTACATTTTCAAAGAAGAGTATTTGTTTTGTTAGACAATGTGGTATGCAGATGTATAGTTAGTAGGCCTAATTACTCGGGTATTACTATAGTTTTAGTATTCATTTGGATGCATTTTTTGTATCTGGTTTTACCCACTTGTCTAAATAATATTTGAATATTAAGAGCAGAGTAAAAAAAATAAAGATTTCCATTGAGGCCAACAATGTATGTGAAGCTATTTCACTTTGTGTTAACTGTCTCAGTTTAAATGTAGTTGAAGATATACGTAATACTAATCCAAGGTTTATTAGTGCTACTAAATATTTGGCAGCATAAATGTCTTTGTTGCCCTAATGTAAATAAGTATCAACCAGCCAGCTGAATGGTCTTCCTCTTTGAATTCAGAAACTGCAAATTATAGAGGAACAATCAGAGCAATAGCGAAGTGCTCTTTGAAGTTGGGGTGATTACATCTTTTACCTTCTTACAGTTTATAACTGGACATTAAATCTGTCATTTATACCAAATGTGTTTATACTGTCCTTTAAAAAATAATTGTTGACATGTCAAACTGGCAATGGAATAACATTTAGAGAATGAGGGGTGCTTCCTGACATCATTCTTTACTGTATGTTACCAGGACACAACTGGGGGGGTATGGATGGAACACAGACTCAGGGAAGACATGACGCCCTTTCCTGGTTCACTGAGTTCCAACTGGACTGTGTCATCAGGAATGGGGTAGTTCCAGAATGGTTCCATGGCATTATTTCCAGGAAGTAAGTTCTCAAATTGTGTCTCTGTTTCTTTTCCCTGATGAACAACATGGATGAGACCAATGTGTGGCTTGTGGTGAAGGATAAACTGTATGCTTTATGAATGTTATTGTCTTACAGTAGGGCACTAAGTTTGTTCTAACGTCGTAGTGTTTATTCACCGCAGGGTTGCTGAGGAAATGCTCCTGTCCAATCCCACAGGCTACTTCCTGATCCGTGTCAGTGAAAGCAGGATAGGATACACACTCTCCTATCGGTAAGCCTCTGTGCTTTGTACATGAGATAGACAACTCCAGGTGAGGCATCATTAGATTGGTTGTTTGTTCAGCTGATGACAATAAGCATATTGGTGTGTTCTGTTTCCATAGCTTTTATCCTATTCTACGTCAATGCCACATACTACCCACTCTGAAACGTCATGTTCTATTCAACGGTGTAGTTCAAAGTCCATCTGCATTTCCTCATCAAAATAAATTCTCTGTGCATCTAGTGCCACTGATCGGTGCAGGCACTTCATGATCGATGTGCTGAAGGACAATCGCTACATTATTGTAGGAGAGGACATGCATCACAGCTCACTGCAAGACCTGGTGAACTTTCACCGCAGGGTGTCTATCATGCCTTTCAATGAGCTGCTGACTGTAGCTTGTGGACAGGTGAGGAACTATACTTGATTCAGTAAACTACAAACTACCGTATTGTTTATTTTGTATACACACCAGTACGCTATAGGCTTGAATTGAGTTGGTCTCATATAGCATAAACACACAGTGGTCCGGGTACGGTACACTGTGCTGCATTTCTGTACACTGTTTTGGATACATTAGTGAATTGACGTGTGTTTGACTCAACATTCTCCCCCTTCATCTACTTCTTGTTGTAGGTATCAAAGGACAAGACTGATTATGCAGAACTGTTATTCCCCAAAAGACCAGCCATGAACCCTAATCATGGTGTGTTGCCAAATAACCCCCCACACATGCACAGTAGTACTCATCTGAAAGTAGCTGAGGACATTCCACCTGCCCTCCCACATCGTCCCAGCACATTGAGTGACCCTGCCGGCCCACCTCCAAACACTAGCACACCACCTGTATCTCCAAACACCCCTTCTCCCAGACTCTACCCCTGCCTGGAGACTGAGTTAAACACACTGAGCTTCCAAACCCCAAGCATGGTAAAGACGCTGGACTATCATAGTGTTTACAGTATGTGTTTGTTGGGGGATAGGGCTAAATCTTTATTTTCATACTTTGAATGGTGAGATAATGCTATTGCAAATGTGTTGTAGGCCTACATTGCCATAATATTGAGGTTTCCTAACTCTGGGTCTAAAAAAAACTAAATACCTACATATTTCATTGTAGGTTAAGCAAACTAAGGTTAGACTGAATTTATTCTTTTCATTCCAGGTAGATCATACTGCTAAACCAGTGCCATTGCCCAGGAAAATGCATGTAGTCACCACGGCCCAGCCGGACCAACCTCCTGAGTTACCTGCCAGAGGCCCTGCTCTACCACAGAGAAAGGACACGGACCAGAGCAGCACAACATCTAAAGGTCCCACAGAACCCAGGACTGTGGGTACAGGCAGACCACAGACCCGACCAAACACACACCACCAGGACCCAAACTCCAACCAACAGAAGATTCAAGATGTAAAGTCCGTGGTCAGCAACCTGAGCTACTTCAGGAGGAAGTTCCATAAGAAGAGAAGTGCCTCTCAGGAGCACATGTATGCAGAGATTAGTGTGGAGGATGAGCAGGGGAAAGACCAGGGGAAACTCACAACCGTGGAGGCTAGAGATAGGGATATTGATACAGCTGCTGATAACGAGTATCAGATGCTACCAGGAGAGATTGACAATGGCCTTCCACCCATCACTGCTGTCACCGCTGTTAGACCCACGGACTGTGGGTTACTGCCAGAGTATCTGAACCCTCCTCCTTTTGCCCCTGGATACTAATGTCCACTTCTCTACCCTCAGGATGGCTGGGGGGCCAAACGGACACATGCATTTTGAGAAGGCACTGACGAGTTAAAGTTAGTCTGAAGATTTTCTAATTTAACTGGATATATCTAGAATCTCTTTTACAACGTAACATTG
The DNA here is from genome assembly GCF_018296145.1 of Oncorhynchus tshawytscha. Classification (NCBI taxonomy): domain Eukaryota; kingdom Metazoa; phylum Chordata; class Actinopteri; order Salmoniformes; family Salmonidae; genus Oncorhynchus; species Oncorhynchus tshawytscha. The sequence continues at coordinate 51,394,857 of NC_056433.1, forward strand.
AGAACTATTTATGTCTGCAACCAGCTCTGGTTAGTGATTAGACAATATCCAATGTGTTTTTTTTACAGTGCTATGTATGGTCAACTATTTCATATCAAATGTGAAAATACTTTTGTTTTATTTAATTTGATGTGAGGAATTATGTTAGACATCTATGTATTATTTTCATTAAAATACAACCATGGCAAATACCTGTTTCAATTGCCCATCCAGTTATGTGATACAACTTTGTTTCTGCAAGAGATGGCAGTCAAATGCTGATCTGTTATCAACAATGTAATAGGGAAGTGTGCTCTCAGAGATAGGTGCTGGTCTAACTGGTTTGACCAGATGAATGTGAGTGAGACAATCGGGAGAATCAAGTGACAACGTGGGCATTCGGGTGCATTCAGAAAGTATTCAGACACCTTCACTTCTTCCACATTTTGTTACGTTTCAGCCTTATTCTAAAATTGATTAAATTGTTTTTCCTCAATATACACACAATATCCCATAATGACAAAGCAAAAACAGGTTTTTAGACATTTTTGCAAATGTATTAAAAATGAAAACTATCACATTTACATACTGTAAGTATTTAGACCCTTTACTCAGTACTTTGTTCATGCACCTTTTGGCAGCGTTTACAGCCTCGAGTCTAATTGGGTATGACGCTACAAGCTTGGCTCACCTGCATTTAGGGAGTTTCTCCCATTCTTCTCTGCAGATCCTCTCAAGCTCTGTCAGGTTGGATGGGGAGTGTCGCTGCACAGCTACAGTGCCTTGCGAAAGTATTCGGCCCCCTTGAACTTTGCGACCTTTTGCCACATTTCAAGCTTCAAACATAAATATATAAAACTGTATTTTTTTGTGAAGAATCAACAACAAGTGGGACACAATCATGAAGTGGAACGACATTTATTGGATATTTCAAACTTTTTTAACAAATCAAAAACTGAAAAATTGGGCGTGCAAAATTATTCAGCCCCTTTACTTTCAGTGCAGCAAACTCTCTCCAGAAGTTCAGTGAGGATCTCTGAATGATCCAATGTTGACCTAAATGACTAATGATGATAAATACAATCCACCTGTGTGTAATCAAGTCTCCGTATAAATGCACCTGCACTGTGATAGTCTCAGAGGTCCATTAAAAGCGCAGAGAGCATCATGAAGAACAAGGAACACACCAGGCAGGTCCGAGATACTGTTGTGAAGAGGTTTAAAGCCGTATTTGGATACAAAAAGATTTCCCAAGCTTTAAACATCCCAAGGAGCACTGTGCAAGCGATAATATTGAAATGGAAGGAGTATCAGACCACTGCAAATCTACCAAGACCTGGCCGTCCCTCTAAACTTTCAGCTCATACAAGGAGAAGACTGATCAGAGATGCAGCCAAGAGGCCCATGATCACTCTGGATGAACTGCAGAGATCTACAGCTGAGGTGGGAGACTCTGTCCATAGGACAACAATCAGTCGTATATTGCACAAATCTGGCCTTTATGGAAGAGTGGCAAGAAGAAAGCCATTTCTTAAAGATATCCATAAAAAGTGTCGTTTAAAGTTTGCCACAAGCCACTTGGGAGACACACCAAACATGTGGAAGATGGTGCTCTGGTCAGATGAAACCAAAATTGAACTTTTTGGCAACAATGCAAAACGTTATGTTTGGCGTAAAAGCAACACAGCTCATCACCCTGAACACACCATCCCCACTGTCAAACATGGTGGTGGCAGCATCATGGTTTGGGCCTGCTTTTCTTCAGCAGGGACAGGGAAGATGGTTAAAATTGATGGGAAGATGGATGGAGCCAAATACAGGACCATTCTGGAAGAAAACCTGATGGAGTCTGCAAAAGACCTGAGACTGGGACGGAGATTTGTCTTCCAACAAGACAATGATCCAAAACATAAAGCAAAATCTACAATGGAATGGTTCAAAAATAAACATATCCAGGTGTTAGAATGGCCAAGTCAAAGTCCAGACCTGAATCCAATCGAGAATCTGTGGAAAGAACTGAAAACTGCTGTTCACAAATGCTCTCCATCCAACCTCACTGAGCTCGAGCTGTTTTGCAAGGAGGAATGGGAAAAAATGTCAGTCTCTTGATGTGCAAAACTGATAGAGACATACCCCAAGCGACTTACAGCTGTAATCGCAGCAAAAGGTGGCGCTACAAAGTATTAACTTAAGGGGGCTGAATAATTTTGCACGCCCAATTTTTCAGTTTTTGATTTGTTAAAAAAGTTTGAAATATCCAATAAATGTCGTTCCACTTCATGATTGTGTCCCACTTGTTGTTGATTCTTCACAAAAAAATACAGTTTTATATCTTTATGTTTGAAGCCTGAAATGTGGCAAAAGGTCGCAAAGTTCAAGGGGGCCGAATACTTTCGCAAGGCACTGTATTTTCAGGTCTCTCCAGAGATGTTCAATCGGGTTCAAGTCCGGATTCTGGCTGGGCTACTCAAGGACATTGAGACTTGTCCTGAAGCCACTCCTGTGTTGTCTTTGCTGTGTGCTTAGGGTCATTGTCCTGTTGGAAGGGATCCTTCGCCCCAGTCTGATGTCCTGAGTGCTCCGGAGCAGGTTTTCATCAAGGATCTCTCTGTATTTTGCTCCGTTCATCAGTCCCTGCAGCTGAAAAACATCCCCACAGCATGATGTTGCCACCACCATGCTTCACCGTAGGGATGGTATTGGCGAGGTGATGAGCGGTGCCTGGGTTCCTTCAGATGTGATGCTTGGCACTCTTCCTAGTGCTGGCCGCCTGGCCAAACTGAGCAATCGTGAAAGAACGGCCTTTGTCAGGGAGGTGACCAAGAACCTAATTGTCATTCTGACAGAACTCCAGAGTTCCTCTGTGGAGATGGGAGAACCTTCCAGAAAGACAACCATCTCTGCAGCACTCCACCAATCAGGTCTTTATGATACGAGTGGCCAGACAGAAGCCACTCCTCAGGAAAAGGCACATGACAGCCTGCTTGGAATTTGCCAAAAGGCACCAGACACAAGATTCTCTGGTCTGATGAAACCAAGATTGAACTTTTTGGCCTGAATGCCAAGCGTCAGGTCTCGAGGAAAACAGGCACCATCCCTACGGTGAAGTCTGATGGTGGCAGCATCTTGCTGTGGAGATGTTTTTCAGCGGCAGAGAATGGGAGACTTGTCAGGATTAAGGGAAAGATGAACGGAGAACAGTACAGAGCGACCCTTGAATACTGGGGCGAAGGTTCACCTTTCAACAGGACAACGACCCTAAGCACACAGCCAGCCAGAGCACAGAACACGATCTAACATCTCTGGAGAGACCTGAAAATAGCTGTGCAGTGACGCTCCCCATTCAACTTCACAGAGCTTGAGAGGATCTGCAGAGAAGAATGGGAGAAACTCCGCACATACTGGTGTGCTAAGCTTGTAGTGTCATACCCAAGAAGAGTAAAGGCTGTAATCGCTGCCAAAGGTGCTTCAACAAAGTACTGAGTAAAGGGTCCGAATACTTATGTAAATGTGATATTGAAAAAACAATGTATTAGGTGCAAAAATGTATAAAAACCTGTTTTTGCTTTGTCATTATGGGGTATTGTGTGTAGATTGATGATGGGGGGAAACAATTTAATCAATTTTAGAATAAGGCTGTAATGTAACAAAATGTGGATGGACTCAAGGGGTCTGAAAACTTATCCGAATACCCTGTATGTCGTCTGCACATGCAGGTGATAGAAAGCTGAAAGCACTACCATCGTTTTTAAAAAGTCTGTTTAATAATTATTTCCTGTGTACATTTTGTCACAAATTCCATCTGCATAATGACTAATCACCTAGACAACAGGTTGAGTAAATTAAACTGTAATTGTATTTAAGAATCTGGCTTGCAGTGGTCCTGAAAGCACCCCTTCCAAATTATTGTACAGACAAACGGGGTTAGGGTAGGTGGGGTTCCGTGTATATCGTGGCCAATGGTTTTCCGATGTAAAACAGCAACGTGAAAACTGTTGTTTTTTTTCAAAACGAGAAACGCTTTGATTTTTGTCATCTCGTTTTCAGAACATGAACAAAACAACAATTAGCTTTTTATGCATTTTTTTTCTCTCTTTTCTTTTTTAAAAATGGTTAGTTTTTTGTTATCTCGATTTATGCATATAAAAAACAACATGATATTTCGAATTGCAGTGGGTGGGGTTACATGTGGAATGTCTGTCATTGGCCAAATGCACGGCCAACACTTCCTGTCCCTTCAAAATAAGAGTTAACTCTTTCTAACGTTTTTCTATTAATCTACTATGAATTAATGTATTATTCATTCACTATTAATCTGTTATTAATGCATCTACTGTAACATACATGGTAGGCTTTTTCTACATGCTATCAATGTTTGTAAAGGGGTTTGTGTGTCTCTGTGCTAACCATCATGCACAGTAAAAATCTTCTGTCCTCGGCTGAAACACTCACTTCCCGAGTTCCAAACTGCCTCTGGAAGTAATTCAGCACAATAACTGTTCGTCTGGAGTTTCATGAAATGGAGTTTCATGAAATGGGTTTCCATGGCCGAGCAGCAGACACAAGCCTAAGATCACCATGTGCAGTGCTAAGCATCGGCTGGAGTGGTGTAAAGCTCGCTGCCATTGGACTCTAGAGCAGGGGAAACGCATTCTTTGGAGTAATATTTCACGCTTCACCATATTGCAGTCCGATGGATGAATCTGGGTTTGGCAGATGCCAGGAGAACGCTATCTGCCCCAATGCATAGTGCCAAGTGTAAAGTTTGGGGCTGTTTTTCATGGTTTGGGCTAGGAAATCTTAACGCTACAGCATACAATGACATTCTAGATAATTCTGTGCTTCCAACATTGTGGCAACAGTTTGGGGAAGGCCCTTACCTGTTTCAGCCTGACAATGCCCCTGTGCACAAAGCGAGGTCCATACAGAAATGGTTTGTCGAGATCGGTGCGGAAGAACTTGACTGGCCTGCACAGAGCCCTGACCTTAACCCCATCGAACACATTTGGGATGAATTGGAATGTAAACTGTGAGCCAGGACTAATCACCCAACATCAGTGCCTGACCTCAATATGGCTCTTGTGGGTGGAGTGCAAAAGAGCTTTGTGTGCATCTCTGTGTGTGGAGTAAAGGTGGTCTAGAGTTTTTTGACATACTGGTAGAAATTAGGTCAAACGGATTTTAGTTTTGCTGCATTAAAGTGCCCGGCCACTAAGAGCGCCGCATCTGGAGGAGCATTTTCTTGTTTACTTATGACAGCTCGCTGAGTGCGGCCTTAGTACCAGCATCGGTATGTGGTGGTAAATAGACAGCCATGAAGAAGATAGATGAAAACTCTCTTGGTAAATAGTGTGGTTTACAGTTTATCATGAAGTACTAACAGGCGAGCAAAACCTTGAGACTTCCTTAATATTAGAGCACACCAGCTGTTGTTGATAAAGAAAAATAGATCACCCCCCAATCTTACAGGAGGTTGCTGCTCTGTCTTGTTGATGCACAAAAAACCCAGCTAACTGTATATTATCCATGTCCTTGTTCAGCCAGGACTCAGAGAAATATAGGACATTACAGTTTTTAATATCCCGTTGATAGGATAGTCTCGAACGAAGTTCATCCAGTCTATTCTCCAGTGATTGCATGTTCACCAGTGGAACGGAGGGTAGAGGCGGATTATCCATTCGCCGATGCAGTCTCGCCAGGCATCCGGCTTGTCGACCCCTGGAGCGGCACCTCCTCTTCTTACGAATGACAGGGTTTTGGGCCTGGTCCGGGAAGAACATTATATCCTTTCCGTACGACTCATTAAAGAAAACATCCTTGTCCAGATCGAGGTGAGAAATCGCTGTTCTGATGTCCAAAAGCTATTTTCGGTCATAGGAAATGATGACAAAAAAAGTTAAAAACACACAAAATATCACAATTTGTCAGGAGCCGTAAGAACCGCGGCAATCCCCTCCCGGCACCATTCTTACAAAGCAGCATTCTACAGCAGCATTCTAGAATTCTATTGGGGTCTAAAGGGTTAATTACTGTTTCCCCTTCCCATGTGAAGCCCACTGGTGTTGATAGGGTTAATTGTTTTCTGTATTTTATTTGGATTTTTGCACTATTGTGCTGTATTAACTATTTGTGAGCCCAGTGTAAGTAGGAAGGGGAAACAGTAATTAAAGGGATAGTCATACTCAAATGACAAACACTTCAACAGGAGGTCAAAACCTGAGAATTCTACCTGAATTTGATAAAGTTGGTATATATTTTCCGAGCTGCAGGAAGGAGAGACAAGGAAGATGTGTCTATCCTCAGCTTCGGATGAACACATCCTCCACATCTCTCTTCCCCAGCTGGTATTGAAGCATGAGTGAGTGGGGTACTGCTGCCCCACAGGAGAAGGGGAGACAGGGAAGGTGTCGCTCTTCGGCGTCAGATGGACACATCCTCCCAATCTCTCCATCCGCAAGCTAGGACATACCATCCCTCACTCCATACCATTCTCCACCCTCAAATACACCCCGCTACCCAAGTCCATCATGGCACAGGTGCCTCCACACCCCTGGCCCGTCTCCTCCTTCCTCCTTCCTGGTCTGCTGCCAGCTGCAACCACCTCTTCATGACTGACTCCACTGTACTTTAGATGTTTTGGGATTCTTCCGGACAGCAGCGGAACAAGAGCACAATTGGTTGGAAATATGTGAAATGTAGTTGTAACAGGTGAATGGAATGCTGTAAAATTGAATCTCTCAAAAAGAGCATGACATACAAAGTGGAATGAAACTCACCAGTTTCAGTTTGAAGTCGGCCCCCTGAAGTTTGGTTTCCAGGCTCTGGAGACCTTGTTGATCCTTAGATGGCAAAAGGCCTTCTTCAATCACATATTCTGCAGCATTCCACTATGAATTGTATGATGATTGTTTTCTGTTCCATGCTTGATGAGCATTTCCTGAATTAACGCTGAGGGGCATTTCACAATAACACAACGAGGTGGACTAGAGTGAAGTATATTGCTGCCCACCAGGAGGAGAGATTGGGAAGATGTATTTTTCCTCTGCAACGGATGGACACATCCTCCCCATCTCTCCCTCCACCAGCTGACACTGAAACATGAGCAAGTGAGGTATCGTTGCCCACCTAGATAAGAAGGAGAGACAGGGAATATGTTGTCTATCCTCGGCGTAGGATGGACCCATCTCTCCCTTGTGCGTCTGATGAATCCTTGGGTTTTCTTGTGGTGGTGTCTGCTGGGGCCTAGGTCTTGCAAGGTCTTGAGGAATCTGGTGGGCTAGAGATAGGAAAGGAAATAAGGAAAGGATGTTTCTGAACACGTCGACATTAATGTGGATGATACCATTATTATGGATAATCATGAATACATTGTGAAAGATAAAAAGTGAGAAAGTTACAGAAGGACAAAGATCATACCCCCCACAAAAATGCTAATCTCCCCTGTTATTGGTAATGGTGATGGAGGTTAGCATGTTTTGTTGTAGCCTCTGTAACCTTCTCACTCATCATTATTCCTGATTTTTCTGATCATGGCATTATAATATACTGCCATAACAAGCAAAAAGGCAGTAACTGCTCATTTGGTCAGAAATTAGTTCATGTCATTTTTGCTACATTAAATACATGCTTAATCATATGGACAAGTATCCTGTCACATCCTGACCTTAGTTCCTTTTTTATGTCTCTATTTTAGTTTGGTCAGGGTGTGAGTTGGGGTGGGCTTTCTATGTTTTGTTCTGTGTGTTATATTTCTAGGTGTTTGGCCTGGTATGGTTCCCAATCAGAGGCAGCTGTCAATCGTTGTCTCTGATTGAGAACCATACTTAGGCAGCCTGTTTTCCCACTATGGGTTGTGGGTAGTTGTTTTCTGTTTTGTGTATTGCACCTTGCAGAACTGTTCGTTTGTCATTTATTTTGTTCAAGTATTCGTATTGATTAAAAGGTATTATGAATACTTAGCACGCTGCACCTTGGTCTTCTCCTTCTCCCGACAACAGACTCTATTGTATTGTGTTTTGGAGAAAATGGGGGTAGTGTTAGCAGTAACTGCATAAAGTTACTGTGAAACCAAGGTAAATGAAAGTCATTTGGCTCAGTTTCACACTCTGAGCAGTTACTGCCTTTTTGCTTGGTAGGCAGTATAGTTCAGAAACATTTTACTGTATCCACTTACATAGACAGAAAATTATTCCAGTGATCATTCAGTTTCTATTGGGAAAAACACAGCCCAAAACAAACTCAAATTGGGGTACTAGATGTATAAAGTGCTTCAATTTCTAAACGGTAAAAACAGATATGTATGAAAATCCCCATAGGAAACATGCTGTGAGTATAGAGCCAAATATTATTATTACATTTGTGTTAGCTTCACTGTACAAATACATACAAGGGGAGTGACTGTGGTAGGGAGATTAACCACAGTCAATAGTATTAATGTTAGTTTTAGTGCAAGGCCAGTGTATTTAGTGACAGGCCATGCTGTCCTTCAACTACACTGATATGAAAAACCTGCACAGAAAAGGAGACAATGATGGGGTCCCCTCGGGGCATTGTGCTTAGTTCCCTCCTGTACTCCCTGTTCACCCACGACTGCGTGGCCGTGCACGACACCAACACCATTATTAACTTTTCCGACAACAGGGCGGTGGTAGGCCTGATCACCGACGATGATGATTCAGTCTTTAAGGAAGTTAGACCTGGCAGTGTTGTGTCAGGACAGCAACCTCCCTCTCAACGTGGGAAAGACAAAGGAGCTGATCGTAGACCACAGGAAACATCAACAGGGCTGTAGTGGAGCAGGTCGAGAGCTTCAAGTTCTGTTGTGTCCACATCACTAAGGACCTATCATGGTCCAAACACACCAACTCAGTCGTGAAGAGGGCACGACAACGCCTCTTCCCCCTCAGGAGGCTGAAAAGATTTGGCATGGCCCTCAGATCCTCAAAAAGTTCTACATCTGCATCATTGAGAGTATCTTGACTGGCTGCATCAATGCTTGGTATGGAAACTGCTCTGCATCCGACCGCAAGGCACTACAGAGGGTAGTGCTTACGGCCCAGTACATCACTGGGGCCAAGCTCCCTGCCATCCAGTAACTCTATACCAGGCGGTGTCAGAGGAAAGCCCTCAAAATTGTCAAAGACTACAGCCACCCAAGTCACAGACTGTCGTCTCTGCTACCACACAGCAAGCGGCACTGGAGCACCAAGTCTGGGACCAAAAGGCTCCTGAACAGCTTCTACCCCCCAGCCATAAGACTGCTAAATAGTTAGCCAATACATACTGGGTGAGTGTATGTGGTAGGGAGATTTAGCCACAGTCAATAGTATTCATGTTAGTTTTAGTGAGAGGCCAATGTTTTAGTGACTGTCCTTCAACTACAGTGATATGAAGAACCTAGACAGGTTAAGGCAAAATTACCTGAGAAAAATCTTAAAAGGAGACGATGATGATGTTGAGATGCAGCCAGGGTAGCAGTGCAAGTAAGTGCATCAGGATCAGTTGGTCTAATGGAAAAGGTCGGTCTGTGATTGAAGTGTTTGTCTCTTGATTCAGTGGCAGACATTCAAAATATTGTTCTGTAGAGCAGACATAACATTGTGTGATTTCTCTATGCTACAGACCTTGGGGACCCGTACAGATAGTTACAATCTGTAAATAAGTAGCTATCCAGGTAGCCTGTTACGTCATCTGATAGCTAGCTAACGCTATCGCTGGACCAAAGATACTAAAGGATGGATTGAAATGTACAGAATTGGTATCTGGAGGAAAATGGGGGAGGGTCATGCTTTTTCAATTTCAGTCAAGGGGAGAGTTTTTTTTTTTATCATGTCATTGTGTTTTAGAATGAGCTGCTTGTTAGGCTATACAGTATATCTATGTGTGCCCTATGCCGACCCTCATCTCTGATTCTCAGCTGGGTGCACAATATCAAGTTCACATATAGGCTATTTAGTGTGGTCTCAATCTATAGGCTACGAACTGCATGCTCAAAGAAACACAAAGTTACAGTATATTTCTAAGATAGCTGCTGGGATGGTGTAAACAAAACTAAGATATATTATACACGGCAATGGATATATATATTCCAACCCTGAGCCCCGGCCTGCTCTACTCTTGCTGATCAAAACCTTTTTTCTGTGCTGCCTAAACAATGCTGTGCTGTGTAGGCCTTCATGGGCAGTTCAGGAAGAGAATCAAAGGTTTCTTCCGAATTTGTGTTTTGTTTGGGCCTAGTCCAAAAAATGCAATATCTTGCGGGCGGATTAGCCTATAGCATATGTTCTGTTCAATTTGAGAAGGAAAGCGCAAAGACGAGGAGGACCAGAGGTCAACTTTGATAGTTTGATACAACTATAATTGATTTGAATAAAAACTGTTTCTTACCCATGACGTATTCATCAGAGATATTGTCTTCAAAATAAGCCAGATTCAAGTAACTTACATTGTGTTGCTGAAACATGAAACAGCGGCTGAGGCACAATCGGAAATGGACATGGAAATGGACATGGCTCACGGTGCTGAAAGTAGGCAAATTCAAGTAGACATAATTCATTTCAACGTCTTCATTTGAATGCGACTCACAACTAGACGGCTTTGTGTTGGAGTCTATTCCTTACTATTTAAGAAATAAGAGGTAGACCTACCTGTTTAACAGAAAAATGTTTGCCCATGCTACAGATGGCTGTTTTGGTCCACTAATACAGGACTAATACAGGTCCAGTGTACTACTTTTGGGGGAAAAGTAATATTCTAAAAAAATAATAGAGTTTCTCAGGGGGTGCTTTATGCCCGCCCACCCTAAAAAGCCTACCTCTGTGTCAGTGACTGTTAAAGTTAAAAACAGGACGAATTGATGAGAGAGTGTGCCATAGGCCTACCTTTTATTAAAGAAAATGGAAAAAAAGCACAGGCCTACCCCTTGTTAGATTTGGAGGAAAATAAAACTGATCCGATTTATATAAATTGATCTATGACAGCACTTTGGTCCGCGGTGGTTTATGCTACAAACAAGCTGTAAAATACCCGGGAAAGAACTAACTCTGATGCACATGGGGATATCATTGTTTAGTTTCTTTGAGATTTAGAGGCTGGGCTACAACCTTCTATAGCCGAGGAGACCAAAAAATGACTTTGCTTGGGAAGTAATCTAATTCTGTCACTATCAACTGATTAAGCTATTCACTTTCTCTGCAATAGAAGATGTTTAAACCCAGACAGCTGTTAGGGAAACACTTGTGACCTTCTCTAGTTGGATTAAGCCACAGAAGAAGGGTAGCCAGCAGTTAAAGCTTACATTTTTCAGCATCGGTAGTCCTACTCTGTCTGGGGAGGAAAGGTAGGCCTAACTTTTGAAAGTACCATGCTAATGGGATCTCAGATTTCATTGCAAACAAGACACACTGATTTGACATTGGAGAAATATGAGAAGATGAACACACAGGCATATATCTCTCTATCAGAACTCAGAATAAGACCCAGATGCAGACAGCTAGAGTCACAGATGTTTATTGACCCAAACAGGGGGCAGGGAAAATACAGGTCAAAGGCAGGCAGAGGTCCATATTCCATGGCAGAGTCAGGCTGGTACAGAACGGCAGGCAGGCTCAGGGTCAGGGCAGGCAGAATGGTCAGAACCGGGAAAACTAGGGAACAGAACATGAGAAAGCAGGGAGATGGGAAAACACACTGGGAAGACCTGACAAGACAAACTGGCAACAGACAAACAGAGAACACAGCTATAAATACACTGGGGATAAGGAGGAAGATGGGCGATACCTGGAGGGGGGTGGAGACAAAGCAAAGACAGGTGAAACAGATCAGGGTGTGACACTGTCCATTTTTAGCCTGTAGTTTCAGTAGTTTGTGTGGTATTAAAAAAGACACTGCTACTATGTCAAATTATGTAGAATTGTTTATAGAAATGTTTTTTAAAAGACAATTTTTTGTCGGCCCTGCAAATAGATAGATAGAGTCCACCCCTACTTTTGTCCATGGTGGTCTGTGAACCCACAACCTTCTGGCTTCAACCTTCAGCCCTCTGTGCTATCAAAATTCCTTGTAAGTCTTGTAATGCTTACAGGATCCAAAACAGTTGTTTAAAGCTCTGGTCTGTCCAAGTAGATAGAATAAATGGTAGTCATGTTCTCTGCTATCTACTTTGTTTTAATTATTATTTTGGGTATAGGGGAGGGTCACTTGTTTGTTTTTTCAAGCGTTCAGGGAGGGTTTAGTTAAAATATATTTTACTGAAGGGAGGGCCATCCATTTTCATTCTAGAGAGGCCCGATTTTCTCCATGTAGCCCTTATTATAAATAACGTTCACTTCCAGTGTATATCGGTGTATATCATGGCCAATGGTTTTCCGATGTAGAACGGCAACGTGAAAACGGACCATTTTTTGTTTTTTTCATGTGAAAAAATACTTGATTTTTGTTGTCTCATCTTTGGCAGATGAACAAAACAAATTGTATTTTTGTTGATATTTAGTTGTTTGTTTTTCATTTTTGTCAAAAAATTAAACAATTGAGAAATTGTTTGTTTTTGTCATCTTGCTTTTGCATATAAAATTTGATATTTAGATTTTCACAAGTGGGTGGGGTTAAATGTGTTATTGTCTGTTATTGCTCAAATGCACAGCCAACACTTCCTGTCCCTTCAAAATAACATTTCAGCCTTCTAATTTATTTAATCTACTATCTATAAATTAATCTATGATTAATTCATTATTAATCTGTTATTAATTAATATACTGTAATGTTAATAGTAGGCTTGCTACATGCTATCAGTTTTAGTAAGGGTTTGTGTGTCTGTGCTAGCCATCATACACAGCCTATAGGCTATTATGTGATGATGCGTTAGCTTGATTGCTACTTCAATTGAGTTTTGTGTGTCTGGGTTTGTGTGTGTGTGTGTGTGTGTGTGTGTGTGTGTGTGTGTGTGTGTGTGTGTGTGTGTGTGTGTGTGTGTGTGTGTGTGTGTGTGTGTGTGTGTGTGTGTGTGTGTGTGTGTGTGTGTGTGTGTGTGTGTGTGTAGGGGCTGCCGAGATGCAGCTGTGTATGAAGTCTCTCTGGTGACAGTGTTCTAGGTGTTGGTCGAGAGCTGGGAGAGTTCAACGTGACTGTGGAAAGGGCCAGACCGGGGAGCACCCCTTATACTGCATGCACACAGCCATGGAGCTATCAACAACACTCCTTGTGGTACAGCCATTACTCGTAAGACGGGGAGAAATAAGGGAGGAGGGAGGAGACGTGTGTTTGTGTGTGTAGGAGGTGGGGAGGCAGACCGTGTCGTACCCTCTGTCCTCTCTGAAGGGGCTAGTGTGTGAGGGCTCTAACCTGCTACTCTCCCTCTGCTCCCTCTGAAGAAGTAGGTCACGGAAGACATGACCTTCCTCTCCTTTTGTGTGTTGTGTGTCACTCTGTTGGTGGACATCCCAACAAAGTGTCAGTGTTGGCACAGCTACCTCCTACATGATGAATAGGAGGTCCTCACTTGTACTTAATATACCATCTATCAATCAAGTATATATTTTTTATTTCAGCAGTTGTCACAAAGTGCTTTTACAGTAACCCGGCCTACACCAGAGAAACCCGGGACATACAAGGCACTACTGCTCCTGCCATATCTATCTTGTTTGATGTCATATCCTGTTCCTGTTTAAGCCAGCCAAGTGCAGGTGGGCTCTCCTGTCAACATGAGCTTCCTGCTGCTCTCGCCCCAAATACACACACAGTATCATAATGATGCTATACAGCACTTTCAATTAATCAATATTATTTTATGAAGCCCTATTTTAGTGGCCAGATTGTTTTTCAGTTCATGGTGTGCATATGTATGTCAGACTGATGAATAATCAGACAGGATAGAGTACACAAAAAGACATTAATGAATATGTTCATAGATGGGTCATATTATAAATAAATAGGATACACACTCCTCAAAACCGATGGTCAGATTACTTTACATAGATGATCAACTAAAGTATGTGGCACAACTGTTTACAGATTCAACACATCAGCTATTGTTTATTTATTTTGGATGTTGAAAGTAAAAGATTACAAAGAAGACACTACATGAAATTTAGCCAAACAGGTTTAGAATAATTCTTCATGTATTTCGATGGGTATAGTTGGCTGGTTGTTTTTGTGGGGAAAAATTGACGATCAAGTTACAGCGTCGCGAGTGAGCGAAGCACAATGTTGCCTTCAATCAACTCTTGTTTTCTTGCCTGACAGACTAACTACAGAGTTTGCCAATGTTAGCTGATTAGTTACGAAGCTAGGACAGTTTCCACATGAATAGCTTCGGTAGAAACAGGACAAAACAAATACATTTGACTTGTTAGCTGGCTATGTAAACAAATATCACTGCGCGGGCATCTACCCTAACACGACAGCTAAACTGTCAAATAATAGGAAAACGAGGGAATGTAAAGACTATGAATATCTGTACCTAGCAAACATGACAAACCATAATATAACAGATAAACAACAATTACTCTAATCTACATTTCGGTGGGTAGTTAGCTGGTAAAAGTGACAGCTGAGTTTGACGCGTCGCAAACGCAGTTTACTGCCACACAACCTTTCTTTCCTGACAGACTAGCTAGCTAGATATACCAAGCAGTTTGGGACGTTTCCATATTAATTACATCAGTAGAAACATTACAAAACAACCAACTAGTTAGCTGACTATATACAGCTAAACACTGCAACTCTTTCCATGAGAGCATGAGAGCTTTCTCATGAGAGCCATGAGAGCTCCACCGTTGATGTGCTCGCCTGTACCAACCAAGAGACCGTGACAGGATTTGCTCTGAGAGCTACTCCCCAAATGTCAATGCATCAAACATCGACAACTTCAAACATACAGTGCATTCAGAAAGTATTCAGAGTTTCGTTAAATACTCATTATAAAATGGTTACCAATACCCCATAAGGATCCATTTAAAACAGGCTTTTTAGAAAAAGTGTTAAAAAGAAAAAACAGAAATAACTGATTTACATAAGTATTCAGCCCCTTTGCTATGAGACTCGAAATTGAGCTCAGGTGGATCCTGTTTCCATTGATCATCCTTGAGATGTTTCTACAACTTGGTTGGAGTTCTGTATTATGTCATGTTTCATGCTTTTGCATCAGCTAATGGGATCCTAATAAAATAACAAATACCACCTGTGGTAAGTTCAGTTGATTGGACATGATTTGACAGTGCATGTCTGAGTAAAAACCAAGCCATGAGGTCGAAGGAATTGTCCGTATAGCTCTGAGACAGGACTGTGTTGAGGCACAGATCTGGGTAAGGGTACCAAAGCATTTCTGTAGTATGAGAGGTCCCCAACAACACAGTGGCCTCCATCATTCTTAAATGGAAGAAGTTTGGAACCACCAACACTCTTCCTAGAGCTGGCCACCCGGCCAAACTTTGCAACCGGGGAAGAAGGGCCTTTGTCAGGGAGGTGACCAAGAACTCGATGATCACTCTGAAAGAGCTCCAGAGTTTCTCTATGGAGACGGAAGAACCTTCCAGAAGGACAACCATCTCTGCAGCCTTTATGGTAGAGTGGCCAGATGGAAGCCACTCCTCAGTAAAAGGCACATGACGGCCCACTTGGAGTTTGCCAAAAGACACCTAAAGGGCACTCAGACCATGAGAAACAAGATTCTCTGGTCTGATGAAACCAAGATTGAACTATATGGCCTGAATGCCAAGAGTCACGTCTGGAGGAAACCTGGCACCATCCCTACGGGAAGCATGGTGGTGGCAGCATCATGCTGTGGGGATGTTTTTCAGCGGCAGGGACTGGGAGACTAGTCAGGATCGAGGGAAAGATGATTGGAGGGGGAAAAAACAATTTAATCAATTTTAGAATAAGGCTGTAACGTAACAAAATGTGGAAAAAGGGGTCTGAATATTTTCCCAATTTGCATCTGCTGTTAACTCATCTCAATTACCTCGATATCATAATTTGTGGCATGAAGCCTTAAGAATGTTGGGCCAGTGACCAAAAGGTCACTGGTTCGAATCCTTGAGCTGGCAAGGTGGGAAAAAAATCTGACGTTCTCTCCTTGAGCAAGGCAGTTAAACCCCAACAACAAATGCTCCCCAGGCGCTGAAGATGTGGACGTCAGTTAAGGCAGTCCCCCGAACCTCTCTGATTCAAAGGGGTTGGGTTAAATGCTGAAGACACATTTTGGTTGAATGCATTCAGTTGTGCAACTGACTAGATGGCCGTAGATGGCCGCTATGGGTTCTAAAGAATAAGGAAATCTCACCCAAATGGCATTAGAATGTAAGCAGTCTATGGACAAGGTATGACAACAGTCCATGCTTTGGTTTTGTTTACCTGGCCACTGTTTCAAATGCTAACTTTTTTTGCATTTGTGGCAACAATCCACTGCAAGTCAATAGTACCTATATACAATGAGTACAAAACATTAGGAACACCTTCATAATGTTGAGTTGCATCTCCTTTTTCAGAACAACCTCAATTCATTGGGTCATGGACTCTACAAGTTGTTGAAAGCATTCCACATGGATGCTGGTCCATGTAGACTCTAATG
Source organism: Oncorhynchus tshawytscha (assembly GCF_018296145.1). Lineage (NCBI taxonomy): Eukaryota > Metazoa > Chordata > Actinopteri > Salmoniformes > Salmonidae > Oncorhynchus > Oncorhynchus tshawytscha. The sequence continues at coordinate 51,411,400 of NC_056433.1, forward strand.
CTTTCCCAGGTTGTGCCAAGTTGGCTGGAAGTCTTGGGTGGTGGACCATTCTTGACATACAGGGGAAACAGTTGAGTGTAAGAAACCCAGCAGCATTGCAGTTCTTGATATACTCAAACTGGTGCGCCTGGCACCTACTACCATACCCCGTTCAAAGGAACGTAAATCTTTTGTCTTGCCCATTTACCCTCTTAATGGCACACATACACAATCCATGTCTCAACAGTATCAAGGCTTAAAAAGCCTTCTTTAACCTGTCTCCTCCCCTTCATCTACAGTGATTGAAGTTGATTTAACAAGTGACATCAATAAAGAATCATAGCTTTCACCTGGGTTCACCTGGTCAGTCTGTCATGGAAAGAGCAGGTGTTTCTAATGTTTTGTATACTCGGTGTATTAGCATTTTGTGCACTACATGTCAGAAGCTGTCTCTTTTTCCTATGCTCCATGTTACCTGTTGCAACTTTTTATGAACCAGATAGATTTTTGATTGACTACATCTGCTCTTCTCTTTAATTTAAATACATAATTTGATAGCAGAGTACATAACTGTGATTTGGGGAGTAGCAGGTTTAATATATCCCCATATAAGGCCCGTGTGGCAGCGTGCATCTAGCCACCCTCTGGTCCGGGAATCTAGGTGGGAACTCAACCTTTGTGCAGTACTTGAACCAGACCTTTTTATTTTACAACCGTTTTGCACCAGATATGGGCCACACCTTTTACAATGAGCAATTGTACAGAGGGCCACACATTTCAATTTGATCAGTCTGCACTCTGTGGGCCAGGTCCTTTTTAAACTGATGGTGATGCCGTATTTTACCCAGGCATATGGTCCAGAAAAACACAAAGTATGTGCCCCACAGCTGCACCAGAGTCATTTTGTTAACTGGGGAACAGGAGAAAAGGCCAAGAGGCCATTGATTTTAGGCAGTTAACTTGAGATGCATGCCCTGTCAAACTCAAACACAAAGCAGAATTCTGTGAGAAAGACCATTTATTTTAGTGGTAATGAATCCTCCATGACATGAGTTTTCCAGTTGCCAATTAAATTAAGTCCTTAAAAAGTAGTGGGCATTCAGTAAAGCTCTTGACAGAATAACTATTTTCTTAATTGGCAGGTAGTATGCCCATCATACAAAGAGAAATACTGTAACGGGCCTGCCTAACCCTTTTCTGGGCTACACCCCAACCTTGTCCCAGGACATTACAGGATCCATGATGATGACTAACCACGGAAGGCAGTATGACATCACCAACCCTGCCTTTACATGCCAGGAATCATTTGCTAGTTGTTTTCACGCTTAGCAAGTTGCTTCGAGTATTGTATGATTTAATGAAAGGAGCAAAAACGACTTTAGACCGTTGAGTTATTTGCAACCGGGGAGAAACACAAAAGTGTCTGAACATTCTGAAACAATGTCTTTCATCCCAGGACAACCAGTTACTGCTGTTGTGGTAAGTTTTGGAATGATAACGTTCCACTTCATTCAATAGCTACGGCATCCATTGTCCAGGCCTACAATCTTTCCAGCAGTGCCTCGATGCAAACTATAAATACCTACCTGAAGTATTTCGTTAAAAAAAATCGGTTTCACATTGTAGTATTACTGTTTACAATAGTGAATGTAACATTGTGGTCATGCTTGCTTGTTTCTACTCTTGACAATGTAACCTGGTTATTCGAATTTACCCTTGTAAAAGTGTTACATTCTAGCAGTAAAACTCGTTCGAAACATTGCTGTTCGATAATCCAACTACCTATCTACGTTTTACTCCTTTCTCTGTTTGTTGTCAGTCTTGTTTCTTTTAGATTGAATGAAACTGCTGTAGCTAGCTTGCTAATAGTTTGGGAGAATTTCATTTAAACTTAATGGGCTATGCATTTAATTTTCATATGCGCAATCTAGTATTAACCTAAAGTAAATGAATCTAGCCAGCTAATGTTACACTGTTCTGTCTTGGCAACATTTTATTTCTTTAGTAGCCTGTTATCTCTGCACTATGGATAGCAGCTAGCATTAGCCAAATTGTTCGCTAAGCTACTTGCATGAAAGTGAAGTGTTTCAGAGGAAGGCGTCACCTAGCTATCTGAGACAACTTGGGTACAAGCGCCCCCCTCCCCCTGGTCAAATAGCCCTTACACAGCCTGGAGGTGTGTTGGGTCATTGTCCTGTTGAAAAACAAGTGATAGATTCCCACTATGCCAAGAATGTGCAAAGCTGAGTTACAGGAGTAATAGTGACCAGCAACAGAACACAATAGATAGATACTAATGGTAATGGCAAACAATGATCATTTTTGCAGCAGTAGTAGTTTTATGGCCAGGGGATAGAAGCTGTTTAGCAGTCTGTTGGTCTGAGCCTTGATGCACCAGTACCGTCTGCTGGACGTGAGCATGGAGAACAGCCCATGTCTCGGGTAGGTGTCTCTGGCAATATTTCAGGCCTTTTTTAGACACTGCCTGGCATGTTAGTCCTCAATGGCTGGGAGCCCACCCCCAGTGATGCGCTTGGCTGTCCACACCATCCTTTGTAGGGCCTTCTGGTCGAGAGCGGTGCAGTTGATACAATCAGCCAGGAGGCTTTCGATGGGATTCCTCGCAACACACTGTTTATTCCTAACATCAGCAAGACATATGAGTCACGGAGTAATTGCCTAGTGACAAAATTATGTGATTTAGGCTACAGGCTACACACACCAATCTTATTTAGTTGTATGATTTAGTATGTGTTGCCCACTCTTATGCAACAGTTATCTTCCATACACTCTATAAGTTGAATGCCGTAGTATGCTGCTGTTTTCTGGTTGATCTTTTTTTGACAAATCTGGTGTCAGTCATGTGAACAATGGGTTACACAGATACTTTGGGTTGATCTTTCCGTTAATATGGTCAGCCTGCGTTATACATTTCCATGAGTATTTCCCATGTTCTCATCACCAAGAACTTCAGATCCACTGAATGATTGTTGACCATGTTGACCACTGAGTGCAGTGGTTGGAAGAACTTTGAACCACTGACACTATGAACCACACTGCTGAGGCTCCTCTTATTCACCATCACACAGACTGGCTTTGTGCTGTAAAGAGCAGCGAGCTGGATGTGCCAGAACTCTCCATCTGCTCTAATGAGAGGGCAGCTGTCTGAGGACCATGGGGATAGCTAGACTGAGAGAAAATCTGTGTCTCCAGTCAGTTGGTGGCAGAGGGCTTCCCTTTCAGCCGGTCACTCGACTTCACACGACAGTGGGATTCTCTTTGTTCCTTCGGGGGAACTACAGCCTATTCATAACCATAGTGTTCTACATTCTTAAAGGGAACACAGTGCTCAGCAATCAATTTTACATTCTATTCATTTACCACAATTTTATTATTGCAATGGTGGAATGGGAATATAACAACTACTTGATGGTTGTTAAAGTTCTGAATGATTTCCTCTCTAAGCTCAACTCCCAATGTTCATGTGTTTTACAGCAACGGATAGAAATCCGCAAACTCCGCCAGGGTGAACATTTGATCCTGGGTTTCAGCATTGGAGGAGGAATAGACCAAGACCCGGGCCAGAACCCCTTCTCTGAAGACAAGTCAGACAAGGTACGAGTTAAACAGGGAAAACACTCTCCCTGTCAGTTCTCAGGGAGCTCAGCTCTGGCCAAACTCCATTAACATCAGTTGTAAGGTATCAAAGAAGCAGGCCTGAACACATTAACTGTAGCCTCAGGTAGCAACACCGCAGACCCAGGTAACTCATCTTATACAATAGCCTACAGTGTTACTCAAATAGTGGCATTTAATAGTTCTATAATCAAACCAGTTTATTGAAGCTAGTTAGTTAATACATTTTATATGTAGATGCACAGATGTTACACTTCCATATATTTCTCTATTGTTGTTTTTGTCTTTTTCTGTGTGGCTGTGGGATCACAGGGCATCTATGTGACACGGGTGACACCAGAGGGACCAGCAGAAGTTGCAGGCTTGATGATGGGAGACAAAGTAATGCAGGTAAACTTCAAAATATTTGTAGAAATGCATGTTTCAAACTTTTGCCCTCGAGACCTGTTACGTAATCCCTCTTGGACAAATTACGTAAACATACATTTGACCAAATTACGCATAATTTTAGTTCTGGGTTAAAGGTAGACTCGGCACCACCACAGATATTGAAATGAGCGAGATGCAAGACACAGTCACACAGTATCTGCGCCTGCACATGGGTTCGCTTCACGCTGTTACAGCCTGCTAGCCAGGGCACCAAAACAGCAGAGAAGTTAAGCCCCACGCTTCAACGCTCTGAGTTGTGGAAATTGACCCACTATGCTGTTTACTTTCTGCATCATATCACTGAGTCTACCTTTAACCGAGATTACTTTTTACTTTATTGATACATTTCCACAAGGTGGCACCATTTACTCAGTTTCAGTTGTGATTGGACTTTGCCGAGTGACTGTAAAAGACCAGTACACTATTCAATCCAGATATTATACTTACCTCACATCAGGAATAATAACTACTGTAAAGAAGAATATTATAATTATTATCTGTTGCCACCAGGTAAATGGATGGGATATGACCATGGTGACACACGACCAGGCACGCAAACGGCTGACGAAGAAGAATGAAGATGTCGTGCGGCTACTGGTGACCAGGAAATCCCTGGAGCAGGCTGTCAAACATTCTATGATGTAATGACTCCAAACTGTAGCAGCAGCTTGGTGACCTCATTGTCTTTCGACAGGTGGCGTCCCTTCTATGCAACGCTAGTCCTTTCGTGCAGACCGAGTTCGCTATCTGACGTCAGACAATGCCAGTGACCGAGAGCACAGTATTCCAAAGCTTTTCTTGCAAGCTGTAATGTTGGGGTGAATTCCATATCAATTTTGTCAATTTAGGAGGTGGAAAGAAAATGCTATTCAAGAATTGAAAATTGCCATTTATTTTCCTTCAGATTTTTCACTTCCTGAATTGATGGAGTTGAAATTATATTGATTACAGTCCTACTCACATTTTCCCAATTCAAACATGGTACAACCCTTTTATAACATCACTATAGAACCAATATGGTGCAAGTTATTGGGATCATTAATGCCTTTACTAGCTGACATGAGCATGACTTATTAAGTAATTAGTACACTTCATTACAGTTAATGATCTGTCATTTTTAATTTAGCCAACTAATCATTTGATGTTTTCAAGTCGATGTCTTTACAAGCCAAAGGAAAACAATGCCAAGAAACTGTAGATTGATAGAGGATGCTTTGCAAACACATGTGTACAACGCACATAGCATTTATCTGCTACGGTAATTTGTATGTATTCCATAGAGGCTTCCTGTTTATATGAGTTATGTTTGATGTATGGCATTAATAAGAATGGAACGCTTAGTGCTTAACACTGCTCTGTGTTGGTCGAAATGAATGAATATTCATCGGGCTTGGACAATATATCTTTATTTTGGTATCTTTATCCATGCAGTGCATCTACCAAAGTAACAAGCACAGCCAAACTGCATACTTTATATTTCATTATACTCTAATTGTACTTGTCTACCAAATACTGTAATACTCATTTGAGGATTGGATTTTTGTAGGTAGTGTAGCAGGAACACAGTTACTTCTCATTCTCAACCCTCTGGGTATAATTCATTTGGTGTTGCCATCGTTGCCTGGAAATCAATGCTAGGGTATAGTCAACTTTAAGTGCCTTCTTTCTCAGGTTTATATAGAGAAAGTGGCATGTTGGATTGTTAATTAGGTTGCTTGCTGGTTGATGTCAGACAGCTAATACACTTTAGTTGAATGCTGAACCAACGTTGAAGGATCAAATGAAATGAGATGTTTGAATACACTTGAATACAAATTACACTCTAGTGAGTACCACTAAAACGTGATAGCGCCAATAGGGTTTTAGTATTCATGCTCCTTTCCATTCCTATATAGTTCAGTAATATATCATTTTTCACTGCCTCAGCCATGTTTTACACAGTGATGCCTCACTTTTGTAATCCAATTTGATCAATTCCTATTCAAATGAATCAAAGGTAAAGTAATATTGTAATGTGGATTACAATAGTACCTAGTATGTTCTACTAATTCAATATTTTGTATGGCTTTGTTTTTGCTAGAATTCTTTGAATTGGGAGATTATCATTATACTGTATATCGTTGGCAGAGTGATGTACACACAACTTTGTAAAGAATGAACACTTCAAAAGACTGCCCAAACTTTTGATAAATGTAGCCTTGCATGAATTTTCTATAAAGTTGATTTCTATCAATATGTCGTTTGTGTTAAAATATCTTTTTTTAAATAATTACTCCAAGTATATGAGGAAAAACGTTGAATGATCATTTTGGCATATGATTGTATATTGGACACTTTCCGAATGTTCTTTAACATAAATCAAAAATGAACTGAAAGATTGCTTTCTTTTTTACAGTATTATGTGTTTGTCAGGCAATTTACAACATTTTTGGTTGTTGTCACCCATAGACAGTCACCCATACTGTAGGTCCCAGAGGGATGGATAGAGAAAAAGAGAATATTTGGTTATAAGATATGAGCAGGGATATTACCTTCCCAGTGTGCACTGGATGTTGGAAGAAATATCCCAAAACAAGCTGTTTTTGTGAAAAAAGAACCCAACATCAGCTAAAACCATGAAGAGCAGCTGTTCTTCACAGATTCACAGCTGCTAATTAAATGGTGTTAGTGAGCATAAGAGTGGTGGAGAAAAAAGTGTGAATGTTAGATTTGAAGTAATTGGATCATCCTGGTGTGTGCATAGATTCATGGTGTGTGTGGGCAGTTCCACAGCTTACCATCACCCCGTCATCCACCATTGTATGTAGCATATTAATCAATAGAAAAACAGATGTGTGTTTGTGATGCAGTATTTTCATAGGTCGATTCTTATTGTCATATCGAAAGATGTGATCTTCAATATTGTTTGTTCATTGTACTGTATTTTGTCAAATTGTCTTGATCTGCATGGCCTTTATCACCACTATTGACTAGATATATTCATGTCACCAACTCGAAAGTAATCGGATGACATTTCAAAGCAGCGAATCTATTACCTGACCTTTCCCTGTGTGCTCAGGCATTTTATATGGGGGTGCAATAGAAACACATTTAATAACATTCATAGATGGCTAAAGAGGCATTCAACAAATGTATCATAAGGAACAAGGTTTTGAAGTGTCTGTCCTATATCTAGGAGATATAAGAAAGCTCAGGAAATATTTTTTTAAATTGGACACATTTAACCCCTTTTTGTTGGCACAAAAGTACCTCCATACTTCCATTTTTTTTTAAACTGGTACCGGGTTACCTTCAGATGAGTCCATGACACTTGTGGTACCATCGAGTCCCGTGACACAATCATGATCGTGTGGTCATATTTGTTTCTAGGCCAAACCTTTCCAATACTACATAAGTTTTCGTGAGAAGGCCGATTTTTGGGATGTCTGACAAACAGTGCTGGGGGGTCGATTCAGTGAGATGCTAGCTAAAATCTTTTGAGAAATAATTGATGAGGAAACTGTGTGCATGCGCCGCACACATTGTGTGGGTGTGTTTCTCCCTATGAGAGAGAGAGTGAGTCTGTTGACATGAAGACATCAGTAAGAGTTTTGTTTGTCTCATTGGGACTGACTTTTTTGGGGGGTCTACTGCAGAGGGAAGCGTGCTCCATTCCACTTGCCTTAACACTGTAGGGAGATTTTACGTGGGGCTACAGTGGATGTAGTTGACCACAGATTTCTTGTTTGCTTGTTGCTAGGTAACTGGATATTATGAGATATGAGATAATCACCTTCTAATAAATAATACTGTAGTAGAGTAGTTGTTCATGTAGAGGAAATCATTTCATTGAGGTAAACTCAAACCAAAACTATGCCAAAACAATAAGCTTATTGAGAAACTATTCATACTGTTATTCTACCAATAAACTGGACACTTTTTGAAAGCCAGAGACTTTCTTATTTTTTATTCCTTATCTGTACTGATTTACATTGGATCAAGCAACCATTTCACACTTGAGAAAATCACATTGATTTAATCAACAATTCAGATTTCATGCAAGACAATAGAGCCATCACCCATCACACATACTATCCAGCAAATGACATGCCTTACTTTCTACAGAGAAGTGCATAATTATCTGGCTAAATGTGGATCATACATGGTCCAAACCTCCCACGCTGTGACAGGGCAATTGTGTTTCCATAGTGATGCAATCTGCTCCCATCACTTTGGAGACACCAGATTAGAATCATGTGATCATGGAACCATAGCTTCCAATCTCTGCTGGTTCTGAGGGAAAAGGATTTTCAAGCCATTGGTTATGATGATGGTTCACCACTTAAGACAGTGAAATAATGCAGCACACAATTAACAGTATTCAGCTGTTGGACAATTCCATCCCACTGGGCGCAGATGTCATTTTAACGTCTAGTTTTGATATACATTTGGTTGAGATGTCAACTAACATGAATTCCACATAAAATCAACAAAACATTTCACTCTGTCATTGGATTTAGGTTAAAAGTTGGGTTAAAAAAGATGAAATGCCCTTCTGTTGATTACTTTTTGCAAATCCAATCAGTTTTCCAAGTAGCTTCAACGTCATCACATTGTATTTTTTGGTTGAAATGACGTGGAAACAATGTTGATTCAACCAGTTTTTGCCCAGTGGGAGCCTTCACAATTTGAATGGGAAAAAAACCTGGAGAAAGAGCCTTGCTCATACTTGGTCAGAACTAGGAGAAACACATTTAATTCTAATTAAACACTAAATTGAGGATAGACCATAGCCTACTTGTTTTTTTTAAAGTATCAGAAAAAGATGGCCTATTGAGCCATTAAGAAGTCTTTTGGCTTGAACTTTGTCTAAGGCTTAACATTGCATACTATTTTGAGATGGATGGTATTCACGTCTCCATCTGACTTATTTAAAGGCCCCCTGGGACAGTTTTTCTAGAAATGTCAAATTCTCATGGTACAACAAATATGTCCAATGCGCTTCCTGTTTGTGCGGGGGAAAAACACAGTTGATCACCTTTGTTGTTTTTATCATACAATAAAAATCAGTCTAATTCACATCTATAAGAGGACAATATCTGAGTTTGAAGAAACAATGGTAAGGCTCACATGATTGAATGTCTCAAGGGTATACACCTTTTTCTATTAATAAACAGATACCAGCGCATGACCTCACCCACACTACAGCTCCAATACTTAACATTATTTTACTACTTTGTAGAATTTAATGATGGTATTTCAGTGAAAATACTATAATGTCAATAACATGATGACGAGGAGCCAATGGATTCTGAACAAGGAGTTATCTGAAACCCTCTGGAAAAGTTTTAGAACATCCGCATTGAGGCAATGCTTGTGTATGAAGAGGGCCTAAAACAATGTGTGGGTGGGAGTGTGGGTTGTCAGGAGTTGAATGTTACACATACGGTTTCCTTGAGCTGCTAAAATCAGACCCTGAGCAATTGCAGGAAGGCAGGTTGTCATGGAAATAAGAGCAGGGTGTATATACCTTTTCACCCCTCTCTCTCCCAAGTTCACAACATCCAATGAGATGTAAAAATAAAAATAAAAAAAACGATTAAAATATGTCAACTATTAAAAATATCGTCAACCTCACAGTCATCCTTATAATGACAGCAAAAGGATTACACTTTTAATTGGTTGTCCAATTACTGTGGCCATTAGAGAGCAAATTATCTCTGTTATCATTATTGCAATAACCACTCTACCACCCGCATTGGGACCCTGCTCCTGTATTTGAGCTCTGCCGATTCGGATGGGCAGCAGGTGTCTTTTCTTCGCGCCAGAAAAACTCTTAACCTCTTTCCTCCCACGCAGACCTCTGCTCGATGTCAAGGCGTTTTTTTATCGCGCCGGAGGGCTGGAGAAAAAGCGCTTAAGCTCATGTAGTAAATTAAAATGAACTGTAGATGTGTGTGAGTGTGTGCTACTGTGCTTCATGTGAGTGGAAAGCAGGCAAGGAAAGAATGAACCATACCGTGTGAGGACCGTCATGAGATAAGGTATGAAGATATGACAAGGCCTACTTTTTTTTGGGGGGGGTTGTATTCATTTTAAATGAATGGTTAATTATCACATGCAAAACATGTATTTCACCGGTTTCAATTAATTCCTTCTCTGTTCATAACTACATGATTTCATGACTCCTATAAATGGTACCAACTTTGAAAACGGATTATCAAGTACTAATATTGCAATTTAAACGTTACATTTTTACGATTATGACCTAGAGTGAAGAACCATCAGTTGAAGACGTTTCACCTGGACCAGAGAAGCTCTCCATGACTGTGGACTATCTCAATCCATGAAGACAAGAAAGGAAGCATCAGAAACAGGGTATTTTTCTCTTTGCCTATTTTATTAACAGTGATTAAATAGGAAATACATTTAAGTTATAACTTATTCATTGTCCAGATTTGTTGTCAGTCAGTGTTTGGAGAAAAAAAGGACAACGACAACAGCTCATTTCCTCCAGCATTGAAAAGGGAAAAAAATAGCTCCCACAGCTGACACTGACAACTCACTTGCTGATGCTCAGTGAGTATGTCTGTTAACCATTTATTAGGATTAGGGATAGTTGTAAGGATTCTGCTCTGCTGGGTTATCACCACGCCCATGCTAGAGTAGTGTCAGTAGTGTTGATGCAATGTGCACCAACAATAAGAGTATTTTTATGAATGAACAAATATGTGGAGGACCACATTTTTGAAAATTAGTTTGCTTTGTTATGTATTATGTATTTCCAGCCCTGAGACTGATACTAATGTTGGCTAGGGCAGTGGGAAAGGGGTAGGGTTGTTTGCAGTTAAACTGTACCTGCTGTTGTCCCAGGGCTTTGTAGTGGTGTTCTGCTGTGTGTGTGTGTGCGTGCGTGCGTGCGTGTGTGTGTGTGTGTGTGTGTGTGTGTGTGCGTGCGTGCGTGCTAGAAAGGGAGGGGAGAGCAGGCATGTGAAGGTCAGATCAGACGAGATGACAGACCTTTTCATGTCTGCCTACTTCAGATTAGTGAAGTGTCACCTCCAGTCAATCTGACCCTGAGTCTCTGGACAGTACATGCTATCTGTTTTATCTAGGATTTGGACTGTTCGAAGAGAATCCCTAAACTCAACCATGAGTGGTGAGTATGCTGTAACGCTTAAAGAGTATGCTAAAGGTAAGGCAAATAGAGTCTGCTTGGAAAAAGGGTCCACAAGTGGGAGATTAAGTTGTGTAGCTAAAAGGAACCAGATTATATTTTCTGCAAAAACTTTGTGTCTCTGAGAAACGGAGCTGTTTGATCTCCCACAGTGATTTTGCTTCTTTGTTTCCAAAACTTGCTTAGAAAAGCTTTGATTTGTTTCTGTCGGTAAGATGTTAGAATTATACTGTCAAATGACTTTAGGTACTCTGTGCTCCTGCATATTTTAGCAGGATAGTTGGAAGAGGCTCAAGGCTTTCTTGTTAGGTGTGAAATACCATCTCCTCTAACAAAATGGGGCCATGTCTATGCTAGCCTAGTCCCAGATCTGAATGTGTTTTTTACCCAACTTCTCCATACATGGCATGGCAATTCTACCCAGAGGAGTTGGCTATATCTCAGACAGATCTGGGACCAGGCCAATGTAGGTTACCTGTACCGCCCAGGGACTCATCTAGTCAGAAATGTATGCAACTTTAATACCATACCGCTGAGTGTCTGAACCAGGACTGGCAACGCTTGCCAGCCTGCCAGCTTGCCAGGAAGGACACGCAGGGCGTGTTCATTAGGGTGAAACATAAAGAACTTTGCCAATAGAAATATAATGTTGACTACTGAGCTACCAATGTGGTTGGATCTTCATTGAGTGTACAGTAATGCCTGTATGCTGTCTGAATTCACCCTTTTGGGAGTAAAGGTCGATTATTAAGGCACGTAATAGGTCAATTTCCTGGGATCAGTTATGTATACGATATGGATTGGACCTGGCCCATCTCATTCTTCTGCAGGGCATTCATTGACATAGCTTGCACACTGTATTTGCAGCACAATAATGCTTTTCTGTTTCTAATGAATAGATTTGTGAAAGGATTCCCAAGTGGCCATCCATTTGAATAATAACTGCATGGAGAATTCCGTCATGTTATCCACTTATTGAAGCACACAACGCCCACATCAATTAAGACTACTGTGTGAGACTGAATCGACTGTTATATGTGGCTTTATGATTCATTGTGAAAGAGTGTTAGTACGTTTCAATCAAGGTAAGTATCACAATGGATTTTTTTTTAATTTGACCTTTATTTAACCAGGAAAGTCAGTTAATCAGTTAAGAACAAATTCTTATTTTCAATGACGGCCGAGGAATAGTGGGTCAACTGCCTGTTCAGGGGCAGAACGAAAGAGTTTGACCTCTTTTTTATTTTTTTACCAGCTCTTGGATTTTGATCTTGCAACCTTTCTGGTTACTTGTCCAACACTCTAACCACTAGGCTGCCTGCCGCCCGGCTGACTTGATCTGCTGATCCGTTAAAACAGAGACACTGCAGTGCGGGAAGTATTATGCTACTGACACCAAGCTAAATGATAGATATGGACCACGGGTCATTCAACAGTCCTCTACCACGATGGATGGATGGATTGCATTATGAACATTTATAGACAGAGCAGAGTAAAACAATGAACAAAGAGGATCAATGGGCAGTAAGACAGAATCGGAGGACATTCCCTGTGGACCATGTTGCCACTGGTCACCTCTAGTTAGTGTTCATCCTTGGGGGAAGCTGTAGAGATATAAAGGCGGTTCAGAGAAAGATCTGGAAGGGCATCAGCTACAGACACACTGTTTGCCTTATAGGATTGCCTTGGACCAGGTAGGAAGATCATCATTCAGAAAATAACTCGTATTTCAATGCAGAGCTGTGATCCTTCTCTTTTTACATTTTTGAACATTTATTTCACCTTTATTTAACGAGCTAGGCCATTTGAGAACAAGTTCTCATTTACAACTGCGACCTGGCCAAGAGAAAGCAAAGCAGTGTGACAAAAATAACACAGAGTTACACATAAACAAACGTACAGTCAACAACACAAAATAAAATAAAAATTGAAAAATCGATGTACAGTGTGTGCAAATGTAGAAGAGTAGGGAGGTAGGCAATAAATAGGCCGAAGAGGTGAAAATAATTACAATTTAGCATTAATACTGGAGAGATAGATGTGCAGATGATTATGTGCAAGTGGAGATACTGGGGTGCAAAAGAGCAAGAGGGTAAGTAATAATATGGGGATGAGGTAGTCGGGTGTGCTATTTACAGATTGGCTGTGTACAGGTACAGTGATCGGTAAGCTGCTCAGACAGCTGATTCTTAAAGTTAGAGAGGGAGATATAAGACTCCAGCTTCAGAGATTTTTGCAATTCATTCCAGTCATTGGCAGCAGAGAACTAGAAGGAAAGGCAGCCAAAGGAAGTGTTGGCTTTGGGGATGACCAGTGCAATGTACCTGCTGGAGCACGTGCTACGGCTGGGTGTTGCTATGGTGACCAATGAGCTGAGATAAGGCGGGGCTTTTTCTCTCCTCCAGTTTCCCACGAAACCTGCCTCCTGGACCAGGTGCTGGAGCTGATTATGAATGAGAAGCCCCCCAACACTGCCAGCCTTTTCCTGAACGAGGACGCCGACAAGCCCCCCCTCCCCAATCGAGGCCTCTGGCGGCGGCTACGTAGAGCCATGCAGAAGAGAGCGGCCAGCACCCAGGACAGGATGAGCACCATCACTAAGAAGAGCATCAAGGGCTTCCTGAAACGCAACCTCTTTGTCCTCCTCACCATCGCAGCAGTGGCTCTGGGCAAGTGGACGAGATACTCGCTTACTGTCTTTCTAGGTTTAGGGCAAAGCTTAAGGTGGGGTTAAGGCTAAGGTTATGGGTAGTTTGTTGATAGTTAACACAATTTTAATTTAAAAAACAATAATAACTGCAGTATTATTATAATTACACAGGTATATGAGCTGTAGCCCAAGGTAAAGAAGTCTTTGTCGAGATGACTTGAAATACAGTATTCTTCATCAGCGCACCAGCCTTGAAATCATGTCCCCTGTGTGTGTGTCCAGGTGTCATGCTGGGTTTCGCCCTGCGGCCCCACAACCTGACCCTCAGGGAGATCAAGTACTTTGCCTTCCCTGGAGAGCTGCTGATGAGGATGCTGCAGATGCTGGTTCTGCCTCTCATCGTCTCCAGCCTGGTCACAGGTAGCTGGTCACAGGGGTTCTGCTTTATTAGCGTAATTATTTACATTTATGTATTGCTTTTCACAAACTCAAAATGATTGTCATATTACGGTGATCGCTCACCCCTCCTGCAAGCTACTATTTTCCATACTAAGCTACTGTTCTTCACCCTAATACTACTTCTTGCAATGTTGAGTTTCAAAGTGAGTTGGTACAGTGGAAGTACCTAGAGTGTTCATGAGGAAGGAATGAACTTTGTCTTGTCTTGCAGGTATTTCCTCTCTGGACAGCAAAGCGTCTGGGAAGATGGGAATGCGGGCTGTGGCTTATTACATGGTGACCACCCTCATCGCTGTCTTCATTGGCATCGTCATTGTGATTGTCATCAAACCAGGGAAAGGCCATAGGGACAGCCCAGTGGCCTCTAGCGGTACCATAGAGCCGGTACACGCAGCTGACGCCTTCCTGGATCTCATCAGGCGAGTAACTACTGTAGGATCTAAATTACGGTGTCAATATGCGGTATGAATCATTTATTGGCCTTTATTCACTGTGATAGATGCTGAAGGAAAAAAAATGTCACCATTGTTTATCTTTCAGGAACATGTTCCCTCCTAATTTGGTGGAAGCCTGTTTCAAGCAGGTAAGGGAATTCACTTCAACGTGATTGATCATGTTGCCGATTCCCAATACACTGTGTTAAATTGCTCACTCACCATTACAGTATATTTTTGAGGACTGATACTTTACACTGCTACGGTAGATTTTTTTTTACAACAATATATGTGTTATATATCAGTACAAAACGGTCTACAAGAAGACCATCCACACGAAGAACGTGACTGTTGCCCTCAGTCTGACTGACTCCCTCAATGCTACAGAGGCTGCCTTGGCTGTTAACATGAGCAGAGTGCTGCAGACCATCCAGGTGGGTGATACATATTTGTGGTGAATAGGGGGACTTACCCCAAAGTCCTTTGGGGGGGAAAAGAGCTACAGTTATTTTGGATAAAAGTAAATATTATGTGGATGGTTATTCTCCTCCTGCTCCAGGAAACAGTGGTGGAGATGATCCCCGTGTCTGGTTCCTCTAACGGGGTGAACGCCCTGGGTCTGGTGGTGTTCTCCATGTGCTTCGGCCTGGTCATTGGCAGCATGAAGCAGCAGGGACAGGCTCTCAGGGACTTCTTCGACTGCCTCAACGAAGCCATCATGCGCCTGGTGGCTATCGTCATCTGGTCAGTAGTCAGATTAGTGTTCACAAGTAACATGCTAATGAACTCTAACGTGCTCCTACCATTACTTCTCACATATATCTCTCGAAATAGTTGCTTTTGGTGGAATTGTTGTAATAGGTGAGAGTGTAAACTATCTCTGTTTTTCTCTCCTCCTGCCTCTCTCTGTCAGGTATGCTCCAGTGGGCATCCTGTTCCTCATAGCAGCTAAGATCGTGGAGATGAAGAATCTGGCCGAGGTGGGAGGTCAGCTGGGGATGTACACGGTGTCTGTCATCGTGGGTCTGCTCATCCACGGCTTGTTTGTCCTGCCCCTGCTCTACTTCCTGGTCACCAGGAAGAACCCCTACACTTTCATGGCTGGCCTTCTGCAGGCCCTCATCACAGCACTGGGAACATCCTCTAGGTGGGTGTATGAACTGATTCAGGGTGGGTACATAAACTGATTTTGCAATTCCTCTAGGTGAATGTATGAACTCATGAATTGATTCGGGGTCAGGCTAATTAATTTCCCTGGGGACACCCTCTAGTTGTTGTTCGGACTATTATGATCTCACAAGGTATTCCATTATCTAACACTCCTGCCATAGCTCTGCCACCCTGCCCATCACCTTCCGCTGTCTGGAGGAGAACAACCGTGTGGACAAGAGAGTGACACGCTTCATCCTTCCCGTGGGTGCCACCATCAACATGGATGGAACTGCCCTCTACGAAGCCGTGGCAGCCATCTTCATCGCCCAAGTCAACGACATGGAACTCAACTTTGGCCAGATCCTCACCATCAGGTCAGTCTAAAGACACGATCTGATAAGGCACAATTCTATCAATGAGAATAAAACTGTATTGTCCATCCAGAAGGACATTTTTTTGGCATCACTTTACATTAAAAGGATCACACACACACATACAGTTGAAGTCGGAAGTTTACATACACTTTGGTTGGAGTCATTAAAACTTGTTTTTCAACCACTCCACAAATTTCTTGTCAAACTATAGTTTTGGCAAGTCGTTTAGGACATCTACTTTGTGCATGACACAAGTAATTTTTCCAGCAATTGTTTACAGACAGATTATTTAACTTATATTTCACTGTATCATAATTCCAGTGGGTCAGAAGTATACATACACTAAGTTGACTGCCTTTAAACAGCTTGTAAAAGTCCAGAAAATAATGTCATGGCTTTAGAAGCTTCTGATAGGCTAATTGACATAATTTGAGTCAATTGGAGGTCTACCTGAGGATGTATTTCAAGGCCTACCTTCAAACTCAATGCCTCTTTGCTTGACATCATTGGAAAATGAAAAGATATCAGCCAAGACCTCAGAAAAGAAATTGTAGACCTCCACATGTCTGGTTCATCCTTGGGAGCAATATCCAAACGCCTGAAGGAACCACGTTCATCGATACAAACAATAGTATGCAAGTATAAACACCATGGGATCACACAGCCGTCATACCGCTCAGGAAGGAGACGCGTTCTGTCTCCTAGAGATTAATGTACTTTGGTGCGAAAAGTGCAAATCAATCCAAGAACAACAGCAAAAACCTTGTGAAGATGCTGGAGGAAACAGGTACAAAAGTCTATAACTACAGTAAAACGGGACCTATATAGACATAACCTGAAAGGCCACTCAGCAAGGAAGAAGCCACTGCTCCAAAACCACAATAAAAAGCCAGACCATGGTTTCCAACTGCACATGGGGACATTGATCGTACTTTTTAGAGAAATGTCCTCTGGTCTGATGAAACAAAAATAGAACTGTTTGGCCATAGTGACCATCATTATGCAAGCCGAAAAACACCATCCCAACTGTGAAGCACGGGGTGGCAGCATCATGTTGTGGGGGTGCTTTGCTGCAAGAGGGACTGGTGCACTTCACAAAATAGATGGCATCATGAGGATGGAAAATTATGTGGATATATTGAAGCAACATCACAAGACATTAGTCAGGAAGTTAAAGCTTGGTCACAAATGGGTCTTCCAAATTGTCTATGACCCCAAGCATACTTCCAAAGTTGTGGCAAAATGGCTTAAGGACAACAAAGTCAGGGTTTTGGAGTGGCTATCACAAAGCCCTGAACTCAATCCCAAAGAAGATTTGTGGGCAGAACTGAAAAAGTGTGTGCGAGCAAGGAAGCCTACAGAACTGACTCAGTTACACCAGCTCTGTCAGGAGGAATGGGCCAAAATTCACCTCTACTTATTATGTGGAAGCTTATTGTCATCCTACAATCTAAGCTTGACGCCCTCAATGCCCTCAATCTCACACAAATTATCAACGAACCTACCAGGTACCACCCCAAAGCCGTAAACACGAGCACCCTCATAGATATCATCCTAGCCAACTTGCCCTCTAAATACACCTCTGCTGTTTTCAACCAAGATCTCAGCGATCACTGCCTCATTGCCTGCATCCGTAATGGGTCAGCGGTCAAACAACCTCCACTCATCACTGTCAAACGCTCCCTGAAACACTTCAGCGAGCAGGCCTTTCTAATCGACCTGGCCGGGGTTTATCCTGAAATTATATTGATCTCATCCCGTCAGTAGAGGATGCCTGTTTTTCCTCACCATCTTAAATAAGCATGCCCCATTCAAGACATTTAGAACCAGGAACAGATATAGCCCTTGGTTCTCTCCAGACCTGACTGCCCTTAACCAACACAAAAACATCATATGGCGTTCTGCATTAGCATCGAACAGCCCCTGTGATATGCAACTTTTCAGGGAAGCTAGAAACCAATATACACAGGCAGTTAGAAAAGCCAAGTCTATGTTTTTCAAGCAGAAATTTGCTTCCTAAAAACACAAACTGAAAAAAGTTCTGGGACACTGTAAAGTCCATGGAGAATAAGAACACCTCCTCCCAGCTGCCCACTGCACTGAAGATAGGAAACACTGTCACCACCGATAAATCCACTATAATTGAGAATTTCAATAAGCATTTTTCTACGGCTGGCCATGCTTTCCACCTGGCTACCCCTACCCCGGTTAACAAGACTGCACCCCCCACAGCAACTCGCCCAAGCCTTCCCCTTTCTCCTTCTACCAAATCCAGTCAGCTGATGTTCTGAAAGAGCTGCAAAATCTGGACCCCTACAAATCAACCGGGCAAGACCATCTGGACCCTTTCTTTCTAAAATTATCTGCCGAAATTGTTGCCACTCCTATTAATAGCCTGTTCAACCTCTATTCCGTGTCGTCTGAGATTCCCAAAGATTGGAAAGCAGCTGCGGTCATCCCCCTCTTCAAAGGGGGGGACACTCTTGACCCAAACTGCTACAGACCTATATCTATTCTACCATGCCTTTCTAAGGTCTTCGAAAGCCAAGTCAACAAACAGATTACCAACCATTTTGAATCCCACCATACCTTCTCCGCTATGCAATCTGGTTTCAGAGCTGGTCATGGGTGCACCTCAGCCACGCTCAAGGTCCTAAACGATATCTTAACCGCCATCGATAAGAAACAGTACTGTGCATCCGTATTCATTGACCTGGCCAAGGCTTTCGACTCTGTCAATCACCACATCCTCATTGGCAGACTCGACAGCCTTGGTTTCTCAAATGATTGCCTCGCCATGTTCACCAACTACTTCTCTGATAGAGTTCAGTGTGTCAAATCGGAGGGTCTGTTGTCCGGGCCTCTGGCAGTCTCTATGGGGGTGCCACAAGGTTCAATTCTTGGACCGACTCTCTTCTCTGTATACATAAATGATGTCGCTCTTGCTGATGGTGAGTCTCTGATCCACCTCACATAGACAACACTATTCTGTATACTTCTGGCCCTTCTTTGGACACTGTGTTAACAACCCTCCAGGCGAGCTTCAATGCCATACAACTCTCCTTCCGTGGCCTCCAATTGCTCTTAAATATAAGTAAAACTAAATGCATGCTCTTCAACCGATAGCTGGCTGCACCTGCCCGCCTGTCCAACATCACTACTCTGGACGGCTCTGACTTAGAATATGTGGACAACTACAAATACCTAGGTGTCTGGTTAGACTGTAAACTCTCCTTCCAGACTCACATCAAACATCTCCAATCCAAAGTTAAATCTAGAATTGGCTTCCTATTTCGCAACAAATCATCCTTTACTCATGCTGCCAAACATACCCTTGTAAAACTGACCATCCTACCAATCCTCGACTTCGGCGATGTCATTTACAAAATAGCCTCCAATACCCTACTCAATAAATTGGATGCAGTCTATCACAGTGCCATCCGTTTTGTCACCAAAGCCCCATATACTACCCACCACTGCGACATGTACGCTCTCGTTGGCTGGCCCTCGCTTCATACTCGTCGCCAAACCCACTGGCTCCAGGTCATCTACAAGACCCTGCTAGGTAAAGTCCCCCCTTATCTCAGCTCGCTGGTCACCATAGCAGCACCCACCTGTAGCACGCGCTCCAGCAGGTATATCTCTCTGGTCACCCCCAAAACCAATTCTTCCTTTGGCCGCCTCTCCTTCCAGTTCTCTGCTGCCAATGACTGGAACGAACTACAAACATCTCTGAAACTGGAAACACATCTCCCTCACTAGCTTTAAGCACCAGCTGTCAGAGCAGCTCACAGATTACTGCATCTGTACATAGCCCATCTATAATTTAGCCCAAACAACTACCTCTTTCTCTACTGTATTTATTTATTTTGCTCCTTTGCACCCCATTATTTCTATCTCTACTTTGCACATTCTTCCACTGCAAATCAACCATTCCAGTGTTTTACTTGCTATATTGTATTTACTTCGCCACCATGGCCTTTTTTTGCCTTTACCTCCCTTATCTCACCTCATTTGCTCACATTATATATAGACTTGTGTTTCTACTGTATTATTGACTGTATGTTTATTTTACTCCATGTGTAACTCTGTGTTGTTGTATGTGTCGAACTGCTTTGCTTTATCTTGGCCAGGTCCCAATTGTAATTGAGAACTTGTTCTCAACTTGCCTACCTGGTTAAATAAAGGTGAAATTAAATCAAATTAAATCAAATTGTGTGGAACGTTTGACCCATAGTTAAACAATTTTAAGGCAATGCTACCAAATGCTAATTGAGTGTATGTAAACTTCTGATCCACTGGGAATGTGATGAAAGAAATCAAATCTGAAATAAATCATTCTCTCTACTATTATTCAGACATTTCACATTCTTAAAATAAAGTGGTGATCCTAACTGACCTAAGACAGGGAATTTTTGCTAGGATTAAATGTCAGGAATTGTGAAAAATTTAGTTTAAATGTATTTTGCTAAAGTGTATGTAAACTTCCGACTTCAAATGTACACACACATTTAAACCAGTCAGTCCATCAAATCAAATCAAATTTGATTGACAAACGGGGGGTGTAGGTGTTCTGGAGGGCAGGTAGTTTGCCCCGGTGATGCGTTGTGCAGACCTTTACTACCCTCTGGAGAGCCTTACGGTTGAGTGCGGAGCAGTTGCCGTACCAGGCGATGATACAGCCCGACAGGATGCTCTCGATTGTGCATCTGTAAAAGTTTGAGAGTGCTTTTGGTGACAAGCTGAATTTCTTTAGCCCCCTGAGGTTGAAGAAGCGCTGCTGCGCCTTCTTCACCACGCTGTCTGTGTGGGTGGACCAATTCAGTTTGTCCGTGATGTGTACGCCGAGGAACTTACTACCTTCGCAGCTACTGTCCCGTCGATGTGGATAGGGGGGTTCTCACTCTGCTGTTTCCTGAAGTCTACGATCATCTCATGTTTTGTTGACGTTGAGTGTGAGGTTATTTCCCTGACACCACACTCCGAGGGCCCTCACCTCCTCCCTGTAGGCCGTCTCGTCGTTGTTGTTAATCAAGCCTACCACTGTAGTGTCGTCTGCAAACTTGATGATTGTGTTGGAGGAGAGGGCTCAGAATGCACCCTTGTGGGGCCCCAGTGTTGAGGATCAGCGGGGTGGAGATGTTGTTACCTACCCTCACCACCTGGGGGCGGCCCGTCAGAAAGTCCAGAACCCAGTTGCCCAGGGTCTCGACCCCATACTGCATACACTGGAAACATAGAGGACATTGATAGATTCACTCACAACTGACCACTGCCCCAAATGCACTGTTAAATAGAAAAATAGATAAGTGTATATACCGATACAATTTATGTTGCATTTGGTAGTCCAACAGCACAATCAACTAATTAATGTTTAAACACATTGTTCTTGGCCATGGGCATTCTGAAGTGCTGGCCAGAGGGAAGCCTCTCAAACTGAGGGTGTAGGGTGTGGGAGGGATTGCCAATGACAGCCAGTGGCTTCCTTTTGTTTGCCTTGTGGACAGACTGCTCAAATGTGCCTGTGGTCGACCAGTTACTTTGCTGGCTGTGTTTACTATTCTGGTCAGTTTGCTTTTGCTCCTCACGCTCAAATTACCATACCAGACTGAACGTTTTGCCATACCAGACTGAACGTCATATTGAACATGAAGAAGCTCTCCACCAGATTGCTGTACACCCTCTCCACAACCTGGCTGACCCCAAACCTCTTTCAATTTCCCGATTAAAAACAGGTGTTGGCTTGCTTTAAAAAAATACGTTGCATTCTCTGTAAAGCTCAGCTTGTCATCAATTTGTGTCCCTAAGTATTTGAAACACTCAACCACCTCCACTGGTTGGTCATTCAGAGAGAATGTTTGGGACATTGGCAGGTTGTTGCCATTGATGATCAGCTCCTTTGTCTTGTCCACACTGATGTGGAGGGCACTTGACCGGCACCTTTATTGAAAGTTGTTGGCCAGTTTAAAATTGCTGTCCCCATCTGACTTAGCATCTTTGAAAAATAGTCTCACCAGAGTCATGTCATCCGCATACTTGAAAAGGCTCACATTGTTTCCTTGGATTTTCATCTCACTAGTGTAGATAGAGAACAACAATGGTGAAAGGACACACCCCTGGGGTGCCCCTGCGTTCAGTGCCAGTTCATCAAAGAGGGCCCTATTCATGAGAACCCTTTGTGGGTGGTCAGTTAAAAAGTCCTTGATTCAACTTGCAAGGCTTCTGTTGCCCTTCAACTATCAGACCTATTAAGTCATGTTAATGTGAACTAATCTTACAGTAAAATACTTGTAAAGGCTATATCAGCTAATTTTATGTCCACATTAGTGGAAGGAGAGAAAATAACAAAGACTTTTCTTGGTCTTGATAAGATTGATTTTGTGGTCTTTGCCGAACTCCTCCATGTTATTGACTTTCTTCTATTGACTTCACTACCAAGAGGGTTAACCTCTACCGTGGAGTGTTGATTTATACTTCTCTATATCCATATCACTCCCCAATGTGTGTGTGTTTGTCTCTGTTATTAAATGGCGCTGTCGCCACCTCCTCCACAGTATCACAGCAACAGCTGCCAGCATCGGCGCAGCAGGCATCCCACAGGCTGGTCTGGTTACCATGGTAATCGTATTGACATCGGTGGGACTACCCACAGAGGACATAACGCTGATCATCGCTGTGGATTGGTTCCTGTAAGTCTGCCTAAATGTCACTATGAGGCCGCCACCCCACTAGAACAGGTTATTGATGCATTATGCACATCAGATTATTGTAATTAATGAAGTGTTTACAACTAGCCCTATCTAATTTTGTGCTTTGGTGTTGTATTGTGGCTGGAAACCATTTGAATACATTTTGGGTTGATTACTGGTAGGTGGATTACCCCAAAGACTGCCTTGTGTTTTTGTGTGGCTGAGCAGGGGTTGAGACCATGACGAAGCGTGTGTGTGTGTGTGTGTGTGTGTGTATGTGTTTATTTGCATTTTTCACATGCACGGAATACAACAGGTGGATATATGGATATACAACAACCTTACAGTGAAATGCTTACTTACATGCCCTTAACCAACAATACTGTTTTAAGAAAATACCTAAGAAAAAAAATTAATAAGTAAGAGCAGCAGTAATTAACAGTAGCGGGGCTATATACAGGGCGTACCAGTTCAGAGTCAATGTGTGTGTTTGTGCGTGCACTATATAATGTGGGTATACCTGTGCAGGGATCGCTTAAGGACTACCACCAACGTGCTGGGGGACTCTATCGGGGCAGGCATCGTGGAGCACCTGTCTCGCCAGGAGTTGCAGAGCCAGGATGTTGAGGTGGGCAACTCAGTGATTGAAGAGAATGAGAAGCCCTACCAGCTCATCTGCCAGAAAAACGACTCAGTGAAGCATCGCAACAGTGAGACCCCCATGTAGGGGTTATGACAGTCTGAAAGCATCCACTAGCTACTACCGTACTTCTTCAGTGTTTGTAGATATGGAGGAACTGGATAGGTGTAAGCAATATGGGGAAAGCTATTGGATGCCTAGGTGGAGCCATCACCATATTGCTAATAACACTTATCTGGGTAACTTCAGGTCTGCAAACACTGTAGGGATAGTGGCTGGAGATTGTTTTGACACTGTTAACCATATCAACTCATATCAACTGTTTTGGTCCTTTCAGTTCAAATCTGAGATGCATCTCAATTGTCTAGAGCAGTGTTTCCCAAACTTTTTATAGTCCCGTGCCCCTTCAAACATTAAACCTCCAGCTGTACCCCCTCTAGCACCAGGGTCAGTGCACTCTCAAATGTTTTGTGTGTTTTTGTCACAACCCTGCTAGTGGGAAGTGACAAAGAGGTCCTATAGGACCAGGGCACAAATAATAATATATTAATCATCAATCATTTTGCTCTTTATTTAGCCATCTTACATATGAACTTTATTTGTTCATCTAAAATTGTGAATTACTCACCACAGGTTAATGAGAAGGGTGTGTTTGAAAGGATGCACATAACTCTGCAATGTTGGGTTGTATTGGAGAGAGTCTCAGTCTTAAATCATTTTCCACACACATTCTGTGCCTGTATTTAGTTTTCATGCTAGTGAGGGCCGAGAATCCACTCTCACATAGGTATGTGGTTGCAAAGGGCATCAGTGTCTTAACAGCGCGATTTGCGGATACTCTGAGCGCAGCCCAATAAAGAAATCTGGCTGTGGCTTCTGATTAAATAACATTTTCACAGAACAGCTTGTGGCAATTTCGATGAGGCTCTCTTGTTCAGATATTGATAAGTGGACTGGAGGCAAGGCATGAAAGGGATAACGAATCCAGTTGTTTGTGTCATCCGTTTCTGGAAAGTACTTACGTAATTGCGCACCCAACTCACTCATGTGCTTCGCTATGTCACATTTGACATTGTCCGTAATCTTGAGTTCAATTGCACACAAAAAATCATACAATGATGGAAAGACCTGTGTGTTGTCCTTGTTAATGCAGACAGAGAAGAGCTCCAACTTCTTAATCATAGACTCAATTTTGTCCCGCACATTGAATATAGTTGCGGAGAGTCCCTGTAATCCTAGATTCTGATCATTCAGGCGAGAAAAAACATCACCCAGATAGGCCAGTCATGTGAGAAACTCGTCATCATGCAAGTGGTCAGACATGTGAAGATTTTGGTCAGTAAAGAACTTTAAGCTTGTCTCTCAATTTTAAAAAATGTATCAATACTTTTCCCCTTGATAACCAGCGCACCTCTGTATGTTGTAAAAGCATTACATGATCGCTGCCCGTATCGTTGCATAGTGCAGAAAATACATGAGAGTTCAGGGGCCTTGCTTTAACAAAGTTAACAATTTTCACTGTAGTGTCCAAAACGTCTTTCAAGCTGTCAGGCATTCCCTTGGCAGCAAGAGCCTCTCGGTGGATGCTGCAGTTTACCCATGTGGCGTCGGGAGCAACCACTCCACTGTGTCTCCCTGTCATGGCTTTTGCACCATTAGTACAGATACCAACATATCTTGACCACCAAAGTCCATTTGATGTCACAAAGCTGTCCAGTACCTTAAAAATATCCTCTCCTGTTGTCCTGGTTTCCAGAAGAGGATGTCTTCCTTAATTGACCCCCCGTAAACGTAACGGACATATACCAGGAGCTGTGCCAGCTGTAACACATGGAATTCACTGGCTTGTAATCGAAGCAGTTATTGTTTCAAAACATCTCCTGCCATGGTGCGTCGTGAAACAGTGTTTGAAGAAGTCATTGTCTGTATAGTTTTTTTGGCCTTTACCCCAGCATTGTCCCAGCCATATCCGCGGCAGCAGGAAGAATTAAGTCCTCCACAATAGTATGGGGCTTGCCTGTCCTAGCCACTCGGTAGCTCACCATATAAGATCCTTCTAGCACCTTCTTATTAATGGTATCTGTTGCTTTTTGCACATATAACACACCGTGGCTGAGGAAAGGCACTACTCCCAATATAAGTGAACCCCATTTAGTTCTCATCATATTTGCTCCTCTTTGATGGTCCATTATCCATCTGTTGTTTGGGGCAGAAGCTCTTCGGATGCAACAGTTTCACAAATGTAGAATTACTGATGCTAGCATTGGATGTGCTTGTGGAAGCAGAACAACTTGTGTCGTTGACAGGTGCAGGTGTAGTACTGCTGGTGTGTCTCTATGGACGAGGGCCTTACAAGCGGAATGAGCAGCAGCTACATTTGGCTACATACGGACCGTTAGTGGAATTCCCGTGAGAGAGTAACGGTTAATTTGATTGGATGTTCATTATTTGAGTAGGCTACCTGTATTTGACATCGTGTTGTTATTTTGCTGAACACTACTCTGTAGAGGCTACTCTGGCGAGAAATAAACCTTACCCAAATGTATAGCCCTGTTGGAAAATATAAATGGACCATTTGAAAATGTGATTTAAAAAAAAATATTTTTTTTTTAAATGTATCACATTTTTATTTGGCATACCCCCGACGGAATCCCCAGTTTGGGAATACCTGGTCTAGAGGAAACTGATGTGAAATAACTGGACAGGTGAAATCAAATTTATCATAGATATCTAGCTACTATATTGTTTTCACTTATTTTATGTGTTCATAACAGTAGAGACCACTTTTGACTGTTGTTATGTACTCTGTATAGGCTTGATTTTCATGAACAAGAAAATAAATGCCATTCAATGGCCTTTTTAGAATTAGTGAATAAATGGGATATCCATTTGTATACTCACAATCAATTAGCTGGTTCTGCTGCATGGCTTGATTTTTAGTTTATTGTTCTATATTTTGCCACTTTAAGTTGGTGGTTATTCTTTTTAATGTGAATCTACCTCTAACATTCAAGTGTACATTATGCTTTCTCTTGAGTCATTTTATTTTCTGCCCCAAACATTACCAAGAGGTCATTTTTATTCCGTATTATCCATGCTACCAACTTTGATAAGCATTTTTTCTACGGTTTCAAAAACAAGTATTGAATTTATGATGTAATGTACTGTAGTTTACTTGATCTGTCAATTGAATCAACGTGAATGTATACAGTAAATATTTGTACCGATATCTGTTTTATACTTGGGTGATTTCTATGTTACTTATTGAGCTAAATTGGGGTTAGACTTTGTTTTTCAAAACAATATTTGTAACAAAGATGTATTTTCAGTGTTAACTAGTGTTACTTAACTGAACATATTTTGGTACTAGTCACTTAAGTCTGAAGTATGTGAAAGTATTACTGTATGCTTGCTTTGAATAGGAATGTTGATATCATTGGGGCTGTTGTATGTTTCTGTGTGTAGTAAAGATGGACAAAAGAATGTTACATAGCCTACTGAATTACTTGATATGTTTCTCCCCCAATGTTGCGATGGTTTATATTTTAGGGCTTGAATCCATCCCTCTTTGTTTGAGTGTTGTGAGTCTTTTCAGACAATGTGAGGGTTGAATATCCATTTGTAGAATATAAGGGAGATCTTCATGTATTTCTTGAATCATAACTAAAAAGTTCACCAGTTATTCCCTTTCCTTGATGCTGTAATCTTACCTGGCCATTTCAGTTCAACGTCTGGTGCTTTATCGATGAAAGCACTATAGCCAGATGTGGTACATTTGATTATGGCTTTTCTCTTTGATTTGACTGTTGAAAAAAGTGGAAAAATGTTATGCCTAAAACATCATTTGAAAGCAATTAAGTTGAATGTTAAGTGGGAAATGTTTTTAAAGTAAGTAGGCCTACTGTGTATGTAGTTACGTAAAAACTAAACTTGACCTGTGTTGAGAGCATATTGTTGTAATGTGTGACTCTTGTTTAATGTATTAAATAGTTGATTTATGTTTTTGTGAGATGGCTCAAATTTGGATTGCTTTTGGGAAGTGTCATTATCAGTATTTTGTTGGAAGAATAGCAGTTGCAACAAATACATGTCTCAGGAATTGACAATTGTGTTTATCTCTGGAGTGTAATAGATGTGGTCAAGAGATTCCCCAGGGCGTGGTGGTATCTTCCCGTTTTCTGGCTACCCCTGGTGGAGAATCTCCTGTTTTTGGCCCTGAGTCTCCATGGATTCTTCCTCACGACCAGTCTAAACTGCAGGACTGAACACCTGCATTACATTCCAGTTGGCTTCACACTTACAGTTCTGCCTCTCATTGAATAAAGTCTCCCCATTGTTGGTCTAAACCTCTAGGTAGCGATATGGTGTCAAGCTGCCTTCACCAAAATGAATGAACTGTCAAATGGAGTGCCAGAGCCGTTTTGGGCGTCTCAAACAGTGTTGAGCCAGAAGCTCAACGCTATGGGAAGCATCAATTACCTTTTGTCTTTGAGTGAAGGTGCTGGGTACCTCGACATCAAACAGAGTGCACCCACCCAGGGCCAGTAAACAGAAGCAGCGTGGGGCCTCAGCCAGAGAGGAACCAACACCACCTTTGTGTGTACATATACACGCTGCTTCTATGGGCTATTAATACAGCCGTGTTTTATAGCAGTTACTGTTACAACTGCACCTATAAGAAATCATTGAGTAGCTACTTGAACCAATTAAATATAACCACACTAATACTTTGAGTAATCCACTGACCTATATTATAGATTGAGCCTAGGCTACAATAAGGAAGAAAATCTCATTCCTTCAGGTCCATTTATTTAGAAAAGATCCACTTCAGATGTCGTGTTTAAACAGACAGTGCATTTTTCTACATTAGATTGTGTTTCAGGCGAGAACAAGCCCTCTAGGAAATTGAACAGGTATACATTGAACAGGTATACATTGAACAGGTATACATTGAACAGGTATACATTGACGGTGAAGACTGGTTTCTTGGGCTAGAGTAATCAGAAATACTTAGCATAATACTTTGGCATAGTTAGCGACAGTCAGTGTAAAATACATTTAGCTATATATCAAAACCTCTCATGGACTGTATGGCAATGACAGCTCAGCCACCACACTCCCAGGGAGATATTGACACGAGACGACTGGAGAGTCAGAAAGCTTGGCTGAGTTAGGATGACAAGCCGCTGGAAGTTTACTTGGCCTGCAATGACAGGAGAGATAGTTAGGGTTCAGTTCAAGAAATCTTTATTGTCCCCAAAGGGCAATTTAAGGGTAATTTGAGTGACCAGAAACGTTACATGCTTTAGATCATAGAGACAATACAATATTGCTGGAGTAAAAGGAAGAACACATGTCACCTATGACAATAATTCTCTTGTGGTAACAACAACCTCACACTCATTCCACATGGAAGGCATCCCACCCATCCTTCTTGTCCTGATAGAGAAAATAAAACTGTTCAGCAGTGCACTCAAATGTGGAAAACCATTGTCTATGGAGACATAATCAGGGGGAAAAGTCTACAGCACACTTTTGAATAAAGCTAATATTTCCACTCTTTCTAATAATGCCTTTTGGATGTTCAATCACTCCCACCATAGGAATGTTTATGTAGTATCTTAATGTAGTATAACTGCAGTGTGGGTTAGATTGAATTGAGCCCTATGTGTATAAACACAGTGCATATTTCCCACCTCCGACATGACTGGCAGGTTGCCATGAGGGTAGAGCCACATGATCCTATGTGCTTTGGTCCTCTGCCTCTGGAGCAGCTTCCTCAGTAACCTCTTGACCTTTCGGTCTCTGGGGTCAGCACACTTCACCGCCTTCTTGGTGTACAGTCTGCAGCCACAACAACACAGACAAAGAACATTCACCACGACAACCTTCCAACTGAAACATACAGTACAAACTGTAGATATGCAGCATGGTTTTAATAAAGCCTTCTCTGAACCAAAGCCTCAACAAAGTTGGCTAGTGAGGATACTTTTTTTGGGGATGGCTTATTATTCCCACATATTTCCTTCCTCACTTCCCTGGCAATTACAGTAGAACATGAGCCATAACAACAGGACCTGGATAGATGACAATGCCTCTTAGCTGAGAGGCATATTTTCCATGTCTGCGAGTTGCTTCAGGATAGTTGAAATACTTGCATGATGGCTTTTATACTGCAGTCTGGCCCCTCCGTCTGTACCTCAAACCTCAGCACGTCTTTGGTGCGCACTTTCCCCTGGGAGTACTGCATACAGCACTGAACATCTCTCTGCATCTGTACCCCGTTACCTGAGAGAGAGGGGGGAGAGAGAGAGAGAGAGATGGAGAGAGGCAAACGCTTAAGTCAAATTCGTCAAAGCACACTTACGGTATATGAAGGCTATATGATTGCTATTGGCTCATAAGGAGGGTTGTTATGATACTGTAGATTATAAACACACATGTATTAGTAGGAATGTAAGGCATTTCATTGCACTGTTCTATACAGTATAGTTAGACTATCTCAAGGTTCATATGTAATGGTTGCTCTTTTTGACAGGATATGTCATCTAGAGTGCAGACAGTCAGAAGGAGTTAGAACATCCCATGATCCCCCATAATGTGCTGTTATGCCAGTGGCACTGTGACTACATGACAAGGCTTTTCATCCAACCAGAGTGAGTAAGCACAATAATATTAGCTGAGGTAAACAGTTACCATATGCGTGTCATATGAAAGCTGCTCTGAACCTTGTCATATTTCATCATTGATATCATTTTTTCCCCCCATTAAAGTCTGAGGTTTTCAGTTAGCTTGTTATTAGCGTTCAATGTTTTGATGTGAAATCAGTCTTCATTCTAGCCCTCTATTTACATCCATGGCTCTCCCTGCTGCTGCTCCAGTATTCCCTCTTCCCCTCTCCTCTAGCTTGCTCTCCTCCGCTTCCCTGCTAAACTGGCTCCCAGCAGGGTGCATGCTGCTAACGGTATACACTGTAGGTGTTATTGTGTCTTACCTTCCACCGAGCCCAGGAGAATGACAGTCAGGGAAATAACAGTCACAGTCTGCAACAGAAACATGGTGAGCCTGGCAGGGAAGTAATCTGCTGTGTTACCTTCCCCTCTATTTCTGTCTCTTATATTTCTCCCTCCCTCCTTTTCACTCTCTCCCTCGCTCTCCCTCAAACACACACATGCACTCCCTAACCCTCCCCCCTCCAGCTCCCCCTCTCCTCTGAGTGCCCCACTCACTGTGTTCATTTCCATGTCGTTCCCACTCTTCAAAAAGGTGCTTTCCCCCCCAAAAAGCTCTTAAAATAATCTAGATTTATGGCATTCTCTAATGCAGTCATGGAAACTGCTCTACCTAGTTGTAGGTGTGTCCCATTACTCTTACAGCTATGTTATGACTGATCACTGCTCAAGCACAATACAGGGAACACCAAAGCTTGTGCAACACATGACACTAATACATTCATGTTGTTTTCATTCATGTAAAATGACAAAAGGCATCTCTAGTAGCAACATGGTTCAAAGCACAAGCAAGTTACAAGCAGTCTGTTTCCCAAAATAAACCACCACTAATACTATAAAACGGCAACCAGCTCTCTACCATTAGATAGATCACAAGAAATGATAACATGTTCAGAACAGAAGCCGATTTGCCAACTAACGTACAGAACATGACGTACAGTACATGTACACACTAACGTACAGTACATGTACACACTAACGTACAGCTGTACATGTTCAATAGAGTCTGGACTGTGACTGACTTTAAATAGCAGCTAAATTCTAACAATCATTCTCCGTACAACACCTAACAACCTTTTCAAGAGGCTTGGACCTTTCTTGGTTTAATGGCAAAGGTCTTGGACTCACAAATGCAAGTCCCAGACGGCTACCCCATAAATTTGCAACGTTTGGTGTCAGAAGTGTAACGCATGTGGCTAAGCACGATGGCATCCAAAGTGTAGGAGTAGTTTGTAAGTGTGTTTCTTACTTGCCTTTCTGAACAGTGTCTGACAAGTCCCCAAATTCAGTACTATAACTAAATACAAAATGTCAAATATAAAATGGCCTACGTTATTGGAGGAAATGGATGCAAAGTCAACACTGGATGGCAGTTGAGGATTGACTGACCCAGAGTGTGGTTTTGGGTAATGACTGTTTGCTGTGGCAGGTTGAGTGTCATTAGAACCCAGCTGAATCTCCCCCAGTCAAAAACCACCCTTCTAACCAAGCAATGAAACTACTGCAGAATTACAGCACATTCTCTAATGCCTTTGGTATTCAACGATATTAACATGGTTGAAAAAAAGTGGAAGTAATGCTATGAAAATATTTTTTTACATAAAAAAAAAAGCTAAGTTACAACGACACAAATGAAAAACAATGGACAGGAAATCACAAATAACCTTTGTATTTAATGACGAGACTGATTACCCGCTGTTTAATGTACGTTAGAAGAAATTCTTCCAGTGACTACAAGGAAGTGTTTAGCTATTAACTACTATTGAGAAGAGCCACTTCACCATATCTTGTTTGTATTTTACAGCAGTAGCTACTACTTATGTTATAGTACAATGGAACAACACCTGGAGAGTTGCAACATCCATGAACAGACAATGTGGTAAAACACATGGTAAATGAATACAGGGTAAATCTCTGCTGAATGTGAGGCTTTAGGTAGTGGCGTTTATTAGACGACATGGCCAGTGTAATCCATACTATCTGACTGTGCATACCTGAGACCTGGAATTAAAAATATGCAGTCTGTGAGGTAGGGAGGGGAGAGGGGGGGCAGCGTGCAAGAATTCAACCCTTAAGAAATCAAGCTGGAATCTTTCAGCTGCAAAAACATACCTTCCCCTTGACTTCAGTCTGCTCCTGAGCCAAACACATTTCCGGCATATCTTTGGGGCGATTAAGAGATCACTGTAAAAGTATACTAGGCACAAACTTTCAAACAAAAGGTCAAAAAAAAAACCTAGTGACTGTAAATCATCGACTAAATCGGTGTTCCTCTTTGAGGAGGTAGAGAGCCAGAGGAGGGATAGGTATGTCATGGGGATGTTGTAGGGCAAAGCTAACTATACCTGTGGTGCAGGCCGGGGCAGCTTAGCCCAAAGTGTTAGGTTAGGTTTCAGGGAGCAAATGTGTCAAATTTTGAGATGTATCATTTATCAAGCACATAACATTTGGTATGTACTATCTGGAATGTTCTGAGTGGATGGGTGATTATAGCCATCTTGGGCCATTGTCTACTCTACAACTTCATGAAGATTGAAAAGTGAATACTTCTCAGCTTTATACACTAAATTACAGGTGGTCCCCAGTTCATGTTCTGTTCTTGTAAAAAGCATGAGTTGACACACACCCCTCAAAAAAATGTTGGCGGTGCCGACTAATGGAATAGTAAACTTATAAAAATTAAGTTGTGCATATACAGTAATTTAATGGGTATAAACAAAGTTTCTTCAGGGGTACATAATGATTGCTTGAATGTTCTGATCTTGACAAAAGGCTTGGTGAAACTATACTTACTTTACATGAGAGCGATTTCTAATAGAATGTCTTCATTTACTGTCAAAATAAAATTAAGTCCATCCATGCAACATGTAGTGATTATATTTTATTATAGCCAGGGCACTGCATGCAAGGTTTTCTTCTGCATTGAAAAGACTTGGGCGGGCCGCACCCAAGTGTTTTATCACACTGCCCATGTCCAAACAGTAAAAAAAGAAAAGAAAAATTGCAATCAGGGTGGGAAAACGTTTAGTGTAAACTTAATTATGTAGCTTTTTTGGCGCGCAACCAATTTCACATAGAATGGTGAGTTATAAATCTGATTCTTCTTGGAAGCAAGTCTAAGAAGCGGTAGATATGTTCTATGTGCACTATTTCTATGCTTCCCGTGCTTAAGTTTTGTTTTTGCGTCTTTTACTTTCGGTTTAGTACACCAGCCTCAAACAGCTGAAACAATATTTTTGGTTATGAAAAATATATTTCACAGCAGTTTAGATGGTCCAATAATTTTCTACACTATACTAGCTTATTTTGTCTCAAACTGAAATCAGGCAAATTAGAGTTTTAGCAACCAGGAAATTGCAGAGCGATTTCTGCATAGTGCAAATTTAAAATGACTTAAAACCAGATATAAAAGTAGAGAAAATCTCAAATGTAAAATAATTATGCAATTAGGAGTATTTTTGTCATGGCATGTGGCCCCCAGTGATTTTGCTATGATGTTTGAGTCACTCATAATATCAGCCATAGCAAAATGTCTATAATTGCAGGATATTATCTTTAAAACTGCATATTTTCTCTCAGACTCATGGCAAGGTGTAGAGTTGCAGGAAATGTAGCTTTCAAACTGCAACATTATCTCAAACACGTCACATTTTGTAGAATTGCAGGAAATTAGCTTTAAAACAGCTAAAGTTTGACACTGCAGCCAACAGGGGGGCCTCAAATGTTCTGTCGATGACCGTATCATTGGCCACGCCCACCACCTAAGCCCCATTTTGATCCAGAAAAAAACCCTGGCATGTTCTATGCTGCCTAGCATTCTTCTGGTGGGAGTAGACAAACTTTGCAGTCTCCTCAAACTAACATATGTGGTTCACACAGCTTTGTTTATTTATATACACTGTAAAACTAAACCAGAACATGTTTGGTTAAACACACAAAAGGAATTATTTCAAATCATTGCAAAACATGGCCTTAACTGTGCTTAGAGTTAGGGAACTGAACACTTTTCCAAAATGGGTGTTTTATTTTTAATTTAGGGGAAATGGATGTGTATAACAAAAGCTGCAAAAGAAAAACAAAATTGCCATTTGAGAAGGTACAGGGGTGGGATCTTAATTTGACCTATAGTCAAAGCAAAAATAATCCTGCAGCAACAGGATTTGAACATTTAGTCCATGATTTTGCTTGATCAGTCGTTAGGCTATTAGCTAGCCAAAAGTAAGATAATAGCAGCCTCTGGTAAGACACGGGGCGGGGGCCTATGCATATATGTAAACAGCTGGTGCACGATATCTAAGGAAGTCTCAAGGTTTTGCTCGCCTGAGGTAGAGTATCTCATGATAAACTGTAGACCACACTATCTACCTACAGAGTTTCTGTATTTTTCATAGCTATCTACATACCGTACCACAGACCGATGCTGGCACTAAAACCACACTCAATGAGCTGTATACCACCATAAGCAAACAGGAAAATGCTCATCCAGAGGTGGCACTCCTAGTGGCCGGGGAATTTATTGCAGGGAAACTTAAATCAGTTTTACCTAATTTCTAGTAGTATGTTAAAATATGCAATCAGAAAAAAACATTCTAGACCACCTTTACTCCACACACAGAGACTGATACAAAGCTCTCCTTCGCCCTCCATTTGGCAAATCTGACCTGATTCCTGCTTACAAGCTAAAATTAAAGCAGGAAGCACCAGTGACTCGGTCTATAAAAAAAGTGGTCAGATGAAGCAGATGCTAAACTATAGGACTGTTTTGCTAGCATAGACTGGAATATGTTCCGGGATTCTTCCAATGGCATTGAAGAGTACACAACATCAGTCACTGGCTTTAGCAATAAGTGCATCAAGGACGTCATCCCCACAGTGACTGTACGTACATACCCCAATCAGAAGCCATGGATTACAGGCAACATTCGCACTGAGCTAATGGGTAGAGCTGCCAATTTCAACGAGCGGGACTCTAACCCGGAAGCTTATAAGAAATCCCGCTATGCCCTCCGACAAACCATCAAACAGGCAAAGCGTCAATACAGGACTAAGATCGAATCGTACTACACCGGCTCCGACGCTCCTCGGATGTGGCAGGGCTTGCAAACTATTACAGACCACAAAGGGAAGCACAGCCGAGAGCTGCCCAGTGACACGAGCCTACCAGGCGAGCTAAAAAACTTCTATGCTTGCTTCGAGGCAGGTAACACTGAAACATGCATGAGAGCATCAGCTGTTCTGGACGACTGTGAATACGCTCTCCACAGCCGATGTAAGACATTTAAACAGGTCAACATTCACAAAGCCTTGGTGTCCACATCACCAACAAACTAACATGGTCCAAGCACACCAAGACAGTTGTGAAGAGGGCACAACAAAACCTATTCCCCCTCAGGAGACTGAAAAGATTTGGCATGGGTCCTCAGATCCTCAAAAGGTTTTACAGCTGCAACATCGGGAGCATCCTGACAGATTGCATCACTGCCTGGTACAGCAACTGCTCAGCCTCTGACCGCAAGGCACTACAGAGGGTAGTGCGTACGGCCCAGTATATCACCGGGGCCAAGCCTCCTGCCATCCAGGATCTCTATACCAGGCAGTGTCAGAGGAAGGCCCTAAAAATGTTCAAAGACTCCAGCCACCCTAGTCATAGACTGTTCTCTTTGCTACCGCACAGCAAGCAGTACCGGAGCACCAAGTCTTGGTCTATGAGGCTTCTAAACAGCTTATACCCCCAAGCCATAAGACTCCTGAACAGCTAATCAAATGGCTACCCAGACTGTTTGCATTGCCCCCCTCTTCTACGCTGCTGCTACTCTAAGGTTATTATCGATGCATAGTCACTTTAATAACTCTACCTACATGTACATATTACCTCAACACCAGTGCCCCAGCACATTGACTCTGTACCGGTAGCCCCGCTATTGTTATTTACTGCTGCTCTTTAATTATTTGTTATTCGTATCTCTTACTTTTTTAAACTGTTGGTTAAGGGCTAGTAAGTAAGAATTTCACTGTACACCTGTTGTATTTGGCGCATGTGACAAATAAAATTTGTCTTCCGGGTTGGATGTGCATTGTGTCAAAAAGAAGTGCGGCTTGGTTGGGTTGTGTTTCGGAAGACGCATGGCCCTCGACCTTCGCCTCTCCCGAGTCTGTACGGGAGTTGCAGCGATGAGTAACTAATACCAATTGGGGAGAAAAAGGGGATTTAATTTTTTTGGGTGCAATTTTAATATAATTGTGATTTAGTATGAGTTGGAGTTTTCAGTGAATTTATGTAAATCATGAAAATTCTCAGCAACAACAGAGTTAAGATCCTACATCAAATTAAGATCCTACAGCTGTAGATAATAAGTGATCCCCCCAAATTGACTGGTGCCAAAAGGTGGTAGGAAATAAATAAATGTCAATGACTGAATTTCTCAGAAATACTGAAAAGTTACCAAGTTAGATTTGATATATGGTTAATGAAAAGTTAGAAATAAATTCATAAAAGTGGGAATTAATTATATAAATGTTCTGCAGTAATATCATGGGAGGTGGGTTAAAAATGCACAAAAATCATTATTCTGTTGATACACTACACCCGAATCTATTCAGGAATGCACAAGGAGTACATACACAATTGTATTTTTAGTCCAGCCTTGATTTCCTCCAGATACATTTTATTTGCCATAGCAGCAGACCACCAGCACAGCCACTTTCCCCAGCATGTGAGTCTGTCCTGGTGTAAGCCATTCTAACATTAAGATAAGCTCATATTATGCTTTTTTATTATCAAGTCCCTCTCTGGGCTGATGTTTTATTGAAACAGCAAAACAAACAGGATATAATGGTATATCCAAATATAGTCTCTACGCTACGTGCTTACAGACAGAAAAATAGACGTTTGGAAATAATATGCCAGAAGTCTTTACCCTTAGTCTGCAAAAGATAGATCTGATCATTTGCTAGACCCCCTGTAAAGCATTGTGTCTGCTAGAGGTTTTACATTATTTTGGGTGGATAGATTCTCACGTCTTGTACTTTCCTTCTTATTAAAATGTAGTCTATACAGTTGAAGTCGGAAGTTTACATATACTTAGGTAGGAGTCATTAAAACTCGTTTTTCAACCACTCCACAAATTTATGGTTAATAAATTCAGTGCCTCCTTGCTTGACATCATGGGAAAAATCAAAAGAAATCAGCAAAGACCTCATTAAAAAACATTGTAGACCTCCACAGGTCTGGTTCATCCTTGGGTGCAATTTCTAAACGCCTGAAGTTACCATGTTCATCTGTACAAACAATATTACGCAAGTATAAACACCATGGGACCACGCAGCTGTCATACCGCTCAGGAAGGAGACGCTTTCTGTCTCCTAGAGATGAACGTTCTTTGGTGCGAAAAGTGCAAATAAATCCCAGAACAACAGCAAAGGACCTTGTGAAGATGCTGGAGGAAACAGGTACAAAGTATCTATATCCACAGTAATATGAGTCCTATATCGACATAACCTGAAGGTCCACTCAGCAAGGAAGAAGCCACGGCTCCAAAACCGCCATAAAAAAGCCAGACTACAGTTTGCAACTGGACATGGGGACAAAGATAGTACTTTATGGAGAAATGTCCTCTGGTCTGATGAAACAAAAATAGAACTGTTTGGCCATAATGACCATGTTTATGGTTGGAGGAAAAATGGGGAGGCGTGCAAGCCAGAGAACACCATCCCAACCATGAAGCACAGGGGTAGCAGCATCATGTTGTGGGGGTGCTTTGCTGCAGGAGGGACTGGTGCACTTCAGAAAATAGATTGCATCATGAGGATGGAAAATTATGTGGATATATTGAAACAACATCAAGACATCAGTCAGGAAGTTAAAGCTTGTTCGCAAATGGGTCTTCCAAATGGACAATGACTCCAAGCATACTTCCAAAGTTGTGGCAAATGGCTTATGGACAACAAAGTCAAGGTATTGGAGTGGTCATCACAAAGCCCTGACCTCAATCCCATAGAAAAGTTGTGGGCAGAACTGAAAAAGCATGCGAGAGCAAGGAGGCCTACAAACCTGACTCAGTTACACCAGCTCTGTCAGGAGGAATGGGCCAAAATTCACCCAACTTATTGTGGGAAGCTTGTGGAAGGCTACCCAAAACGTTTGACCCAAGTTAAACAATTTAAAGGCAATGCTACCAAATACTAATTGAGTGCAAGTAAACTTCTGACCCCCTAGGAATGTAATGAAACAAATAGAATCTGAAATAACTCTCTCTACTATTATTGTGACATTTCACATTCTTAAAATAAAGTGGTGATCCTAACTGACCTAAGACAGGGAATTTTTACTCGGCTTCAATGTCAGGAATTGTATTACACTGCGTTTAAATGTATTTGGCTAAGGTGTATGTAAACTTCCAACCTCAACTGTATTTTCCTCACAATGGAAAATGTGTAGTTGTTGCCTAAACAGTTGACACTATGGTATACTAATGAGGATGGATTTATTTCTGGCGCAACTTTTGGAGAAAACAAATGAGAACTATAAATGATCAGGTTTATACACTATGATTTATTTCAACATAATCTCACATTATTTACAAATAGAAAATGGCAGACTCCTTGCATACAAGACAAACTGAGGGAGGATCATCACTGATGTCTTTACAGTTTATATATGTCCAGGAAGGAAAGTCCTTGTGACCAATACCAACTCAGCGATATCACTTCAAAAGTAAGACAGGTCAGTCTGTTTTCCAAATGCCTCTTGTCCTTATGATGAAGAATGCCTCTGATTCTTGAACTGCCTGCTGTCTCCTGAGTGTGTCTAGGCGTCTAGAGTGCCTTTAAAGAGAACATAGACCAAGAAAACCTTCTCAAACCGGTTACACAAACCTATATTCACTGATTCACTACAGCCAATGACTCGGGATAATGCAACACAGTGTGAATATTCAATTACAAAAAAATCTATTATCTGACGAAGAATAAAATATGGTAGAGGTTTAGTCAAGATGGATGCTTTGGAAGGGAACTTACCTTCCAAAAAGGCAAACTCATCTACGGTCTCTATTGCATTGTCTGTTAGTAGAAACAACAAATAACACAATAGCTGGAAGAACTAAAGTCAAAGGTTGGCCTAAATGACCCCCGATCCTGGCCTTGTAAAGCTACATGGTGTGCAGGCTTTTATTCTAGAACCGCATGAAGACCTTGATTGGTTAAATCAGTTAGGCCTAACAGGTGTTTAGTACAGGGATGGAACTAAAGCCTGGCATGCCATGTAGCTCTCCAAAACCAGGGGTGGTGACTATTACACGTAGCAATAATCATATGGTATGATTGGTGTACTATATGATCATGCCTGCTTGACATTACTAACCTAAATCTTTCCTCTGCAAAGTTTTCCTCTTTCCTTGATGGGCATACACCAGGGCATCTTTGGCAATCATCTCAACAAAGAGTTCCTGGAACACATGAAGTTCAGTATACAGTCAGTAACATCGCTGTAACATATAACATAAGTGCATTGTGACTACAGTAACGTGAATGTGAGGCAGGTAGCCTAGTGGTTAGCGCATTGGGCCAGTAACTGAAAGGTTGCTAGATCGAATCCCCGAGCTGACAATGTAACAAATCTGTCGTTCTGCCCCTGAACAAGGCAGTTAACCCACTGTTCCTAGGCCGTCATTGTAAATAAATGTGTTCTTAACTGACTTTCCTAGTTAAATAAAAGGTTAAAAAAAAAAAAAATACAAATATGTCATCTTAGGTAGCTAAGCTAGATATTGCCTTTACAGCAATGATGTGTTGGTGCTGGGTTGAAACTAAAGCCTGCACACCAAGTAGCTCAACAGTTGACGACCAGTGAACTACAAGGAACATAAAGTAGGTCCTTCCTAAAATCCTCCCCAACTTCACTCTGTATCTGGAATAGAGTACCACAATATGAGTCATAATACCCATAAAACCTAGCAGCCGAACAGGGAAATTGTTCCAATAGTTTTTCCACCATTCATTTTTCCCATAGGGGATTTTTAGAAACACTTCAAATAAGGGCTGTGTTTTGTGTAGGCTTACTGTGACGTTTTGATAACCGGCGTCAACTGTTGGTGTCTGTCGCCCCTGTGGCACCTACTGGGTCGGACCCAGAGTGGTGGTCAGGCGAGGAAGAGTTACGGGGGAACGAGGCTGAAGAAGAGAACAACCAACAAACTGGGCCTGTTGCGGCAGCCTCCTTATTTTAAGCGGTGGAATAACGACTGGAACCATTTGCCTGTTTGACCGCTAGGCTCCATGGGTATTATGACTCATTAAGTGATCATGCCCTTGAGGCCAGTGTTCGGACGATATATTGGCACAGGTGTTGTTATGGAGGCAAACTGTGAAAATATATCATCCAAACACCAGCTTCTTGGGTGGTCTGCCCAACGCATCATCGGTGGCACATTGCCTGCCCTCCAGTACACCTACAGCACCCGATGTCACAGGAAGGTCAAAAAGATCATCAACCACCCGAGCCACAGCCTGTTCACCCCCGAAGGCGAGGTCAGTACAGGTGCATCAAAGCTGGGACCGAGAGACTGAAAAACAGCTTATATCTCAAGGCCATCTGACTGTTAAATAGCCAACACTAGTCGGCTACCACCCGGTTGCGCAACCCTGCTGCCCTATATACATAGAATCACTGGTCACTTTAATAATGTTTACACACTGCTTTACTCATTTCGTATGCAAACTCAGCAAAAAAAGAAACGTCCCCTTTTCAGGACCCGGTCTTTCAAAAATAATTTGTAAAAATCCAAATAACTTTTAACACTGTTTCCCATGCTTGTTCAATGAATCATAAACAATTAATGAACATGTACCTGTGGAAAGATCATTAAGGTAGGCAATTAAGGTTACAGTTATGAAAACTTAGGACACTAAAGAGGC
The DNA here is from genome assembly GCF_018296145.1 of Oncorhynchus tshawytscha. Classification (NCBI taxonomy): domain Eukaryota; kingdom Metazoa; phylum Chordata; class Actinopteri; order Salmoniformes; family Salmonidae; genus Oncorhynchus; species Oncorhynchus tshawytscha. The sequence continues at coordinate 51,452,643 of NC_056433.1, forward strand.
CTTTCTACTGACTCTGAAAAACACCAAAATAAAGATGCCCAGGGTCCCTGCTCATCTGCGTGACCGTGTCTTAGGCATACTGCAAGGAGGCATGAGGACTGCAGATGTGGCCAGGGCAATAGATTGCAATGTCCATACTGTGAGATGCCTAAGACAGCGCTACAGGGAGACAGGACGGACAGCTGATCGTCCTCGCAGTGGCAGACCACGTGTAACAACACCTGCACAGGATCGGTACAGCTGAACATCACACAGGTACAGGATGGCAACAACAACTGCCCGTGTTACACCAGGAATGCACAATCCCTCCATCAGTGCTCAGACTGTCTGCAATAGGCTGAGAGAGGCTGGACTGAGGGCTTGTAGGCATGTTGTAAGGCAGATCCTCACCAGACATTACAGGCAACGTCGCCTATGGGCACAAACCCACCATCGCTGGACCAGACAGTACTGGCAAAAAGTGATCTTCACTGACAAGTCGTGGTTTTGTCTCACCATGGGCTATGGTCAGATTCCTGTTTATCGTCAAAGGAACGAGCGTTACACCGAGGCCTGTACTCTGGAGCGGGATCGCTTTGGAGGTGGAGGGTCCTTTATGGTCTGGGGCGGTGTGTCACAGCATCATCGGACTGAGCTTGTTGTCATTGCAGGCAATCTCAACGCTGAGGGTTACAGGGAAGACATTCTCCTCCCTCATGTGGTACGCTTCCTGCAGGCTCATCCTGACATGACCCTCCAGCATGACAATGTCACCAGCCATACTGCTCGTTCTGTGCGTGATCTCCTGCAAGACAGGAATGTCAGTGTTCTGAAGAGCCCGGATCTCAATCCCATTGAGCACGTCTGGGACCTGTTGGATCGGAGGGTGAGGGCTAGGGCCAGGGCCATTCCCCCCAGAAATGTCCAGGAACTTGCAGGTGCCTTGGTGGAAGAGTGGGGTAACACCTCACGGCAAGAACTGGCAAATCTGGTGCAGTCCATGAGGAGGAGATGCACTGCAGTACTTAATGCATCTGGTGGCCCCCCCCTTTGTTCAGGGACACATTATTCCATTTCTGTTAGCCACATGTCCATGGAACTTGTTCAGTTTATGTCTCAGTTGTTAAATCTTGTTATGTTCATACAAATATTTACACATGTTAAGTTTGCTGAAAATAAACAATTAATTAATTCTGTAATGGAGCTAGGATGCAATAACATCTGCTAAATGTGTACGTGACCAATACAATTTGATTTGCACTACAGCTAACTTAGAGTCATGTCAAACAGTGCAGCCAGAATAACAGCAAAGTAGCTGCATTTGTTTAAGCTGTTTTCTCGTGACATTTATTTGGATACATCCATAACAATGAGCTTATGAAGCATTCAGGATGAGACCCACCTGTTGTATAAACTGTGATACTTTATACAAGAACACTGTCCAGATTTTGCATATTGTTTATGAGTCAGTCCCACATATTTATGAATGGCTGAGCCTGATGTCCTTTGCAGTAAACCATCATGAATTTATATAATGTAATCAAGTGAGCAGACACCTAAGTCAATTGATTCATGAATTGCCCTTCGTGCCTGCATCCTTACCCTATAATTCTGTATTTCTTTGTGACTAACTTGAATACAGGTAGACCAGGAAAGCCACATCCCTGATTGACAGATGAGTGACAACCCTGATTAGAAGCACCTGCTGCTCATCAGTTGTTCAAATGCTGTTTTGAATTAAAAGAGAGCACCTACACACTAAAGGCAGCTGCAAAATGTCTGTGTAGGCTATTCACGATGCAGTGAAAATATATATATTTTTTCATCTACAAACTGTAAGTAAGCTTTGACATTTTTTTGAAAAAATGAATGGTGGAAAAACGATTGGAATCATTTCCCTGTTTGACCGCTAGGTTTTATGACACTTCACTGTGGGGCTCTATACCCTAACCGTTTAGAGCGTTGCTGAATCCCAAAGCTGACTAGGCGAAAAATCAGTCGATGTGCCTTTGAGCAAGGCACCTAACCCTAATTGTTCCTGTATATTGCTCTGGATAATCCCATCTCCTAAATTACAAATGTAAATAAACTGGCTAGCAACATGACTTAACCCACCTTGAATGTAGGCTACAAAATATGAAAACAAACTAATACTGCTAGGGGTAGCTAACGTAAATGTAATACTTTTAACTTACTGTGGCTTTAGCAATGATAAACACAGACTCTTGACTAGCGAGGGACACGTCTGGGTCCGCTTTCATCAGTGCCTTGATACGGGACAGCGGTAACTTCGCTAGACGGTTCTGGGAGGGTGCTGCAACGGGCCCAGTATGTTGGTTACTCTCTTCTTCAGCCTCGAGCACCCGTAACTCTTCCTCGCCTTCACACCGCTCTGGGTCCGACACTGTAGGGGCGACAGGCACTGCAACAGTTGACGCCATTATCTTGTACACAAACGAGTTGTCAAAAACGTGCCTAGTTCTGATAAGTGAATAATACATTCGAATGTTCCTCCCCTTCCACTCCCGCCAACTATTCATTGTGTGTGATTGGTGGAATGGCCGACTTCATGAGGTGAGGATTGGCTTGAACCATGGCCAAACAAATATTTGGTTTAAGCCATTGGTGAATGTTCACAACTCCTTAGCGCTCCTAAACGTTGTGAATCATTGACTACAGAACCGCGAGGCTGCTAAAAAGAAAAGATGACAGATCACGACCCTAATGAACAACCTCATCATATTTGTTACATAAAATGTACATCTTCATCTCTCTATTACTGCTCATCCAATATATTAGAAATGTGTTCAATTACTCATTGTTTGAATTGTTTGTAGATAGACCTGTGATACATTTGAATTTGATAGGCCCACCTTTCAATATTGCTCAATGTTTAAGTGATAATAGGCCTAGATTAGATTTATGTGAAATAGCTGTTAGTGCTGCTTTATCTATGTCAGTATCTATCTAATTATGCCATAAGGCCCAAGGGACACTGCCTTCAGAAAGTATTCAGACCCCTTGACATTTTCCACGTTTTGTTACATTACAGCTTTATTCTAAAATTGATTAAATAAATAAGGAATCCAAAGCAATCTGCATACAATACCTCATTAGGACGAAGTGAAAAGTTTTTATTTTATTTTTGCAAACGTATTAAAATAAATAAATACCGGTTTTCCCTAAGTATTCAGATGCTTGCAATGAGACTCGAAATTGAGCTCAGGTGCATCCTGTTTCCATTGATCATCAATTATGTTTCTACAACTTGATTGAAGTCCACCTGTTGCAAATTCAAATGATTGGACATGATTTGGAAAGGCACACACCTGTCAATATAAAGTCCCACAGTTCACAGTGCATGTCAGAGCAAAAACCAAGCCATAAAGTCAAAATAACTGTCCGTAGAGCGCAGAGACAGGATTGTGTCAAGGCACAGACCTGGGGAAGGGTACCAAAGCATTTCTGCAGCTTTGAAGGTCCCCATTATTTTTTTATTTTTTATTTTATTTTACCTTTATTTAACCAGGTAGGCAAGTTGAGAACAAGTTCTCATTTACAATTGCGACCTGGCCAAGATAAAGCAAAGCAGTTTGACAGATACAACGACACAGAGTTACACATGGAGTAAAACAAAAATACAGTCAATAATACAGTATAAACAAGTCTATATACAATGTGAGCAAATGAGGTGAGAAGGGAGGTAAAGGCAAAAAAGGCCATGGTGGCAAAGTAAATACAATATAGCAAGTAAAACACTGGAATGGTAGTTTTGCAATGGAAGAATGTGCAAAGTAGAAATAAAAATAATGGGGTGCAAAGGAGCAAAATAAATAAATAATTAAAATTAAATACAGTTGGGAAAGAGGTAGTTGTTTGGGCTAAATTATAGGTGGGCTATGTACAGGTGCAGTAATCTGTGAGCTGCTCTGACAGTTGGTGCTTAAAGCTAGTGAGGGAGATAAGTGTTTCCAGTTTCAGAGATTTTTGTAGTTCGTTCCAGTCATTGGCAGCAGAGAACTGGAAGGAGAGGCGGCCAAAGAAAGAATTGGTTTTGGGGGTGACTAGAGAGATATACCTGCTGGAGCGTGTGCTACAGGTGGGAGATGCTATGGTGACCAGCGAGCTGAGATAAGGGGGACTTTACCTAGCAGGGTCTTGTAGATGACATGGAGCCAGTGGGTTTGGCGACGAGTATGAAGCGAGGGCCAGCCAACGAGAGCGTACAGGTCGCAATGGTGGGTAGTATATGGGGCTTTGGTGACAAAACGGATTGCACTGTGATAGACTGCATCCAATTTGTTGAGTAGGGTATTGGAGGCTATTTTGTAAATGACATCTTCAAAGTCGAGGATTGGTAGGATGGTCAGTTTTACAAGGGTATGTTTGGCAGCATGAGTGAAGGATGCTTTGTTGCGAAATAGGAAGCCAATTCTAGATTTAACTTTGGATTGGAGATGTTTGATATGGGTCTGGAAGGAGAGTTACCAGTCTAACCAGACACCTAAGTATTTGTAGTTGTCCACGTATTCTAAATCAGAGCCGTCCAGAGTAGTGATGTTGGACAGGCGGGTAGGTGCAGGTAGCGATCGGTTGAAGAGCATGCATTTAGTTGAACTTGTATTTAAGAGCAATTGGAGGCCACGGAAGGAGAGTTGTATGGCATTGAAGCTTGCCTGGAGGGTTGTTAACACCGTGTCCAAAGAAGGGCCGGAAGTATACAGAATGGTGTCGTCTGCGTAGAGGTGGATCAGAGACTCACCAGCAGCAAGAGCGACCTCATTGATGTATACAGAGAAGAGAGTCGGTCCAAGAATTGAACCCTGTGGCACCCCCATAGAGACTGCCAGAGGTCCGGACAGCAGACCCTCAGATTTCACACACTGAACTCTATCAGAGAAGTAGTTGGTGAACCAGGCGAGGCAATCATTTGAGAAACCAAGGCTGTCGAGTCTGCCGATGAGGATGTGGTGATTGACAGAGTCGAAAGCCTTGGCCAGATCAATGAATACGGCTGCACAGTAATGTTTCTTATCGATGGCGGTTAAGATATCGTTTAGGACCTTGAGCGTGGCTGAGGTGCACCCATGACCAGCTCTGAAACCAGATTGCATAGCAGAGAAGGTATGGTGAGATTCGAAATGGTCGGCAATCTGTTTGTTGACTTGGCTTTCGAAGGCCTTAGAAAGGCACGGTAGGATAGATATAGGTCTGTAGCAGTTTGGGTCAAGAGTGTCCCCCCCCTTTGAAGAGGGGGATGACCGCAGCTGCTTTCCAATCTTTAGGAATCTCAGACGACACGAAAGAGAGGTTGAACAGGCTAGTAATAGGGGTGGCAACAATTTCGGCAGATAATTTTAGAAAGAAAGGGTCCAGATTGTCTAGCCCGGCTGATTTGTAGGGGTCCAGATTTTGAAACTCTTTCAGAACACCAGCTGAATGGATTTGGGAGAAGGAGAAATGGGGAAGGCTTGGGCGAGTTGCTGTTGGGGGTGCAGTGCTGTTGACCGGGGTAGGAGTAGCCAGGTGGAAAGCATGGCCAGCCGTAGAAAAATGCTTATTGAAATTCTCAATTATGGTGGATTTATCAGTGGTGACAGTGTTTCCTATCTTCAGTGCAGTGGGCAGCTGGGAGGAGGTGTTCTTATTCTCCATGGACTTTACAGTGTCCCAGAACTTTTTGAGTTAGGGTTGCAGGAAGCAAATTTCTGCTTGAAAAAGCCAGCCTTGGCTTTTCTAACTGCCTGTGTATAATGGTTTCTAGCTTCCCTGAACAGCTGCATATCACGGGGGCTGTTCGATGCTAATGCAGAACGCCATAGGATGTTTTTGTGTTGGTTAAGGGCAGTCAGGTTTGGGGAGAACCAAGGGCTATATCTGTTCCTGGTTCTAAATTTCTTGAATGGGGCATGTTTATTTAAGATGGTTAGGAAGGCATTTAAAAAAAAAATATCCAGGCATCCTCTACTGACGGGATGAGATCAATATCCTTCCAGGATACCCCGGCCAGGTCGATTAGAAAGGCCTGCTCGCAGAAGTGTTAACACAGTGGCCTCCATCATTCTTAAATGGAAGAAGTCTGGAACAACCAAGACTTCCAAGAGCTGGTCGCCCAGCCAAAATGAGCAATCAGGGAAGAAGGGCTTTGGTCAGGGAGGTGACCAAGAACCCGATGGTCACTTTGACAGCGATCTAGAGTTCCTCTGTGGAGATGGGAGAAATCAAATTTATTTATATAGCCCTTCGTACATCAGCTGATATCTCAAAGTGCTGTACAGAAACCCAGCCTAAAACCCCAAACAGCAAGCAATGCAGGTGTAGAAGCACGGTGGCTAGGAAAAACTCCCTAGAAAGGCCAAAACCTAGGAAGAAACCTAGAGAGGAACCAGGCTATGTGGGGTGGCCAGTCCTCTTCTGGCTGTGCCGGGTGGAGAGGAGATTATAACAGAACATGACCAAGATGTTCAAATGTTCATAAATGACCAGCATGGTCAAATAATAATAAGGCAGAACAGTTTAAACTGGAGCAGCAGCACAGTCAGGTGGACTAGGGACAGCAAGGAGTCATCATGTCAGGTAGTCCTGGGGCATGGTCCTAGGGCTCAGGTCCTCCGAGAGAGAGAAAGAGAGAAGGAGAGAATTAGAGAACGCACACTTAGATTCACACAGGACACCGACTAGGACAGGAGAAGTACTCCAGATATAACAAACTGACCCCAGCCCCCCGACGCATAAATACTGGAGGCTGAGACAGGCGGGGTCAGGAGACCCCCCTTTCTGCCCTGAGAACCTTCCAGAAGGACAATCATCTCTGCAGCACTCCACCAATCAGGCCTTTATGATAGCGTGTCTTAACGGAAGCCACTCATCAGCAATAGGCACATGACAGCCCGCTTGGAATTGCCCAAAAGGCACCTAAAGACTCTCAGAGAATGAGTAACAAGATACTCTGATGAATCCAAGATTGAACTCTTTGGCCTGAATGGCAAGCATCACGTCTGGAGGAAACCGGGCACCATCCGTATGGTGAAACATGGTGGTGGCAGCATCATGCTGTGGGGATGTTTTTCAGCGGCATGGACTGGGAGACCAGTCAGGATCGAGGGAAAGATGAACGGAGAAAAGTACAGAGAGATCCTTGATGAAAACCTGCTCAGGACCTCAGGCTGGGGTGAAGGTTCACCTTCCAACAGGACAATGATCCTAAGCACACAGCCAAGACAACACAGGAGTGGCTTTGGGACAAGTCTCTGAATGTCCTTGAGGGGCCCAGCCAGAGCCTGGACTTGAACCCAATCGATTATCTCTGGAGAGACCTGAAATAGCTGTGCTGCAACATTCCCCATCAAGCCTGACAGAGCTTGAGAGGATCTGCAAAGAAGAATGGGAGAAACTCTCAAAGTAGTGTGCCAAGCTTGTAGCATCATCCCACAAAAAACGTGTCTGTAATCACTGCTAAAGGTGCTTCAACAAAGTACTGAGTAAAGGGTCTGATACTTATGTAAATGTGATATTTCAGTTTTATTTGAACACATTTGAAAACTTTTTTTTTTAAATGTTTTTTTGCTTTGTCATTATGGGGTAGGTTGAGAGAAAAAACAGCAACAATTACATCAATTTTAGAATAGGGCAGTAACATAACAAAATGTGGAAAAAGTCAAGGGGTCTCAATACTTCCTGAATGCACTGTATATACAAAAGTATGTAGACAACTCTTCAAATGAGTGGATTACGTTTTTTCAGCCACACCCGTTGCTGACAGGTGTATAAAATCTCCATAGACAAACATTGGCAGTAGAATGGCCTTACTGAAGAGCTCAGTGACTTTCAACGTGACACCGTCATAGGATGCCACCATTCCAAAAAGTCAGTTGGTCAAATTTCTGCCCTGCTAGAGCTGCCCTGAACAACTGTAAGTGTTGTTATTGTGAAGTGGAAACATCTAGGAGTGACAAAGGCTCAGCCTTGAAGTGGTAGGCAAAACAAGCTCACAGAACGGGAGTGCTGAAGCACGTATCACATAAAAATGGTCTGTCCTCGGTTGCAACACTCACTACCAAGTTCCAAACTGCCTCCGGAAGCAACGTCAGCACAAGAACTGTTAGTCGGGAGCTTAATGAAATGGGTTTCCATGGCCGAGCAGCCGCGGTGTAAAGCTTGGACTCTGGACTAGTGGAAACACTCTCTGGAGTGATGAATCACGCTTCATCATCTAGTAGTCCGATGGACAAATTAGCCTATGACTCTGCAGACTGTAGGCTCTACAGCTGCAACATCGAGGGCATCCTTACTGGTTGCCTCATTGCCTGGTACGGCAACTGCTCGGCCTCTGACCGCAAGGCACTACATCACTGGGGCTAAATTGCCTGCCATCCAGGACCTTTCCACCAGGCGGTGTCAGAGGAAGGCCCTAAAAATTGTCAAAGACCCCAGCCACCCTAGTCATAGTCTGTTCTCTCTACTACTGCATGGCAAGCGGTACCGGAGTGCCAAGTCTAGGACAAAAAGGCTTCTCAACAAAAAAGGCTTCTCTTAGGCCCTCATGACATAATAGTCTTCTCAAGTGTATTGTCTGAAGGCTACATTGGTTATACATTACAGAACAATGGGATGCACTTCCATCATATTTTAACATTTCATTTCTGTATTCTTGCTCTTACCAGAGCAATGTACTAGGATGGCATGGATATCAAATTAGCATGAAATACTTAAATGGTCAAACAGGCCATTCATTTATTTTTATTCCGTTTGATTCATGTTTTATTTAATTGAGGAATAGGCCAGAAATAAGATGCTCTGCTCTGACCTCATCGGACTAAGGCCTCATTAACTAGTCCTGCACATGATAGCAAAGGTGCTGCCAGCCTAATATAAGCTGAGTGTACAAAACATTAAGAACACCTTCCTAATATTTAGTTGCATTCCCCCACTTGAGTTGCAGCCTCAGAAAGGCCTCAATTCGTTGGGGGCATGGACTCTACAAGATGTCGAAAGGGTTCCACAGGGATGCTGGCTCATGTTGACTCCAATGCTTCCCACAGTTGTGTCAAGTTGGCTGGATGTCCTTTGGGCAGTGGACCATTCTTGATACAAAGGGGAAACTGCTGAGCTTGAAAAACCCAGCACCGTTGCAGTTCTTGACACAAACCAGTGTGCCTGGCACCTACTACCATTTCTCGTTCAAAGGCACTTAAATATTTTGTCTTGCCCATTCACCATCTGAATGGCACACATACACAATCTGTGTCTCAACTGTCTAAAGGCTTAAAAATCGTCCTTTAAACTGTTTCCTCCTCTTCATCTACACTCATTAGGCGCTAATATATGGATTTCACAAGTCTGGGAATACAGATATTATGCATCTGTTGGTCACAGATATCTTTTTTTTAAAGGTAGGGGCGTGGATCAGAAAACCAGTCAGTAACTGGTATGACCACCATTTTGTCTCATGCAATGCGACACATCTCCTTTGCATAGAGTTGATCAGGCATTTGATTGTGGCCTGTGGAATGTTCTCCCACTCCTCTTCAATGGCTGTGCGAAGTTGTTGGATATTGCTGGGAACTAGAATACGCTGTCGTACACGTCGATCCAGAGCATTCCAAACATTCTCAATGGGTGACATCTGGTGAGTATGCAGGCCATGGAATAATAGAGACATTTTCAGCTTTCAGGAATTATGTACAGATTCTTGTGACATGGGACCGTGCACAAGGATCTGTACATAGGGGTGCGTCACTTGAGTGGTTTGAGTCACTGATGCGATCTTCCTGTCCAGGTTGGCGCCCCCCCTTGAGTTGTGCCATGGCGGAGATCTTTGTGGGCTATACTCAGCCTTGTCTGAGGATGGTAAGTTGGTTGTTGAAGATATCCTTCTAGTGGTATTGGGGCTGTGCTTTGGCTATATCCTGCCTGTTTGGCACTGTCCAGGGGTATCGTCGGATGGGGCCACAGTGTCTCCCGACCCCTCCGGGGCCTCATGTTATCTCTGTGCATTCAATTTGCCATCAATAAAATTCAATTTTGTTAATTGTCTGTAGCTTATGCCTGCCCATACCATAACCTGACCTCCACCATGGGGCAATCTGTTTCCAACATTGACGTCAGCAAACCGCTCGCCGACACGTCGCCATACACGTGGTCTGCAGTTGTGAGGTCGATTGGACGTATTACCAAATTCTCTAAAACGACATTGGAGGCGGCTTATGGTAGAGAAATTAACATTCAACAGCTCTGGTGGACATTCCTGCAGTCAGCATGCCAATTGCACGCTCCCTCAAAACTTGAGTCATCTGTGGCATTGTGTTTTGTGACAAAACCGCACATTTTAGAGTGGCCTTTTATTGTCCCCAGCACAAGGTGCACCTGTATAATGATCATGCTGTTTAATCAGCTTATTGATATGCCACACCTGTCAAGTGGATGGATTATCATGTTGCGTTTATATTTTTGTTTGGTGTATGTGAATAATACAGCCAACTGGAGATTCCATGGAAGATGGCAACCAGGTTGAAATTGATTAACAATGTAGTTCTATTACCCTAGTCCCTGCTATCGAACACAGTGAATCTCATCCAAATTAAAATCTCACCTCTTGGGCCTCCAGAGTGGCATAGGTCTGACGGAAGGCACTCCATCGCAGTGCTTGAGGTGTCAATACAGACCCAAGTTCGATCCCAGGTTGTGTCAGTGACCGGGACATGGAGACCCATGAGGTGGCGTACAATTGGCCCAGCGTCATCCAGGTTAGGGGAGGGTTTGGCCAGCCGGGATTTCCTTGACCCATCGTACTCTAGCGACTTCTTGTGGCAGATCCGGGCGCCTGCAACCTGACTTTGGGAGCCTGCGAGCTGACTTCGGTCTCCTGCGAGCTGACTTCGGTCTCCTGCGAGCTGGCTTCGGTCTCCTGCGAGCTGGCTTCGGTCTCCTGCGAGCTGGCTTCGGTCTCCTGCGAGCTGGCTTCGGTCTCCTGCAACCTGACTTCGGTCTCCTGCAACCTGACTTCGGTCTCCTGCAACCTGACTTCGGTCTCCTGCAACCTGGCTTCGGTCTCCTGCAAGCTGGCTTCGGTCTCCTGCAAGCTGGCTTCGGTCTCCTGCAAGCTGGCTTCGGTCTCCTGCAAGCTGGCTTTGGTCGCCAGCTGAACGGTGTTTCCTCCAACACATTGATGCGGCTGGCTTCGGGGTTAAGCGAGCAGTGTGGCTTGGCAGGGTCGTGTTTCCGGGGACACATGGCTCTCGACCTTCGCCTCTCACAAGTCCGTATGGGAGTTTCAGCGATGGGACAAGACTGTAACTACCAATTGGATACCAGAAAAAATGGGGTTTAAGTATAAAATCTCACCTATAATTTTCATTATTTTTTTATTTTTTTTGCGCCTTTAGAACTCAAATCCAGACTAGCCTGAAATGCAAGGACAAGTGAGATGAGTGAGAATCGGTGAACAATTCACCCAAAGTCCTTCCAGCCCTTCCTATTATACCAGAACTGACCCTAGACCGAAGGGTGGTCAACGACCTTATACTGGGCCGAAGGATCTCCTTCTACGAACTCAGGGGGGAAATAGGGTGCGGCAATGTTAGATTGGGGGTTTCATACCTTGAATAAAGGTAAGGAGGGCTACCGTTTATTAGTTTGTCATCCTTTCAATAGTTAGTTAAATAGTTATTTGGTTCATTAATTCGTCAAGTCTGACTGATAGAGTAGCAAGAATGAGAGTTGAGCAGACTACAACTGATACCACTTCGGAAAATGTAGCAAAATGGGCATTACGAGGTGATAGAGACCACCAAGTTCCTGCACCTGGTGACGGAGTATGGTGGTGGAGGGGATCTCTACTCACGTATCGCCAACTGGTGGGCATTTGTCTGACCTGGAGACCAAGCTCATCTTTGCCCAGATCACCTCAGCCATCAAACACATGGTGAGCTATGCCCATTGAAAGCTTTGAACAGTAGACACGCACAGATGTCAATTCCACTCCATGATTAGGGCTGCTTGAGGATTGGGTGAGTAACTTTCTCATCAATGCATAATTTATGTGTACAGTCATGACTTACCAGTGTGTGTCCAATGATTGTACTCTTGATGGCTTGATTTAGAGAGGCAATGAGAAAGGGGGAGATCTAGTCAGTTGCACAACTGAATGCATTCAACTGAAATGTCTCTTCCGCATTTAACCCAACCCCTCTGAATCATCTTAATTTTGTAGCAACATCCAACCAACACACCCCCACCCCTTTTTGTTATCATTCCAGCACGACGACAACATTGTCCACCGAGACATGAAAGCAGAGAATGTCTTCTATACCACCAGCTACTGCATCAAGGTGGGAGACCTTGGCTTCAGCATAGTGACTGGTCCAACCGAGGTCCTCACCACATTCTGTGGTTCCACATCCTACGCCGCTCCAGAGCTCTTCAAAGAGAAAGGCTACATGGGTCGTTACGTGGACATCTGGGCTTTGGGCATCCTCCTCTACTTCATGGTCACCCAGGTCCTGTGCTTGGAGGAGCAGGAGGTGAAGTTGGCCTTTTCTGGCCTGGGCTTCATGGCGGTCCATCTGCAGAGCAACACCTGTACAGACAATTGCAACCCCCTGACGGGGACCTACCGTATCCTCCTCCACCACATCCAGAAGAGGAGGTCCGTGGAGGATGTGGGATATGCAGGCCTCTACCCTAAGGACTTTGTCACTACCAAGAGATGGACGCCACTGCTGTTATGGTCAAGCACAACCCTACTAATGTCTGTGTTATGCTATAGACCAGGGTTTCGTAACAGTTTTTGTACCAGGGACTGGCAAGTTATGGATCTTCTCTTAGGATTAAAACAAACACTTTTGGAGGACCACTTACATTGAAATCGAACATTTGAGAACTGAAGTTCTCAGACAACTATCTCAGAGACCAGTGGTGCTCCATGGACAAGACACAAACACACCTGTGCAGACATGTGCATACTCACACACACACACACACCACTCTCTCAGGGATCTGTTGTTGCTTATTCATCGTAGTACAGAGGATAGGTAGATAAATATCACCATCTTGTGCTCACATTATTCATTACATTTCAGTATGCCTCAGAAATCTGTGATGGAAAGAAACCGTGGTTAAGATTACAGGATCTGGTTTGTAATGTACAGTCCATTAATTCTATTGAGGCTTATGGACTAACAAGGCTTCAGTAATTGACTTTAGCTTGTTGTGACCGTCACTTTACTCAATAGGTCTATGTTCTGTTCAATAGGCTTACAGCAAGAGGCAGACTGAGGCAAAGGATTAATAGCACTATCTTCCAAGCCTACTTAGTCCAGTGCTTCATCAAAATATAACTGGGGTTGTGCAAGGGCATGGCTAATCTTTCTTTGTTGTGATACAGGAAAAGTGCTTTGTCCAGATATGAATTGTAAGGGAGTCAGGCACCAAGTGTGGGCCCATGCCCTGATATTTTCATTGCAATACTTAGGTCTACAATACTTTTTTATCCTTAAACACTTAAAAGTTCATGTAAATATAACAAATATAATCTTCAGTTTATATACTTGTAAATTATATAATGTGCTATTCACAACATTCTAAAATGTGTAAAACACATTTCTTGTACATAGTAGAGCACATGCACAGATCTTAATTTTGGCTATTCAATGGCTTGGAAGGGCAATGTTTTGTCTAAAAATGAATGTCTTTACTTTGATATCATGCAATTACACTGCAGTAACACATTGCTTATGAAGATAAATATATACAATCATTTTATAAATGCTTTACTGATATACTTCGTTCACATATTTGCAATTGGGGGTGCACATTAATGCTCAAGAGAAATGTCACGGCTGTTCAAAGGAGAGGACCAAGGTGCAGCGTGGTGAGCGTACATGTTCTTTAATAAAGAAAGAAGACGCCGAACAAAACAATACACACTACAAACTAAAACCGTGAAGCTTAAGGCTAAGTGCCATAAAGAAAGTCAACCTCCCACAAACACAGGTGGGAAAAAGGGTACCTAAGTATGGTTCCCAATCAGAGGCAATGATGGACAGCTGTGTGGACTCCGGCCGCAAAACCTGACTCTCAAGGGGAGGGTCTGGGTGGGCCCTCTTTACGGCGGCGGCTCTGGTGCGGGCGTCCCGCATTTGCCGGGTGGAAGCTGGCATCCAGCCAGAACGGGTGGGGCCAGCTCTGGCCTCGAGACCAACTTACGCTCTCATAAAAATCAAGACCATTAGTTTGTATAAACATTAGCAGTTTCTCGAACTCTCCTCTTCTCTTACTCAACACTCATTTCCCATGAGAGTATTAGTAACCTCTGTGCTCTAAGCAGTGATAGAAGCTGTCAACACTTTCACTTTTCTCAAATTCTTGTGCGTAGGTTCTACAAGTTTGCACCTGCACCTGTCATGTTTCTCCATTAATTGGCAGTCTGACAATGCAGTACATTTTGCAATAATGAGATGAACCCCAATCTTGCCTTTATCCTGTTAAGTCAAGCATGTGAACAAATGATGGAGAGACAAACTATCAAATTACCCCAAGCTAGTGCCAAAGTGGAGTCCTGACTTGACTTGAACCCTTAGAATTTATAATTTTTTATGCTATGCTCAATAGGTCTAAAAATGGCTTTGACTATGTCCTTTTGTCTTCAAGAGTGCAAGCTAATAAATCAAATTGAAAGAACACCAATAGATATTTTCTGACTGGAGCATTATGATAAGGAATAACTAATCATATCCATCATCCCATGTAATCTTTGGGAATGGTCTGTTTGACATGCTAAGGTTCTGGGTTGCTTTGTGTCTTAGCTGAGTCAATGTGGTTGCTACTTGAATTCATTGTCCCTCAATGAAAAACAAATGATTCTTTCTACAGTTCAATAGTTCCCTCTCCTGAATGTTATAATGAAGTGTTGAAAGCACCTGTGCAGAAGATATGTCAAAATGAATAGACAGAGATAATAGCAAAGGGAAACTTGGTACACACTTAATTACACAATTACTCAATTAATTTCAGTTTTAACTCAACATTTTTGATTGGAATGACAGTTCGGTCCGTGCAAAAACTTGTTGAGTGGATGAGCAAGAATGTAATAAAAAGCTAATTCTCACCGTGCTTACACAGAGATACTTTAGTCAGTACTTCATATCCCCGTGCTCCTTTTAAATAAACACATCTAACTTGTATGCACTGAGCACTGAGTCACTAGCAGTGAATATCTGCTCTAACTCAAATGTTTACCCCTTGGACATTTACCCCATGTTTCCTTTGGACATTACAGCAATAGCTTTCAGATGAACTGTACCTATCTCGTCCCTTATTATTCTCTCCACTCAGGTGAGACTGTTGAGAAACATGAAGTACATGCCAAAAACAACTTTGTCTTTGTTTGTCTTGGCAAATACAAAAAAGTCAGAGTTCTGGAACATTGATCACAGGACATGTTCTGTATTTTGAAAACCATATCTTGATCAGTGTACGTTGGGTCTGAGGTTTATACTGAGTGTACAAAACATTAGGAACATCTGCTCTTTCCATGGCATAGATTGACCAGACGAGTCCAGGTGAAAGCTATGATCCCTTATTGATGTCACTTGTTAAATCCACTTCAATCAGTGTAGGGGAAGGGGAAGAGACAGGTTAAAGAAGGATTTCTAAGCATTGAAACAATTGAGACATGGACTGTGTATGTGTGCCATTCAGAGGGTGAATGGGGAAGACAAAAGATTGAAGTAGCCACCCGAGCCACAGCCTGTTCACACAGTTACCATCTAGAAGGCAGAGACAGTACAGGTGCGTCAAAGCTGGGCTCGAAAAACTGATGAACAACTTCTATCTCCAGGCCATCAGACTGTTAAACAGTCACCACTAGTCAGCCTCTGTCCTGTACCCTGCCCTGAACCTTAATTACTGTTACTAGCCGGCTACCATCCGGTACGCTACCCTGCACGTTAGAGACTGCTGCCCTATGTACATGGAGTCCTTGAACACTGGTCACTTTAATAATGTTTGCTATCACGTTTTAGGGAAAACCCAGATGCAGACAGTGTCGAAGTAACAAAAACATTTACTAGAACAGGGGGCAGGCAAAACGACAGGTCAAGGGCATGCAAGAGGTCAGTAACAGGAAACAGGAGACAAAGGGCTGTGAGACATGGGTTTGATTTTAGACACATGAAAAGCGGGATGTATACGGATGGTACGGGGCAACAGAAGACAAAGACCTCGGAGACAGGGAAAGGGACGATAAACCGGGGGGAAAGTTTGTGGGACTTCACCCGGAGGGGCAGATCCCGGAGACGGTGCCGGGGTCCGGTGGCGGTCCGCTTGTCGTCGATACCTGGAGGTGGTCTTGAGAAGGGCTGACCGGGCTCTCTTCCAGGTACGACGACAGCAGCGGACAAACATCTGGGCTGAAGGCATGCCGACCTCTTCCTCTTGCTCAGTAATGCAAGGAAGAAGTCCCGGCAATATATACAGAGAAATGTCAATTGAAAAAGGTAAAATGAAACGAAGCACAGCTACTTTGCAGTCTTTCCACCTTCAGTTTGAAGTGATTGTTTTAGCTGTGTTGTTGGCTTGCTCCTCTGAACAACTGTGTCCTGACTAGTGAGCACATTTTCTATGCCAGGCAAAATCGCGCCTCATTAGCTCATTGTTCTGGATGTATCCAAATAAATGTCACTAGAAATCAGCTAAAACAAATGCAAATGCAGCTACTTTGCTGTTATTCTGGCTGTAAGTTAGCAGTAGTTGGCTAGCAAGCAAGAGATAAGAACATTGCCAGCCAGTATGGCAATGGAGCATTTAGAACAAATGACTGGGTCGCATCCATAGATACAGATCAGTGTCGGGACTATATCTTGTGGAAGGATGAAATAGTGTGATTAAATTAATCAAAACAACTTTTTTAATGAAAATATGTCAATCATTATTTGAATATGTTGGTAACCCATTGCATGAAAGTGTTAATGCCCTTGAAGCCAGTGTTTGGAGGATATAGTGGCAAGAAAAATATGTGAACCCTTTGCAATTACCTGGATTTCTGCATAAATTGGTATAAAATCTAATCTTCATCTAAGTCACAACATAGACAAACACAGTCTGATTAAACTAATAACGCACAAAAAAGTATGTGTTTTCATGTCTTTATTGAACACAACGTGTAAACATTTACAGTGCAGGGTGGAGGAAGTGTACCCACTGTGACAATTAAAAGCTTCCCTAATCAGAAACCATGGATTGATGGCAGCATTCGTGCAAAACTGAAAGCACATACCACCGCATTTAATCATGGCAAGGCAACTGGGAATATGGCCAAATACAAACAGTGTAGTTATTCCCTCTGTAAGGCAATCAAACAAGCAAAGGGTCAGCATAGAGACAAAGTGGAGTCCCAATTCAATGGCTCAAACAGGAGATGTATGTGGCAGGGTCTACAGTCATTTACCGAATACAAAAAGAAAACCAGGCCCGTCGCCGACATCGATATCTTGCTTCCAGACAAATTAAACAACTTCTTTGCATGCTTTGAGGACAACACAGTGCTACTGACACAAACCGCAACCAAAGATCGTGGGCTCTCCTTCTCCATGGCCGACGTGAGTAAAACATTTAAGCGTATTAACTCTCGCAAGGCTGCCGGCCCAGACGACATCCCTAGCCGCGTCCTCAGAGCATGCTCAGACCAGCTGGCTGGTGTGTTTACAGACATATTGTAATGGCCAGTATGACTAGAGGAGGGTGACGTATGGCCCCAATAGATCAAACAGTCGCGGACAGCGGACGGAACGTACAGGAGCCCAGCTGGACACTGGGAGGGAGTGGGCTCTGTGCGTAACGCCCGCTCGATGTCCGCGTCCAGCTCCCACACCACCGGTGCCACCAGGCAAGAGGCCAGAAGTATGGGAGTGTGATCCATGGACCGCTCCTCTGTGTCGTACATCTGGGACAGTGCGTCTGCCTTAGCATTCAGGGAACCTGGTCTGTAGGATAGAGTGAAAACAAAATGGGTAAAGAACATAGCCCACCTTGCCTGGCGAGGGTTCAGTCTCCTCGCAACCCGGATGTACTCCAGATTGCGGTGGTCAGTCCAGATGAGAAAAGGATGTTTAGCCCCCTCAAGCCAATGTCTCCACGCCTTCAGAGCCTCAGCTCACAGCTCCCCACATCATAGTTTCTCTCCACCGGGCTGAACTTCTTCGAAAAGAAAGCACAGGGGCGGAGCTTTGGTGGCGTGCCCGAGCGCTGAGAGAGCACGGCTCCTATCCCAGCCTCTGACGGTCCGCCTCCACTATGAACGTCAAAGAGGGATCCGGATGAGCCAGCACGGGAGCCGAGGAAAACAGAGCCTTCTGGTGACCAAAAGCCTTGTCCGCCTCAGCCGACCACTGCAGCCGCACCGGTCCCCCCTTCAGCAGTGAGGTAATGGGAGCTGCTACCTGACCAAAACCCCGGATAAACCTCTGGTAGTAGTTGGCAAACCCTAGAAACCTCTGCACTTCCTTTACCGTGGTGGGAGTCGGCCAATTACGCACGGCTGAAATGCGGTCACTCTCCATCTCCACCCCTGACGTGAAAATGCAGTACCCTGGGAAGGAGGGACTATTGGAAGAACAGACATTTCTCAGCCTTGACGTACAGGTCATGCTCCAACAGTCGACCAAGCACCCTGCGCACCAAGGACACATGCTCAGCGCGTGTAGCACTGGCTGTGCCCAGACGTTGCAACATGGGCGTGTGCTGCTGACTCCATTCTTCGGGTGAGTGATTCTGTAAAGGCGCCTGTGTGTAGCTGGTATGATGAGTCAGGCGTAGGACAGCAGATATGAGTAATAAAATACTTTACTCAAAAATTCAAACATAACACGTAATTTACACAGCCACACAAATAAGGACCACAATACAACAAACAATCACTCACAAATACAACATGTAGAACAGGGGGTTAAATAGTAAACAAGTAATTGATTAAGTTAAGTCAGGTGTGATAAGACAAAGACAGAACAAATGGAAAATGAAAAAAAAAAAGTGGATCGGCGGTGGCTAGAAAACCGGTGACGTCGACCGCCGAACGCCGCCCGAACAAGGAGAGGGACCGACTTAGGCGGAAGTCATGACACATATTCAATCAATCCCTATCCCAGTCTGCTGTTCCCACATACTTCAAGATGGCCACCATTGTTCCTATTCCCAAGAAAGCCAAGGTAACTGTACTAAATGACTATCGCCCCATAGCACTCACTTCTGTCATCATGAAGTGCTTTGAGAGACTAGTCAAGGATCATATCACCTCCACCCCAGATGTCTCCCTAGACCCACTTCAATTTGCTAACCGCCCCAATAGGTCCACAGACGATTCAATTGCCATCATACTGCACAGTGCCCTATTCCATCTTAACAAGAGGAATAACTATGTAAGAATGCTGTTCATTGACTACAGCTCAGCATTCAACACCATAGTACCGTCCAAACTCATAATTAAGCTTGAGTCCCTGGGTCTTGACCCCTGTCCTGTGCAACTGGTTCCTAGACTTCCTGAAGGGCCGTTCCCAGGTGGTAGGAAACAACATTTACACTCCGCTGATCCTCAACACTGGGGTCCCACAAGGGTGCGTTCTCAGCCCCCTCCTGTACTCCCTGTTCACCCACAACTGCGTGGTCATGCTCGACTCCAACTCAATCATCAAGTTTGCAGACGACACAACAGTGGTAGATCTTGATTACCAACAACGACGAGACAGCCTACAGGGAGGAGGTGAGGGCCCTCGGAGTGTGGTGTCAGGAAAATAACCTCACACTCAACGTCAGCAAAACAAAAGAGATAATATTGGACTTCAGGAAACAGCAGAGGGAGCACCCCCCCTATCCACATCGATGGGACAGCAGTGGAGAAGGTGGAAAGTTTTAAGTTCCTCGCACACAGACAGTGTGGTGAAGAAGGCGCAACAGAGCCTCTTCAACCTCAGGAGGCTGAAAAAATGTGTCTTGTCACTGAAAACCCTCACTAACCTTTACAGGTGCACAATCGAGAGCATCATGTCAGGCTGTATCACCGCTTGGTAAGGCACCTTCACCGCCCACAAAGGCAGGGCTCACCTTAGGGTGGTGCGGTCTGAACAACGCATTACCGGGGGCGAACTACCTGCCCTCCAGGATATCTACAACACCCGATGTCACAGGAAGGCAAAAAAGATCATCAAGGACAATAACCACCCGAGCCACTGCTTGTTCACCCTGCTCCCATCCAGAAGGCGAGGTCAGTACAGATACATCAAAGCTGGGACAGAGAGATTGAAAACAGCTTCTATCTCAAGGCCATCAGATTGTTAATTAAACAGCCACCACTAGCACAGGAAGCGGCTGCCTACCTACAGACTTGATATCATTGGCCACTTTAATAAATGGAACACTAGACACTTTAATAATGCCACTATTAGAATGTTTACATATCTCACAATACTTATCTCACATGTATATACTGCATACTGTATACTACACTATCTATTATTTACTATCTATTGCATCTTAGTCGCTCTGTCACTGCTCATCCATATATTTTATATTTATATATTCTTATCCCATTATTTTACTAGATTGTGTTTATTAGGTTTTGTTGTGGAATTTGTTAGATATTAGGTTTTGTTTTGTCCAGGTTAGCTGACTCCTGACTGCAATTAGATTTTGGAGAAGTCATTAGCCTATGGGTTCACATACTTTATCCAACCTGCACTGTGAATGTTAAAATGATGCATTCAATATAGGCAAGATAAATACACTCGGCAAAAAAAGAAACGTCATCTCACTGTCAACTGCGTTTATTTTTGGCAAACTTAATTAACATGCACTGCATTGCAGTGCTAGCTGTGCCACCAGAGACTCTGGGTTCGCGCTCAGTCTCTGTCGCAGCCGGCCGCGACCGGGAGGTCTGTGGGGCGACAATCGTCCTAGCATCGTCCGGGTTAGGCAGGGTTTGGCCGGTAGGGATATCCTTGTCTCATCACGAACCAGCGACTCCTGTGGCGGGCCTTGCGCAGTCCGCGCTAACCAAGGTAGCCAGGTGCACAGTGTTTCCTCCGACACATTGGTGCGGCTGGCTTCCGGGTTGGAGGCGAGCTGTGTTAAGAAGCAGTGTGGCTTGGTTGGGTTGTGTTTCGGAGGACGCATGGCTTTCGACCTTCGTCTCTCCCGAGCCCATACGGGAGTTGTAGCCATGAGACAAGATAGTAATTACTGACAATTGGATACCACGAAATTGGGGAGAAAAGGGGGTAGAATGTTTTTTAAATATATATATATATTTTTTTTACTTAAAAAAAAATTAATTAACATGTGTAAATATTTGTATGAACATAAGATTCAACAACTGAGACATAAACTGAACAAGTTCCACAGACATGTGACTAACAAAAATGGAATAATGTGTCCCTGAACCAAAGGGGGTCAAAATCAAAAGTAACAGTCAGTATCTGGTGTGGCCACCAGCTGCATTAAGTACTGCAGTGCATCTCCTCCTCATGGACTTTGCCAGATTTGCCAGTTCTTGCTGTGAGATGTTACCCCACTCTTCCACCAAGGCACGCACCGGACATTTCTGGGAGTAATGGCCCTAGTCCTCACCCTCCAATCCAACAGGTCCTAGACGTGCTCAATGGGATTGAGATCCGGGCTCTTCGCTGGCCATGGCAGAACACTGACATTCCTGTCTTGCAGGAAATCACACACAGAACGAGCAGTATGGCTGGTGGCATTGTCATGCTGGAGGGTCATGTCAGAATGAGCCTGCAGGAAGGGTACCACATGAGGGAGGAGGATGTCTTCCCTGTAACGCACAGCGTTGAGATTGCCTGCAATGACAACAAGCTCAGTCCGAAGATGCTGTGACACACCGCCCCAGACTATGATGGACTCTCCACCTCCAAATTTATCCTGCTCCAGAGTACAGGCCTCGGTGTAATGCTCATTCCTTCGACGATAAACGCAAATCCGACCATCATCCATGGTAAGACAAAACCACGACTTGTCAGTGAAGAGCACTTTTTGCAAGTCCTGTGTGGCCCAGCAATGGTGGGTTTGTGCCCATAGGCGTCGTTGTTGCCGGTGATGTCTGGTGAGGACCTGCCTTACATCAGGCCTACAAGCCCTCAGTCTAGCCTCTCTCAGCCGATTGCGGACAGTCTGAGCACTGATGGAGGGATTGTGCGTTCCTGGTGTAATGTTGGCAGATGTTGTTGCCATCCTGTACCTGTTCTGCAGTTGTGATGTTCGGATGTACCAATCCTGTGCAGGTGTTGTTACACATGGTCTGCCACTGCGAGGATGACCAGCTCTCCGTCCTGTCTCCCTGTAGCGCTGTCTTAGGCGTCTCACAGTACGGACATTGCAATTTATTGCCCTGGCCACATCTGCAGTCTTCATGCCTCCTTGCATCATGCCTAAGGCACATTCACGCAGATGAGCAGGGACCCTGGACATCTTTCTTTTGGTGTTTTTTGAGTCAGTAGAAAGGCCTCTTTAGTGTCCTAAGTTTTCATAACTGTGACCTTAATTGCCTACCGTCTGTAAGCTGTTAGTGTCTTAACGACCATTCCATAGGTGCATGTTCATTAATTGTTTATGGTTCATTGAACAAGCATGGGAAACGGTGTTTAAACCCTTTACAAAGAAGAGCTGTGAAGTTATTTGGATTTTTACATGAGTATTCTCACCCCTGAGTCAATACTTTGGTGAATAAGCACATTTGGCAGTGATTACAGCTGTGGGTGTTTCTGGGTAAATCTCTAAGAGCTTTCCGTACTTGGATTGTGCAACATTTGCCCGTTATTCTTTTAAATATTCTTCAAGCAATGTCAAATTGGTTGATGATCTTCGCCATGCAACCATTTTCGGTTCTTGCCATAGAATTCCAAGTAGATTTAAGTCAAAACTGGAACTCGGCCACTCAGGAGCATTAACTGTCTTCTTGGTAAGGAACTCCAGTGTAGATTTGGCCTTGTGTTTTAGGTTATTGTCCTGCTGAAAGGTGAATTCATCTCCCAGTGTCTGGTGGAAACCAGACTGAACCAGGTTTTCCTCTAGGATTTTGCCTGTGATAAACACCATTGCGATTCTTTTTTATCCTGAAAAACTCCCCAGCCTTACCGACTAAAAGCATACCCATAACATGATGCAGTCACCACTATGCTTGAAAATACCCAAACATAACACTTTGTATTCATGACTAAAAGTTAATTGCTTTGCCACATTCTATTCAGTATTACTTTAGTGCCTTGTTACAAACAGGATGCATGTTTTGGAATATTTTTTATTCTGTACAAGCTTCCTTCTTTTCCCTCTGTCAATTAGGTTAGTATTGTGGTGTAACTACAATGTCGTTGATCCATCCTCATTTTTCTCCTATCACAGCCATTAAACTCTGTTTTAAAGTCGCCTCATGGTCAAGAGTGTGCAAAGCTGCCATCAAGGCAAAGAGTAGCTATTTTAAAGAATCTCAAATATAAAATTGATTTTGATTTGTTAACTAGTTTTTGGTTACTACGTGATTCCATATGTGTTATTTCATAGTTGAGATGTCTTCACTATTATTCTACAATGTGGAAAATGTAACGGATTCCCCCAGCACTGCCTTTCACCAGCTCAGCTCCGGGGTCTATGTCACTGAACTGGATCATTACCAGCAACCCCGGACTGCCTTGTCTCATTGGCACACCTGGTTCCCATTCCCCCTGATTACTATGTGTATATATGTGCCCTCTGTTCCCCGTTGTTCTTGTAGATTATTGTTCCATGTCCGTTGGTCTTGTGAGTTCGTGTGCTCTGTTGTATCGGCTTTCGTGTTCGTGTGCACTTGTTATTTTTGGGTCTCGTCCTGTGTATTTATTAGACGTTTACACCTCGCTCTTTGTTTGGGTTACAGCCCTGTGTTTTTATATATATATATTCACACACGTGTTTGCTTTGGGCTTCGTCCCCGTCATGTCCATGATTTACGCTATTTTGGGTAGAGAAATTTAAACTATTTTGTGTTCTTGCTCCTGTCTCCTATCATTATACATGACAGAAAATAGTTTAGAGAATAAGAAACCCTGGAATGAGTAGGAGTGTCAACTTTTGACTAGTACTGTATATAAACATTATTTTAATAGCAGGATACTGTAAAGTCCATTATTCCTCTCAAGAGTATGAATTAGGCTGTTTAAGGTTTGAATCCTAAGCAAGTGTCACGTCCTGACTTTAGTTCCTTTTTTATGTCTCTGTTTTAGTTTGGTCAGGGTGTGAGTTGGGGTGGGCTTCTATGTTGTGTAGTCTAGGTTTTGTATTTCTGTGTTTGACCTGGTATAGTTCCCAATCAGAGGCAGCTGTCGCTCGTTGTGTCTGATTGAGAACCATACTTAAGCAGCCTGTTTTCCCACTATGGGTTGTGGGTAGTTTTCCGTTTTTGTGTTTGCACCATATGGGAATGTTTCGATTTTCATTTCTTTCCTGCACTTTGTTCTTTTGGTATTTTCTTGTGTTCTGAGTTATTAAAGTTATCATGGACACGTACCACGCTGCATTTTGGTCCGATCCTTCTTATTCCTCATCAGAAGAGGAAGACATTCATTACAGCAACCAGCATACACATTGTTTGAAGTACAATATACCAATGTAACTACTGTAGTATGTCAAAGCTGTGTGCTGTAAAACCTTGGTAGCACATGGGGGGAGTAGGCATTGTGGTGCGCATAATTCCCAAAACCATTGTTATTAAACTTACACTTGAAAATACTCATTATTTACCTATTGCCTCAGACCACTCATAGACCAGCTGGGTCGTTTGATGCTTTTTTGTCTTTCGTCACTTTATACACAGATTATCTCTGCAAAACAAAATCAAGATGTTTCCGTCTCTGTGACTGCCAATAATTTCATGGGCTCCCGAGTGGCGGAGCGGTCTAAGGCACTGCATTTCAGTGCTAGAGGTATCACTACAGACCCTGGCTTGATTCCAGGCTGTACCACAACCGGCTATGAACAGGAGTCCCATAGGGCGGCGTACAATTGGCCCAACATCGTTAGGGTTTGGTGGGGGAGTTTGGCATTGTAAATAAGAATTTGTTCTTAAAACTCACTTGCCTAGTTAAATAAAGGTTCAAAAATTAAGTTGACCAGTGTCTTTGCAATTGTAATAAACAAGCAAAGAGTAAAAATATGCTTTAAATAAAAACCAAGATGACTGCATACGCCTATATATTTAAATTATATTCAAACAAGTTCTACTCGCTAATGTATACAGTTAAAGTCGGAAGTTCACACACACTTAGGTTGGCATCAATACAACTCATTTTTCAACCACTCTACAAATTTCTTGTTAACAAACTAGTTTTTTGCAAGTCGGATAGGACATCTACTTTGTGCATGACACAATTTTTCCAACAATTGTTTACAGACAGATTATTTCACTTAAAATTCACTGTATCACAATTCTAGTGGGTCAGAAGTTTACATACACTAAGTTGACTGTGCCTTTAAACAGCATGGAAAATTCCAGAAAATGATGTCGTGGCTTTAGAAGCTTCTGATAGGCTAATTGACATAATTTGAGTCAATTGGAGGTGTACCTGTGGATCTATTTCAAGGCATACTTTCAAACTCAGTGCCTCTTTGCTTGACATCATGGGAAAATGAAAATAAATCAACCAAGACCTCAGAAAAACAATTGTAGACCACAAGTCTGGTTCATCCTTGGGAGCAATTTCCAAATGCCTGAAGGTACCACGTTCATCTGTACAAACAATAGTAGGCAAGTATAAACACCACGGGATCATGCAGCCGTCATACCGCTCAGGAAGGAGATGTTCTTTCTCCTAGAGATGAATGTACTTTGGTGCGAAAAGTGCAAATCAATCCCAGAACAACAGCAAAGGTCCTTGAGAAGATGCTGGAGGAAGCAGGTACAAAAGTATCTATATCCACAGTAAAACGAGTCCTATATTGACACAACCTGAAAGGCCGCTCAGCAAAGAAGAAGCCACTGCTCCAAAACCATCATAAAAAAGCCACAGTTTGCAACTGCACATGGACAAAGATCGTACCTTTGGAGAAATGTCCTCTGGTCTGATGAAACAAAAATATAACTATTTGGCCGTAATGACCATCGTTATGTTTGGAGGAAAAAGGGGGAGGCTTGCAAGACGTAGAACACCATCCAACCATGTAGCACGGGGGTGGCAGCATCATGTTGTGGGGGTGCTTTGGTGCAGGAGGGACTGGTGTACTTCACAAAATAGATGGCATCAAAAGGAAGGAAAATTGTGGATATATTGAAGCAACATCCGAAAACATCAGCCAGACAGTGTATATATATATACACTGTATCAACCCATGGAGGTCTGGATCTGGAGTCACACTCAACATTAAACTGGAAAACCACACTACAGGCTGATCCAACTTTGATGTAATGTCCTTAAAACAAGTCAAAATGAGGCTCAATAGTGTGTGTGGCCTCCACGTGCCTGTATGACCTCCCTACAACGCCTGGGCATGCTCCTGATGAGGTGGCGATGGTCTCCTGAGGGATCTCCTTCCAGACCTGGACGAAAGCATCCGCCAACTCCTGGACAGTCTGTGGTGCAACATGGCGTTGGTGGATGGAGCGAGACATGATGTCCCAGATGTGCTCAATTGGATTCAGGTCTGGGGAACGGGCGGGCCAGTCCATAGCATCAATGCATTCCTCTTGCAGGAACTGCTGACACACTCCAGCCACATGTGGTCTAGCATTGTCTTGCATTGGGAGGAACCCAGGGCGAACCGCACCAGCATATGGTCTCACAAGGGGTCTGAGGATCTCATCTCGGTACCTAATGGCAGTCAGGCTACCTCTGGCGAGCACATGGAAGGCTGTGCGGCCCCCCAAAGAAATGCCACCCCACACCATGACCGACCCACCGCCAAACTGGTCTTGCTGGAGGATGTTGCAGGCAGCAGAACGTTCTCCACGGCGTGTGAACCTGCTTTCATCTGTGAAGAGCACAGGGCACCAGTGGTGAATTTGACAATCTTGGTGTTCTCTGGCAAATGCCAAACGTCCTGCACGGTGTTGGGCTGTAAGCACAACCCCCACCTGTGGACGTCCGGCCCTCATACCACCCTCATGGAGTCTGTTTCTGACCGTTTGAGCAGACACATGCACATTTGTGGCCTGCTGGAGGTCATTTTGCAGGGCTCTGGCAGTGCTCCTCCTTGCACAAAGGCAGAGGTAGCGGTCCTGCTGCTGGTTTGTTGCCCTCCTACGGCCTCCTCTATGTCTCCTGATGTACTGGCCTGTCTCCTGGTAGCGCCTCCATGCTCTGGACACTAGGCTGACAGACACAGCAAACCTTCTTGCCACAGCTCGCATTGATGTGCCATCCTGGATGAGCTGCACTACCTGAGCCACTTGTGTGGGTTGTAGACTCCGTCTCATGCTACCACTACAGTGAAAGCACCGCCAGCATTCAAAAGTAACCAAAACATCAGCCAGGAAGCATAGGAACTGAGAAGTGGTCTGTGGTCCCCACCTGCACAACCACTCCTTTATTGGGGGTGTCTTGCTAATTGCCTATAATTTCCACCTGTTGTCTATTCCATTTGCACAACAGCATGTGAAATGTATTGTCAATCAGTGTTGCTTCCTAAGTGGACAGTTTGATTTCACAGAAGTGTGATTGACTTGGAATTACATTGTGTTGTTTAAGTGTTCCCTTTATTTTTTTGAGCAGTGTATATAAACTTTGAACAAATTCTTAATTAAAATGACAACCAAACACAAAAGATACTGGGCCAATTGTGCTCTCAATCTCAGCCGTATGTGATTCAGCCTGGATTCGAACCAGTGACTGTAGCGTTGCCTCTTGCACTGAGATGCAGCGCCTTAGACCACTGCACCACTCGTGAGCCACTCTCTGTGCCACTAGTATAGCTTACTGTCTGGAACTTTTGCCTCAATTCCATGTGTAGGTCTAACAACGTGCACAATGATGTGCCTAATATTCGATTTAGTGCATAAGCTAAGCATTAGAATCAGCCGCCTCAATATTTGCAGCCATAGGTGATAATTTCTTTCTAGGAACTGATCCGTCATCAGTATCTAATGTTGAGGAAAACTTTGAATGGCGAACGCGGATCAGAGAGCTCCGCTGCCTTTCTTTCGATCCTTCAGTATTGACACATGCTCTAACCATGCACTTATTGAAAGTTATGTGGTGTTTTGGTTCTTCAGCCTTTCTAGAAACGATGCGTCGTTAATACACTCATAAGCTTAAGTTCCATTGCCACCGGAAAACTGGGCCCTGGCTATTACTTCATAGACATGCCTATTTGCATTTATGTAAAACATATGGATTCTCCCTTTAAAGAGGGGAGGTGGTGAATATCAACAGCTGCTGGACATTAAGCACGATACCAGTTCCTATAAGTGACTCTGAAAGTATTGAATAAATTGGCTGAGTTGAGCATTTGGAAATGAATTAATACATCTGGGTGGAATATCACATGTTGTGCAGCAAGAGGCTGGTTGATGTGTGGAGTGAAATAACAGAGTAGCCTACTGTCAGGAAAGTTGCCCCTATTAGCTATTCAAGTGCATAAGGATTACATATATTTTTGTTCTGCCCATTTGATAATGGACCATTCTAAATCGAAACTCATTTGACATATTAGTGAAGACAAGATTAAATTGAAAAGAGTCTGATGGGTCAAAATATGATCACTTGATGACAGAGCGTGTGCAGCCTGAGGCAACTTGCTTTCTTTTGCAGAAAAAGTAACCCATTTTCATAATTGAGTAAAAGTAAAGATACCCTGTAAGAAAATTACTCAAATAAAAGTGAAAGTCACCCAATGAAATACTACTTGAGTAAAAGTTTTAAATGTACTTAAGTATCAAAAGTAAAAGTATAAATCATAAAAAAATGTCTTATATTAAGCAAACCAGACGACACGATTATCTTTTTTATTTTTTTATTTACGGATAGCCAGGGGCACAGTTCAATACTCAGACATAATTTACAAACAAAGCATGTGTGTTTAGTGAGTCTGCCAGATCAGAGGCAGTAGGGAGGACCAGGGATGTTATCTTGATAAGTGTGTGAATTAGGCAATTTTCCTGGCCTGCTAAGCAATTCAAAATGTAACGAGTACTTTTGGGTGTCAGGGAAAATGTAAGGAGTAAAAATAACATTATTTTCTTTAGGAATGTAGTGGAGGAAAAGTAAAAGTTGTCAAAAACATAAATAGTAAAGTAAAGAAAAGATACCCCAAAAAACAACTTAAGTATATTTACTTAAGTACTTTACACCACTGACATCATGCAGCCCATATATGGTTTGATTTCTAAGACATTCGAAGGTTTCTGTAATTCACAACTGAAGTTGAACAAGCCTACAGACAATGGCATGGTACATAGCCAGATAACATACAGTAGGCCAACTCATATTCTGTTTTTCTGAAATACATTTTCTTCATATCACAACATTTCTTTAGAGCTGCCTAAAATAAATCATGGATTTATTATGATGGTGTATATTCAATTTATTTATTGACTTAAAATGTAAACGTTCCAACGGTGCGAATCAGTGGTTTGTTTGCGGCTTGTATGTATGGAGATGCTAAAAGCTTCCTTTGCTTGAAGCATGCTTCTCGTCCGACTGATGTTAATGAGCTAATTATAGCTCTTAGCCTGCTACTAGCTAGCTGCTGTTGAGAAGCAACCAAGTTGCTGGTCCTGGTTTTGGAACTCTGAAAATTGGCTGAAAATATGTTAACATCAGATATGCTACAAAAAGGTAGCTCATCGTTTGTTCTTAATGGACATAAATGAACCCATGTGAGCGATAAACTATACTTTTTATAAAAACTTGCACCAACAAACTTGGTCACTTTATGGACGCTATAGTCTCGTTTTAATATGACGTCTAGAATGTGAGCTAGGTACAGTAGGTGCAGAATGAAATTAACATTGAGCTTCAACCAATGCCATACTATATATAGCCGCGCCTATAATTAGGCAATAAGGCCAGAGGGGGTGTGGTATATGGCCAATAGTTTACATAGCTCATATGCAACTTCAAGCTGCTTAAATATGAAGTCCCTTTGATGTCTCTCTTGCATACATGTCTCTCTTGCATATGGCCAATATACCACGGCTAAGAGCTGTTCTTAGGCACGACACAGCGCGGAGCACTAGGACACAGCCCTTAACCGTGGTATATTGGCCATATTTCACAGAACCCTGAGGTGCCTTATTGCTATTATAAACTGGTTACCAATGTAATTAGAGTTGTAAAAATAAATGTTTCAGCCAATCAGCATTCAGGGCTTGAACCACACAGTTTATAATATATATTTATATTCCGGACTCTGAAATGGCTCGTTCTGATATTTCTTAATTTATTTTTGGATTATGTGTGTATTGTTTTGTAGATATGTATTACGGCACTTTAAGAGCTAGAAACACAAGCATTTTGCTGCACCTACGAAAACATCTGCAAATCTGTATACGCAACCAATAAACTTTGATTTGATTTGCCCTGTCCTGGGAAAGTAGTTGGTGTGCTTTCAAACTAAATGTACTGTATTTATTCGTCACCGTGTAATCATACATCTTCCCATGGGAACCGAGTCCCCCCGCAGTATATTGGAGCCTTGGAGTTACTAAAGACGTTTCTCCCGGGGCATCACACTCATTGTAACATGGAAACTGGAGCAAGAATGAGCATGTATAAACTGTCATTGATTCTCTGTCCATCATATCACATTTCAGGTAAGTATGTGGCATTACAACAGCTAAGCTTCAAAGAACTCATGTAGGTTCATGCTGAAGGCAATAAGACGGGCTAAAGATTTGAGGCGTGAAGCAATTGTCTATTTTCTTTTTCCAATGAAATGTGTATAAAGAGTTCAAGTACAGGTAGTGTGCAGTAAGCTGTCCTTAGAATCATACAAATGAAAAGTATGAAGGGGAGATTATTGATATAGACAGGTGAACAAATCCTGAATTAATAAACACATAAATATGTATGAGGCTAATAAACATTTTGCTATCATTTTTTGCTTTATTACAAATGTGAAGTTATACAAATATTGCTTTTAACACATAGTACTGATAGAAAAATATACTATATATACAAAAGTACGTGGACACCCTTTCAAAGTGGATTTGTCTATTTCAACCACACCTGTTGCTGACAGGTGTATAAAATCGAGCACACAGCCATGCAATCTCCAAAGACAAACGTTGGCAGTAGAATGGCCTTACTGAAGAGCTCAGTGACTTTCAACGTGGCACCGTCATAGAATGCTACCTTTCTAACAAGTCAGTTCGTGAAATTTCTGCCCTACTTGAGCTACCCCGAGCAACTTTAAGTGCTGTTATTGTGAAGTGGAAACATCTAGGAGCAAAAACGTCTCAGCAGTAAAGGGGTAGGCCACACAAGCTCACAGAATGCGAAGCACTCAGCGCTTAAAAATTGTCTGTTCTCGGTTACACCACTCACTACTGAGTTCCAAACTGCCTCTGGCACACAAGCCTAAGATCACCATGCGCAATGCTAAGCAGCTGGAGTGGTGTAAAGCTCACCGCCATTGGACTGGAGCTTTGGAAACGCACTCTCTGGAGTGATGAATCACGCTTCATCATCTGGCAGTCCGACGGATGAATCTTGGTTTGGCGGATGTCAGGAAAACCCTTCCTGTCCCAATGCATAGTGCCAACTGTAAAGTTTGGTGGATGAGGAATAATGGTCTGGGGCTGTAATTCATGGTTCGGGCTAGGCCCCTTAGTCCCAGTGAAGGGAAATCTTAACTTGACTGGCATACACAGAGCTCTGACCTCAACCCCATTGAACACCTTTGGGATGAATTGGAACATCGACTGTGAGGCAGGCCTAATCGCCCATCATCAATGCCGACCTCACATTTGTTCTTGTGGCTGAATGGAAGCAAGTCCCCGCAGCAAGGTTCCAACATAAAGTGGAAAGCCTTCCCAGGAGAGTGGAGGCTGTTGTAGCAGCAAAGGGCGGACCAACTCCATATTAATGCCATGATTTTGGAATGAGATGTTTGACTAGAGCAGGTATCCACATACTTTTGGTCATGTAGTGTCTCAAGGTTTAACAAAATAGTAACTGTAGCTTTTCAATGCATTCTGCCCCACCCCCCACCAAAAATTGATTTTCATTCAAAATCTTATTTTCCCTAACCTCTAACCTGAACCCTAACCCTGAACCTACACCTAACCCCTAAGCTTAAAATAGCCTTTGTCCTCATGGGGATGTGGGAAATGTCCCCATGAGGGAAAATGTTCCTTAATTGACTATCCTTGTGAGGACTTTTGGGGGATTTCCGGTACCCATGAGGATAGTGAATAACCCCCCCACTCCATCCCCTCTGCCCCTCACACACAATAATGCTAAGCTGCCGTGGCACATTACAAGCAGGCACGGATAGTCACCTCATGCTAACAGCCATCTAAACCATGGAATCTCAGGTATCCTCCCAAAAGCATGTAATATAAACTCATTAAGCCAAATCTGTAATATAATGAGTAATATAATGAAGTTCACATTCTAGTGACAGGTTGATATTACTGTCCTATTTTTGGAAATTGGCATACACTGGTTGAAAGATCCTCCAACGAAGCAACTGATCAACTACATCCCCTCATTCCCTTGAGTCTATGGATGAGAAAAGGCCATAATTAGATACTGGAAACTTGTCAAACATACATGAATTTACAAAATAATGTAGTTATAAGAGTGAGAGTAGTACCTTATCGACCACAGTCCTCAGATGCTGTACCCATTTGTGGCTGGGATTGGCACAAACAGTCTTCCCTTTCTTCAGTATGAACCTATGGATATTAGACACATTGTGGGAGATATACAGTATATATATATACATATATATGATTTTTTCATTAGACTCTCATTGCCAATATTGATTTTTAGATCCACATTCTATGAGGAGAAAAAAAGGAAAACAAACTATTTCATATTTCTCTTTCAACAAGTCCTCTTGACACATGACTTGAGGACATTTTCCTACCAGTGTCACAATGATTGACTGTTATGAGTGGCTTTGTTTTTATCTGGACAGTTAATTGTGCTAAAAGGCAGGCTGACAGAAGGTGAGGACATGTTGCAACACACTCACACAACGGCCTTGATGTTGCAGCCTCCATCTGTTTCCTGTATCCTGTAGCTTACAACATTCCTCTTGGTACTCTTCTTCAGGCCAGTAACATGCCTCAGGCAGCAGTTCTCATACGACCCTAACAACAAGCATGAGGAAGTTAAATGGTTACAATCTTCTCTATACTCTTATTGTGCTGACCCATGACATACTGTCATGTAGGGATATTTCAGTAGCAAATGGTTTGAATTGTGCAATTGTAATAGCAACCTAGTATAGATCCGTCTCCCCTTACAGCCCTTTTTGGAGTACTGCCCATGGGTACCCCCTATCAAGAATCCAGTCGGACACTGTTGCTTATACAACTCTTTTAGCTAGATGGCTAATACTACAGAACTGGAAGATGGCAGCTCCCCCATCTTATAAATATTGGGTGAGAGATGTGTTGTGCTCTCTGAAACTAGAAAAAATTCAATTCAATTCACGTGGGAACCCCAAACTGTTTAATGAGGCTTGGGCTCCATTCCGGTCTTACTTTAAACAGTCCATCCTCTGATGGCATTCCAATTAAAACTAAAAAAATCTGTATTTGACCCCCTGTGACTTAAGGGTTGGAGGAGCTTCTCTCTGTGTTTTTGCTGGGGGGGGCATTAAGGTCCATGTGCTTATTGATTGTGATCCGCGGATGCCTTGTTCATCTTGCCTGGGCAGAGACTGAAGTGTGAGCTTGTTTTTCCCAGTTATTTTTACATTTTGTTCACGCCTACATGAATAATCATTCTATTTTTATTTATTTTAATTTTAAAGCATTGTAAACTTTATTTTTGGTCCAGTGGATGGTCGGTCTGTGGCCATGACTGTCTGTGAGTGGTTGCATTTCTCCACCCCTATCCCTTGACTGTTTACAGGAACAATGGTGAGGTGTTTGCTCTGTCCCTGTACTATAGATTGCCCTTTAACCTCTGTAGCCTTCTGCCTGGTGTGTTTAACTTGTCTAAAGTATGGTATCTTTTAAAGCTATTTTTTTTCTTTTTTTTTCTAGTTGAGTATATTATTTATATTGCTTTGTCTTGTCTGTGTGTGTGTGTGTGTGTGTAAAACTTAATAAACAGAGTTGATTTTTTTTTTTTTTTAAGTAATAGCAACCTAGTGTAATGAGTAGTTTCTGTAATTTGAGAAAGAATTATGAGTTAAGGTATTGCAGATGTACGCAAGAGAGACATCAAAGGGATGATGTTTAAGCTGCTTGAAGTTGCATATGAGCTATGTAAACTACCGTCAAAGTCAAAGTGTTGTGAAATCTGGTTCCAGGCCATTTGAGACAATGTTTTGAAAGGAAGGGGAGACAGACATATCCCAACACATCAGTCTAAAATGTTCCCATAAATAATTATCTACATTATTTTGAGTGGCAAAATATTCCTCTTCTGGACAAAGTATGGACCATTGGAAGCTTGTAAAAAAACGACATAGAACAATTTTTCTCCATTCCAGAGGCACAAGGAGGTCTCCAGGCACAACAATGCATTAAGTATACAAATGTGGAGTATAGGCTATGTACAGTAGATTTATTTTCAACAAGAAGTAAATTACAAGAAGTACTGAGAATGAACCAAAACATATGAAAGGCTTGCTTTACACTGTTACACCAATTTCAGTGAACATAAACTTCATAATAATGAATCTACAGAATATGAATACCGTTCCTTAGATTGTTTAATGGTGCCTACCTTGAGCCAGAGTGAGATACATGCATGTCAGGAGCAGGAGAAAGAACAGAGCCTGGAACCTCATGGTGTCACTGCTGCTGTGGGGTCCGCTACAAGAACAGGACAGAATGTCAAGCAAGTGAAGCTTCCTCTTTTTAATACCTCCTCCACATCATCAACGTGATGTTTGTATTGAGACCACCCTGTCTATAATACCAGTATGTTCCCATTCTAGACCCCAATACTAGATCCCCTCACTGACCCCTTGATTACAAACACGTCCTTCTTGGTAACAGTCAACCAGATCCAGATGTCTTCAGCTGTTTTCTCCAGCTATCATTTGTTTGGCTGAAACTCTGACCATGTTCTAATAAATCAACAACCAATCAGATAAAGCCAAACTCCGTCGATCGAGCCAGCTGTATAAACTTGTGTCTTTTATTAGTTAGAAATGCAAAAGTACAGAATGTTTACAGCATTAATCCGAAAGCTAGTGAAGTATGAATTCAGCATTAGGCAAGGATATAAACATGCAAAAGGTCAACACATAAACAGTCCTGACAACCTCTCAACACAAAAGCCTACACCCACCAACATTGCAGAACATGCTGCAAATAAGCTCCTCAAAAC
Source organism: Oncorhynchus tshawytscha (assembly GCF_018296145.1). Classification (NCBI taxonomy): domain Eukaryota; kingdom Metazoa; phylum Chordata; class Actinopteri; order Salmoniformes; family Salmonidae; genus Oncorhynchus; species Oncorhynchus tshawytscha. The sequence goes on from NC_056433.1 coordinate 51,488,108, forward strand.
TTACAAAGTCTCTCAGAAGAAATGTCCTCGTTGAGTTCCCTTGGCTGTTTTATAGCTGCTATATGATACCTTCACCTCCCCACCAACCCTGTTACCTCAATCAGCCACACCTCCTCTGGCATGACAACCACAGTATGTTTTACAATTGCTGGGAAGAGGTACAATTTGAACAAGATTCACAATCGAATGCCACTGAACAGTTTTTCTTCGCTCAGTCCAGTGAAAAGATGAGTGACAAACTGTGGAACTGTTCCCTTCTCAGGAGGGCTTACATAGGGCCCCTCCTTCCTATTAGAGAATGATCTGAGGTTCAGGGAGCCAGGCCAGCACTCAGTATACATGTTCAGAACTTGTTTTAGTCATTTAACCAACTGTTAAAATCAACTACATCCTTTGAACCAAGAAAATGCGGACCACACACAGACTCCTCCTTAAATATATTTTGTACAACAGCAATGAAAGCACTGTCTGGAAATCCACTGTCTGCAATTGATTGAATACCAGCCTGTGTGTTTATGTAAGATCCGATGCCTGATCTTTATCCAAGCAATTATGTCAAAAGTAGCTTCCACTGTTGAAGCGTCATTGAATCACAAGTTCATTACAAACTAATAGGAAGCATTGAATTGCAATCAAATATTGTCTAATATTACATAACAATACATATGGGATGAGGCAAGAAACTTGTATCTATGATGTCTCGGGTGGTAGTTTTTCTTTGTGTTGATGCACATTAATAAAACATTGCTTAGGGACTTGAATAAAGTTCTGAAATGCAATTGTCCCATCAACATGGATTTAAATCATTGCACCTGTTTCCTTTTGAGACCATCTTACTTGTAAAAAAATAAAATATTGATAAGACAAGCCACAATGTGACGTCCCACAGTCAAATGACCACTGGCAAAATACCTGTAACTCCTTTTCGCAAAGTGTTATTGAGACACAATAACATGTAAATATCTTCTGTTCAATTTGAAAATATGACTTCCTGCCAGTTATATGCTCTAATTCTCCCAGTCTTGTTCATCTTTGATACTTTTCTTCGAAAATGGAAATCTATGATCCGTTTGCATTCAATGAAAAGTCAACACTTTCCATATTTTGAAAAAGGACTGACAAAATAACCAATTAAAACTCACAGTGGGAAGGAAATATGTTCCCATCCAGTCATGTTGTTGGTATCCTTAGCCCCCAAAAATGTGCCCTAATGACCTTTAGCATGGAGCAACGTGTATTTTTTTTACCCCATCTTAACATTTGGCAGTAACTTCAGATGTATGAGTTTCTGTTTACTGTGAAACTAAATGTTCTGTAAGAAACTGCCAAAGAAATTATAACAAAACTGTTGGGATAAAAAAGTAACATGATCCTGTTACAGGAAAATTATTAATCTTCTTGTCAAGAGTATAGGGGTCACTTTCAAGTGAACCGTAGGCCTACAGTCATGATTAATTGAATGCACTGCAGTTCAGGATGTACAGTACTTTATTATAAGGACAAGCATGCTTTGGTGTTAATCCCAAAGGAAAACGTACCTACGATGTCTGCTGTTTCTGCTTTCATTGCAGGATGAGATGTAATTGGAAAATTAAGACTGTACAGGCTACTTTTTTAGTGAAGGTGTTTCAAGTTTCAAGTTTTATTGGCAAATGCACAGGATCTCTCCGGAACTTTCACTGCGCACACATGGCACCTATTCCCACTGATTATATTCGTATATATGTGCCCTTTGTTCACTATGGTCTTGTCGATTATTGTTACAATGTCTGTTGGTGAGTGTGAGTACCTGTGTTGTGTGTTTTGGGCTTTCGTGCCCTTGTGGACTGTGCAGATGATTACGGGTCTCATCCTGTGTGTTATTTATTCAAGGTACTCCTCGCTCTTTTGTTTGGGTTTCAACCTTGTGTTTTGTTTAGTGTTTGTTTGGTCTCCCTCCCCATGCCTTTACAAGGCACGCCATAATTTGGAGTATAATAAAAAAAAAAAATCATGCATTTCTGCACCTGTCTCCCGATCCTTCATGCCAACGTGACAAACATGCGTAAAACAGTACAGGGAAATGCTTAACTTGCGAGCTCTTTCAGAACAATGCACAATACATGTGGTAATAGAGATCAGAAAATAAAACATGTGAAATGCGAGAGAAGGAAAAAAGAGAAGAAAATGTCATCTTGTACAGGTCAGTGCAGTGCCAGTATCGTTATTACAATGTGCAGGGGTACTGGTAACTGGAGTGATTGAGGAAGGAATGTACATGTCATCAAAAGGGGACCACCGCGCTCCCCCAGATGCTTGGCTGGTCGGGGGTGCTAGGGTTAGTCTGTTATATCTGGAGTATTTCTCCTGTCTCATCCGGTGTCCTGTGTGAATTTAAGTATGCTCCCTCTAATTCTCTCTGTCTCGCTCTCTTTTCTCTCTTTCCCTCTCTTTCTTTCTCTCTCTCTCTTCTCACAGAGGACCTGAGCCCTAGGTCCATGTCTCAGGACTACCTGGCCTGATGACTCCTTGCTGTCCCCAGTCCACCTGGTCATCCCGCTGCTCCAGTTTCAACTGTTCTGCCTGCGGCTATGGAACCCTGACCTGTTCACTGGACGTGCTACCTTGTCCCGGACCTGCTGTTTTGAACTCTCTCTCTCTACCGCACAAATCTGAATAATTGGCTGATATTTACTCCTGACATTTACTCCTGAGGTGCTGTCTTGTTGCACCCTCTACAACCACTGTGATTATTATTATTATTATCAACGTTTGAACATCTTGGTCATGTTCTGTTATAATCTCCACCCGACACAGCCAGAAGAGGACTGGCCACCCCAGAGCCTGGTTCCTCTCTAGGTTTCTTCCTAGGTTTTGGCCTTTCTAGGGAGTTTTTCATAGCCACCGTGCTTTTACATCGGCATTGCTTGCTGTTTGGGGTTTTAGGCAGCACTTTGGTTTTCTGTACAGCACTTTGTGACATCAGCTGATGTAAAAAGGGTGTTTATAAATGCATTTGATTGATTGATTGATTGATACAGAACTCCCTGTAACATTTTGGCTGTAAAGTCCTGGAGATCCAGAAATCTATTTGCCGCCTTCACAATGATGCCTAGCTTCTAAGTTTTGTTATTAGTTTGACTCGTACAATTTATCACTTGCTCTATAAACGCAACAAAGTCCACCTTCTTCACTATTAGTATGTCGGGATCCTTCTCCTGCATGGCATTCACTGCAGACTGTGGGACATCAAATACCATCTCCTCTCTGCTCACTCCTTCAGCTATTTTCACTGCCTCCATATGGGAGACCTGCTGGATGGCCCTTAACCTAGCTACTACCACCTCCCTCACCCATACAGGGCACTCCAGGACCTCGGGAACGTGATTCCCATCACAATTACAACAACACGCTTCATCTGACTGTCCAACTATAGTACTACATATTTATTCCTTTCACAAACACTCGTGTCCAAATGTTTTACAATTGTAACATTGCAACGGCTTCTGTTCATACGGTCTCACCTCATATCTCACATACCCAAGTTTTACATACAGTTGAAGTCGGAGGTTTACATACACCTAGGTTGGAGTCATTAAAACTCGTTTTTCAACCACTCCACAAATTTCTTGTGAACAACTATAGTTTTGGCAAGTCGGTTAGGACATCTACTTTGTGCATGACACAAGTACATTTTCCAACCATTTTTTACAGACAGATTATTTCACTTATAATTCACTGTATCACAAATCCAGTGGCTCAGAAGTTCACATACACTAAGTTGACTGTGCCTTTAAACAGCTTGGAAAATTCCAGAAAATGATGTCATGGCTTTAGAAGCTTCTGATAGGCTAATTGATATCATTTGAGCCAATTGGAGGTGTACCTGTGGATGTATTTCAAGGCATACCTTCAAACTCAGTGCCTCTTCGCCCGACATCATGAGAAAATCAAAAGATATCAGCCAAGATCTCAGAAAAACAAGTGTAGACCTCCACAAGTCTGGTTCATCCTTGGGAGCAACTTCTAAATGCCTGAAGGTACCATGTTCATCTGTACAAACAATAGTAGGTAAGTATAAACACCATGGGACCACGCAGCCATCATATCGCTCAGGAAGGAGACACGTTCTGTCTCCTAGAGATGAACGTACTTTGATGCAAAAAGCGCAAATCAATCCCAGAACAACAGCAAAAGGACCTTGTGAAGATGCTGAAGGATACAGGTACAAAAGTATCTATATCCACAGTAACAACGAGTCCTATATCGACATAACCCGAAAGGCCGCTCAGCAAGGAAGAAGCCACTGCTCCAAAACTGCCATAAAAAAGACAGACTACAGCTTGCAACTGCACATGGGGACAAAGATTGTACTTTTTTGGAAAAATGTCCTCTGGACTGATGAAACAAAAATATAACTTTTGGGCCATAATGATCATCGTTAAGTTTGGAGGAGAAGGGGGAGGCTTGCAAGCCGAAGAGCACCATCCCAACCGTGAAGCAAGGGGGTGGCATCATCATGTTGTGGGGGTGCTTTGCTGCAGGAGGGACTGGTGCACTTCACAAAATAGATGGCATCATGAGGCAGGACAATTTATGTGGATATATTGAAGCAACATCTCAAGACATCAGTCAGGAAGTTAAAGCTTGGTCGCAAATGGGTCTTCCAAAGTTGTGGCAAAAGGGCTTAAGGACAACAAAGTCAATGTATTGGAGTGGCCATCACAAAGCCCTGACCTCAACCCTACAGAAGATTTGTGGCCAGAACTGAAAAAGCGTGTGCGAGCAAGGAGGCCTACAAACCTGACTCAGTTATACCAGCTCTGTCAGGAGGAATGGGCCAAAATTCACCCAACTTATTGTGGGAAGCTTGTGGAAGGCTACCTGAAACGTTTTTGACCCAAGTTAAACAATTTAAAGGCAATGCTACCAAATACTAATTGAGTGTATGTGAACTTCTGACCCACTGGGAATGTGATGAAAGAAATAAAATCTGAAATAAATAATTCTCTCTACTATTATTTTGACATTTCACATTCTTAAAATAAAAGTGGTGATCCTAACTGACCTAAGACAGGGAATTTCTACTAGGATTAAATGTCAGGAATTGTGAAAAACTGAGTTTAAATGTATTTGGCTAAGGTGTATGTAAACTTCAGACTTCAACTGTAAATTGGGAAACCACTTCATCAAAAAACAGCAAAACTGATAGGCGTTGCTCCTTCCTTCCGTCTATCATTCGATTCAATCGGCGTGCGTCTACCACTCCTGGAACGTTACCTCTAAACCACACAGCCTCTATGTCCAACGAGACACCAGAGATGACACCTTTAACTGGTGCCCTACTCTGAAAGTCATAACTTTCCACATCATACGTCGCCATCTTGTTGAGCCACAGAGCTTTCTCCTTTTGCACTGTTGACACACACGAAACCAGTATCATACCGCTCCTGGTCACTCGCATTGATTCCACTATACCCAATTCGTCCTTCACCATCTTTGAGACCGCAAACGGGTCACCAAATAAAACATCCTTGCTCGTGAATCGCACTCCAACCATGAACTGCAGTTCATTTCCAACTTCAGCCCTTTTCACTCCACTTTGCTTCACCATCGTCCACTCATTCTCACCAACTGTACTTGTGCCAAGAGAATCACATAATACTATTGCTCCTCCAGTCATCCCCGGACTCCCTATCTCTTTACTGTGAAAGATGAGAGAGTTTGTGTTCTCGAAGTAGCATCAATATTGTTCACATTCCAGCACAGCTGTTCCTTCACCAACGTTTTCTCTATTTGTACAATTCTCTCTTAATTCAAAACAGCATTTGTAGGGTACAACCGATGAGCTGCAGGTACTTCTAATCAGGGTTGCCACTCATCTGCCAATCAGAGATGTGGCTTTTCTGGTCTACCTGTATACAAGTTAGTTACAAAGAAATACAGAATTATAGGGTAAGGGAGTGGGCACGAAGGGAAATTCATGAATAACTTGACTTAGGTGTCTGCTCACTTGGATACACTACATCAATTTATGAGATACAGTGTATTTGAAAAGTATTGAGGTCCATTGACCTTTTCTGCATTTTGTTACATTACAGCCTTATTCTAAAATGGATTCAATTGTTTTTACACACAATACCCCATAATGACAAAGCATAAACAGGTTTTCAGACATTTTTGCACATTTATATAAAACAAATCGGAAATGTACAGTACCAGTCAAATGTTTGGACACACTTACTCATTCAAGGGTTTTCCGTTATTTTGACAATTGTAGAATAATAGTGAAGACGTCGAAACTATGAAATAACACATATGGAATCATGCAGTGACCAAAAAATTGTTAAACAAATAAAAATATATTTTATATTTGAGATTCTTCAAAGTAGCCACCCTTTGCCTGGATGACAGCTTTGCACACTCTTGGCATTCTCTCAAACAGCTTCATGAGTTAGTCACCTAGAATGTAATTCAATTAACAGGTGTGCCTTGTTAAAAGTTAATTTATGGATTCCCCCCCCCCTTTTTAATGCATTTGAGCCAATCAGTTTGTGACAAGGTAGGGGTCGTGTACAGAAGATAGCCTTATTTGGTAAAAGACCAAGTCCATATTATGGCAAGAACAGCTCAAATAAGGAAAGAGAAACGACAGTCCATCATTACTTAAGACATGAAGGTCAGTCAATATGGAACATTTCAAGAACTTGCAGTCGCAAAAAACATCAAGCGCTATGATGAAACTGGCTCTCATGAGGACCGCCACAGGAAAGGAAGACCCAGAGTTACCTCTGCTGCAGAGGATAAGTTCATTAGAGTTACCAGCCTCAGAAATTGCAGCCCAAATAAATGCTTCACAGAGTTCAAGTAACAGACACATCTCCATATCAACTGTTCAGAGGAGACTGCGTGAATCAGGCTTTCATGGTCGAATTGCTGCAAAGAAACCACTACTAAAGGACACCAATAATAATAAGAGATTTAGTTGGGCCAAAAAACACGAGCAATGGACATTAGATTGATGGAAATCTGTCCTTTGGTCTGATGAGTCCAAATTTGAGATTTTTGGTTCCAACCGCCGTGTCTTTGTGAGACGCAGAGAGGGTGAACGGATTATCTCTGCATATGTGGTTCCCACAGTGAAGTATGGAGGTGGAGCATTTCACTACACTCGCAAAAACATCTGCCAACCATGTGTATGTGACCAATACAATTTGATTTGATATGATGGTGCTTTGCTGGTGACACTGTCAGTGATTTATTTAGAATGCAAGGCACACTTAACAAGCATGGCTACGACCGCATTCTGCAGAGATACGCCATCCCATCTGGTTTGCGCTTAGTGGGGCTAACATTTGTTTTTCAACAGGACAATGACCCAAAACACACCTCCAGGCTGTGTAAGAGCTATTTGACCAAGAAGGAGATTAATGAGGTGCAGCTTCAGATGACCTGGCCGCAACAATCAACGACCTCAACCCAATTGAAATGGTTTGGGATGAGTTGGACCACAGAGTGAAGGAAAAGCAGCCAGTAAGTGCTCAGCATATGTAGGAGCTCCTTCAAGACTGTTGGAAAAACATTCCTCATGAAGCTGGTTGAGAGAATGCTAAGAGTTTGCAACGCTGTCATCATGGCAAAGGATGGCTACTGTGAAGAATCTAAAATCTAAAATATATTTTGATTTGTTTAACACTTTTTAAATTACTACATGATTCCATATGTGTTATTTCATAATTGTGATGTCTTCACTATTATTCTACAATGTAGAAAACAGTACAAATAAAGAAAAACCATTGAATGAGTAGGTGTGTCCATACTTTTGACTGGTATTTTACATTTACATAAGTCATCAGACCCTTTACTCAGTACTTTGTTGAAGCACCTTTGGCAGCGATTGCAGCCTCGAGTCTTCTTGGTTATGACGCTACAATCTTGGTACACCTGTATTTGGGGAGTTTCTCCCATTCTTCTTTGCAGATCCTCTCAAGCTCTGTCAGGTTGGATGGGGAGAATCGCTGCACAGCTATTTTCAGGTCTCTCCAGAGATGTTCGATTGGGTTCAAGTCCGGGCTCTGGCTGGGCCCTTCATGTACATTCAGATACTTGTCCCGAAGCCACTCCTGCATTGTCTTGGCTGTATGCTTAAGGTCATTGTCCTATTGGAAGGTGAACCTTAGCCCCAGTCTGAGGTCCTGAGTGCTCTGGAGCAGGTTTTCATCAAGGATCTCTCAGTACTTTTCTCCGTTCATCTTTCCCTCGATCCGGACTTGTCTCCCAGTCCCTGCCGCTGAAAAACATTCCAAAAGCATGATGCTGCAGCCACCATGCTTCACCGTAGGGATTGTGCCTGGTTTCCTCCAGAATTTTGGCATTCAGGCCAAATAGTTCCATCTGGGCTTCATCAGAGCAGAAAATCTTGTTTCTCATGGTCTGAGAGTCTTTAGGTGCCTTTTGGCAAACTCCAGGTGGCTGTCGTGTACCTTTTACTGAGGATTGGCTTTTGTCTGGTCACTCTACCATAAAGGCCTGATTGATGGAGTGCTGCAGAGATGGTTGTCCTTCTGGAAGGTTCTCCCAACTCCACAGAGGAACTCTGGAGCTCTTTCAGAGTGACCATCGGACTTTTGGTCACCTCCCTGACCAAGGCCCTTCTCCCCGGAATGCTCAGTTTGGCTGGGTGGCCAGCACTAGGATGAATCTAGGTGGTTCCAAACTTTTTCCATTTGAGAATGTTGGCGGCCACTATGTTCTTGGGGAACTTCAATGCTACTTACATGTTGTCGTACCCTTCCCCAGATCGCTGCCTCGACACAATTCTGTCTCAGAGCTCTACGGACAATTCCTTCGACCTCATGGCTTCGTTTTTGCTCTGACATGTACTGCCAACTGTAGGACCTTATATAGACAGTTTTGTGACTTTCGAAATCATGTCCAATCAATTGAATTTAACACAGGGGGACTCCTATCAAGTTGTAGAAACATCTCAAGGATGATCAATGGAAATAGGATGCACCTGAAGACAATTTTGTGTCTCATAACAAAGGGTCTGAATACTTATGTAAATCGGGTATTTCTGTTTTTTATTTTTAATGAATTTCTAAAAAACGGTTTTTGCTTTGTCATTATGGGGTATTGTATGTAGATTGATGAGGAAATGTTTTTATTTAATCCATTTTAGAATAGGGCTGTAACAAATGCGGAAAAAGTCAAGGGGTCTGAATACTTTCTTCGAATGCACTGTAGCTTACCATAAAGAACATCAGGCTCAGCCGTTCATAAATATGTGGGACTGACTCATAAACAATATGCAAAATCTGATATGGACTGTGTTCTTATATAAAGTGTCATAGTATGAGTCAAAATACCCATAAAACCTACCTGTCGAACAGGGAAATGGTTCCAATCGTTTTTTCACCGTTCATTTTTCCCATAGACGATTTTAGAAACACTTAAAATAAGGGCTGTGTTTCATGTAGGCTTACCCTGGCGTGAGGTTTTGATAACGATCTAGGTCTTTCTTGGACAAGGTGACAAGGTGACTTACATGACACCTCCACTGTGGGAGTTCTGAATTTAAAACTTCTTCAGGATTGGTGTCCCGTCTGCGGTGTCTGTAGGCTAATGTGATTAGCATGAGGTTGTAAGAAACAAAACAAATTGACATATCTGATATGGGCAGAAAGCAGAAATTCTTGTTAATCTAACTGCACTGTCCAATTTACAGTAGCTATTAGAGTGAAAGAATACCATGCTAGTGTTTGAGGAGAGTGCACAATTATGAACTTGAAAATATATGGATAAACCAATTAGGCACATTGATACAACATTTTGAATAGATATGCAAGATTTCACTGGATCACTCTAAAACTTTGCACTTATAGTGGCCAAAGTCTAAATTGCACCTGGGCTAGAATAATTCATTATGCCCTTTCTCTTGCATTTCAAAGATGATGGCACAAAATGTAAAAAACAGACGGTTTGTTTTATCTTTGTATTATATTTTACCAGATCTAATGTGCTATATTCTCCTACATTCCACTTTTCAACAAACTTCAAAGTGTTTCCTTTCAAATGGTATCAATAATATGCACATCCTTGCTTCAGAGCCTGAGCTAAGGGCAGTTAGATTTGGGTATGTCATTTTAGGCCAATTTTTTTTTTTAAAGGAGCGGATCCTTAAGAGGTTTTTTGAACCATGTGGAGATACAGAATTTAATGTATATATCCACATGGCTTCTCTTTGGAGTAATTTGGTGTCGTAATCACCTCTGCGTGGTGGATTAACTTTTTAGATCCCGACTTAATGCAATTTTGTTCTATAAAGTGTCTCACAACTGGCGAGGTGATATCATGATGTCTGATAGTGGATTTATGTTCTCCAATGCGTAGTTTCAAGGCGCAAGATGTTTTTCCGTTATATATCTTATTGCAAAAACACTGTAATATATAAATAACTCCTTTAGTTGTGCAAGTTATACATTACTTTATCTCATAGGTCCTAGAAGGCTGAGGGCATATAAAGTTCTTATGGTGCTACAAGAGGTATTCTGAACAAAAATATAAACGCAACACTTTCAACGATTTTACTGAGTTACAGTTCATATAAGGAAATCAATCATTTGAAATTGTTACAGGTTTTGTTTTTTTCATTTATGTTTTGATGTTGGACTTTAGCATATATAGCTCGTTAGCACGTAGAGTGTACCGAGTGGTGTCATCTCGTTAGTCAGTATGTGTTACACCTGTGCTGGTTGCCGTCTCGTTAGGGGGAAGGTGTTTCACCTGTGCTGGCCCAGGTGCTATTTAAGAGTGGCTGGCCCAGTGCTTCAGTTGTCTTGAGAGATGTGGAGGGTCAACACCTTTAGTTGGTGAGCCCTATTTTATTTATTTTTTATTTTTTATTATATATGTATTTTTAAATTTATGCTCTTTCTCTAGACAAACAGTCCTTTATCTGATTTTGTTTTGCTCCACTTTTTGTTTTGTTTCTGTCTTTAAGTTCGGTGTTGGTTTTTATTTTGTTTGCCTGTCCTTGGGCAGATTCCGTGGGTGCTAATGGTGGGTTTCTTTTAGGTTCCAGTTTTTGTAGTCAACTTTCAGTGGACTCCCCGTGAGTGTATTTCAGAACCCCTCCTTAAACTCCACCTGTTTTGGTTGTCATTGACTTTGTTATTTTCCCCCTTCTGTTTGAGTGATATTTTCGGTGTTCTTGCTAGGGAACATAACAAAATAAATTCATTAGGTCCTACTATATGGGTTTCACATGACTAGGCAGGGGCTCAGCCATGGGTGGGCCTGGGAGGGAATGGGCCCACCCATGTGAGAGCCAGGCCCACCCACTCAGAATGAGGTTTTTCCCCACTAAAAGGATTTATTACAGACCAGAAATACTCCTCAGTTTCATCAGCTGGGTGGCTTGTCTCAGATGATCCTACAGGTGAAGAAGCCAGATGTGAAGGGGCTGGTGTGGTTACACGTGGTCTGCGGTTGTTAGGCCGGGTGGATGTACTGCTATATTCTCTAGAACGACAGAGGCGGCTTATGGTAGATAAAATATCATTAAAATCTCTGGCAACAACTCTGGTGGACATTCCTGCAGTCAGAATGCTAATTGCATGCTCCCTCAACTTAAGACATCAAATCTGTGGCGTTGTGTAACAGGGACATAACTTTTGTGCACAACATTTGAGGAATTAAGTGTTTTTGTGCGTATGGAATATTTCTGGGATTATTTTTCAGCTCACGAACCATGGAACCAACACTTTCCATGTTTTGTTTATATTTTTGTTTCACCGACACGAAGCAATCTATGAAGTTGGCTGACTGGTAAACCTCTTTTTAGGGAGAGAGGGTGAAAACTGTCAGCTGTGTGCATATTTTATCTATTGTAGTACTTAGATTGTCCATTTGTAAGAAGTACATCAATGAATTGTACAAAGTTAGTTATTTTCCATAGTGAAGGAAATTGATTTTAATCTAGAGTTAATGTAGTTTAAAAAAATAATAAATGGACTGAAGTAGCAGGATAAATACTACTAATAATTCTAATTAACAATGTAGCACTATCGAATGATATTAAACACTATATTCAATTAATGAATTATGGCAGCTGCAAGTGTGTGTTTGTCAGTAGTATGTGAGCATGTGCGAATGTGCAGAGTCATTGTAAGTCTCCCCACACACAGTGTGGTGAAGAAGGAGCATGACAAACCCAACTCTGCAAACAATATCTCCACTTCAAGAATGACAACGGTAAATGCCTAATTCATGCATTAACAGAAATTAATGTAACCAAATGACGGGGATTGATGGTACATTTAATAGACCTACTGGTTACATAGGTAATGGGGAATTTATTAAATAAACAAAGGGCAAACAATTCACACAATGGCTACAAGTAACAAAAATCTAAGGAAATATATATGGAAGTAGTTTAGTGCACCACCAAAAAAAGGGGTTACGGATGGATGAAAATCTAATTTTAATAATTTCTTGATCTTTTTAATATCTCTCAGATATAGGAGAGACACTTTAAAACAAACGTATGTTTGATTTATTGTTTGGCTGTCTGTTTTTCCATGTATGAATCAATGTGTTTCAATGGACTCAAACCAGTAAGGCAAAATTCAATGTTTCATCAAATTATTTGGAGGTCCTAAAATTCCAAATCGAATAGCTAAATGATCATTGGTATGGCCATCTTAAAACAATTCCATATGTCAGCTTAGTAGAACACCCTGTTTAGGATTGCTTTAACTTCGCGTGTTAAACATCCCACAACATTGAACATCTTGAACGCACCCTACACAACGCGTCATAGCCTACAGAAGTGCCAAGTCATATGACTTTACATTAGTGCAAGCTCACGGAAACAGAGGAAAACAAAGGACTGCTCAGCTGCGGTAGTGTATAATTTGTTGATTTCTGGATTTGTTAGATACTGTGTTGAACTAGCTAACTATTGTTGTTAAGACGAAGCCTTTTTCCGTGCTATATATGGTACATTTCTGTTGTACTTATGGATTTGTATGGAGGCATATGTTGCCTATTGCAGATTGTTTGTCCCTCATACAAATCGGTCATCTCCTTCTTTTGCACTTTTGAGTTCAGCTATCCCTCGAGATGGCAGATAAGAACTGTCTGTTATTCTTGTTCATAACACTCTGTACGGCCATTACATGTGGTGAGTTTGCCCTTGTCCAACTAACATAACCGCTGATTTAATATCTTTCCATTTAAACATCCCCTATTTGAATACTGAAATGTCATATTCCTTCAACAGATGGGAGTGTATCCCTATCTGCTCCAGCCACTGTAAATCTGGAGGAGAAAAGTTTAGCCAATATCACCATAACGCCTAGGTAACTATGCTTATAGCTGGTTCTCTACTACCAGTTTTTATCACTATTATATACATTTGTTGTGATGCAGTGTTTGGCATTTCTTTATTTTTGCAGCTCTCCTCAGAATGTCTCAACACTCATTATTTTTAACTTCACCGACTCCTCTGCAAATGTTACCTCAATACTTCAACTGCCTCAACAGGTATGCATTTTGTTTAATTCAAACTGACTGAAGAGCAAGAACCAATAACCATGTAATTGATTATTAATGCACTTTGATATCTGCATCTATCATATTTAAATGAACTACAGTGGCCACTGTGTGTAAAATAAATACTAGCACTTACGTTGTAGGCATAAATGCATATTATGTCTAAATGTAACAATTGTTTGCAGTGACTTTTTATATATTTGATTATTTAAGTGCAGTGTTTCCGACATTATATGTCCTGTATTTCTGATCTCCAGGTAGAGTTGCCTGCAAACGCCACATCAAGCACTTTTGAGGTTCATGCAGAACATGTGGGTCAGGTGACAGCCTATTTATACAGCAACAACACTGGCATTGCAAGGTGAGCTGTACAGAGTTTCTGTCAGTGAATTTCAACTCCATGAACATGTCTCACTTTCAGACTGATTTTTAAACCAACATAATGTACTAAAAGTCTCTCATTTATGTTTTTCAGCCATAAGACCCGAATCCGTTTCTTGGTTATTAGAAGCAACACTGTTGATATCATTACCCAAGTAATTGGTTGGATTTACTTCCTAGCATGGTCTATATCATTCTACCCTCAAGTATATGAGAACTGGAGAAGAAAAAGGTAGTGCCTCTGATACTTGGACCTTTTTCAAAATCCTCTGCATCACAGGATTTAGATCTAAAGGACTTTTGGATATGGTTTCTGAATAACTTTGTCTGTTTGACAGTGTGGTGGGGCTGAACTTTGATTTTCTGGCACTCAACTTGACAGGATTCATTGCCTACAGTGTCTTCAATGTAGGCCTCTTCTGGGTTCCGTACATGAAGGTAATCGCTTGCATGCCATCGCAAACGGTGTAACAAATTGGGACGAATACTGACTTGAGATCTGCACACACAGCTCTGCAAATGTCAGTCATGCATTGATACCAATGGGGATTTCCGCTGGATAGTCTATGGTCCTATTGACTCAGTTTTTACTCCACATGGTTATATAGCAGTGTGTTTTTTTAATTACAGGAAGAGTTTTTGAAGATAAATCCAAATGGTGTAAACCCAGTGGATGCCAACGATGTGTTCTTCAGTCTCCATGCAGTTGTGCTGACTCTTGTATATGTCTCTCAGTGTGCCATCTATGAAGTGAGTAACAATAGACCAGTCTTTAGTGACTTCCTAAATGTCCCCCTTGGTTATAAACAGGAGACAGATGTTGGCTGGCTAAATAATGATTAGCTTATGTTTTGATTGTTGGCAAAGACAGATATTCATCTGATCCTTTGAGCATTTTTTTTGTTGTTGGAAGGAAATCATTTTTGTCAAGGCCTCAAAGAAACATTGACAGTTAAAAGCATTGTGAAAGTGATTGTGTTCCTGTGTTGCAGAGAGGAGGGCAGATGGTGTCCAAGATTGCTATTGGCCTTCTGGTGATTGGTTGGACGTTTGCCCTGGTCACCCTCTTTGTTGCTGTGGCCAGTAAGATCACCTGGCTGGAATATCTCTACTATTTCTCTTACATCAAGCTAGGTGTCACCCTCGTCAAATACATCCCACAGGTATGGATTTTACTGCATATCAGATGGTTTTCGCTTATGCAATTAGCATTTGTTACAGTAGATGTTGTTGCGCCTCACTTGAAAATGTATGATGTTATTGATTTTCATGATCACACACTCTGTCCCCTCAGGTCTACATGAACTACCAAAGACAAAGCACAGAGGGGTGGAGCATAGGCAATGTGTTGCTGGACTTCACAGGAGGCAGCTTCAGTCTCATTCAGATGTTCCTTCAGTCGTATAACAACGGTAAGGCTGCCCACTCTTCCCATAGTACACTAATGTGCACATGCCTCAGTAGAACAGGCAATAATTAGTCAGTGAAAATATTTACAGGACAGTCCCAAAAATTCAAAACGCATCTTCAGTTGCAGGCATTTAACATTTTTATTGTAGTCATTAATTGTTTGTAATTTATAATCATTCATTGTGTGTATAAAGTACATTTGGAAAGTACTAAGACCCCTTCACTTTCCACATTTTGTTATGTTACAGCCTTATTCTAAAATGGATTAAATCAGTTTTTTCCCCCACATCAATCTACACACAATACCCCATAATGAAAAATCAAAAACAGGTTATGAAATTTTTGCAAATGTATGAATTATTCAAGCTGAAATATCACATTTACATAAATATTCAGGCCCTTTACTCAGTACTTTGTTGAAGCACCTTTGGCGTTGATTACAACCTTGAGTCTTCTTGGGTATGATGCTACAAACTTGGCACACCTGTATTTTGGGAGAAATTCCCCTTCTCTGCAGATGCTCTCATGCTCTTGTCAGGTTGGATGTGGAGCATCACTGCACAGCTATTTTCAGGTCGTCTCTAGAGATGTTTGATCAAGTTCAAGTCCGGTCTCTGGCTGGGCCACTCAAGGACATTCAGACACTTGTCCCGAAGTCACTCCTGCGTGGTCTAGGCTGTGTGCTTAGGGTTGTTGTCCTGTTGGAAGGTGAACCTTCGTCCCAGTCTGATGTCCTGAGTGCTCTGGAGCAGGTTTTCATCAAGGATTTCTCTGTAATTTGCTCCGTTCATCTTTCCCTCGATCCGGACTTGTCTCCCAGCCCCTTCCTCTGAAAAACATCCCCACAGCATGATGCTGCCACCACCATGCTTCACTGTAGGGATGGTATTGGGCAGGTGGTGAGCGCTGCCTGGTTTCCTCCAGACGTGATGCTTGGCATTCAGGCCAAAGAGTTCAGTCTTGGTTTCATCAGACCAGAGAATCTTGTTTCTCATGATCTGAGAGTCCATTAGATGCCTTTTGGCATCTCAGAGCTCTACAGACAATTCCTTCGACCTAATGACTTGGGTTTTGCTCTGACATGCACTGTCAACTGTGGGACCTTATATAGAGAGGTGTGTGTGCCTTTCCAAATCATGTCCAATCAATGGAAATAGGATGCACCTGTGGTAAATTCAAATCAAGTAGAAACGTATTAAGGATGATGAATGGAAATAGGATGCACCTGAGCTCAATTGAGTCTGAATAACTATGTAAAAAGGTATTTCAGTTTTTATTTTTAATAAGTAATTCTAAATACATTTTAGATTTTTCAAAGTAGCCACCCTTTGCCGTGACAGCTTAGCACACTCTTGGTATTCTCTCAACCAGCTTCACAAGGAATGTTTTTCCAACAGTCTTGAAGGAGTTCCCATATGCTGAGCACTTTTTGGCTGCTTTTCCTTCACTCTGCGGTCCAACTCATCCCAAACCATCTCAATTGGGTTGAGGCCAGGTCATCTGATGCAGCACCATCACTCTCCTTCTTGGTCAAAAAGCCCTGACACAGTCCGGAGGTGTGTTTTGGGTCATTGTCCTGTTGAAAAACAAATGATAGTCCCACTAAGCGCAAACCGGATGGGATGGTGTATTGCTGCAGAATGCTGTCATAGTCATGCTGGTTAAGTGTGCCTTGAATTCTAAAGAAATCACAGACAGTGTCACCAGCTAAGCACCCCCACACCACCTCCATGCTTCACGATGGGAACAACACATGCGGAGATCAGCCTTTCACCTACTCTTTGTCTCACAGACAAGGTGGTTGGAACCAAAAATCTCAAATTTGGACTCATCAGAATAAAGGACAGATATTCACAGATCTAATGTACATTGCTTGTGTTTCTTGGCCCAAACAAGTCTCTTCTTCTTATTGGTGTTCTTTAGTAGTGGTTTCTTTTCAGCAATTTGACCATGAAGGCCTGATTCACGCAGTCTTCTCTGAACAGTTTTTGAAATGTCTGTTACTTTTTTGGTGTTGCATTTTCTGAGGCTGGTAACTCTTATGAACTTCTGTAGCAGAGAACTCTGGGTCTTCCTTTCGTGTGGCGGTCCTCATGAGAGCCAGTTTCATCATAGCGCTTGATGGTTTTTGCAACTGCACTTGATGAAACTTTCAAAGTTCTTGAAATTTTCCGTATGTACTGACCTTCGTGTCTTAAGTAATGATGGACTGTCATTTCTCTTTGCTTATTTGAGCTGTTCTTGCCATAATATGGTATTTTACCAAATAGGGATATATTCTGTATACCACCCTACCTTGTCACAACACAACTGACTGGCTCAAACGCATTAAAAATGAAAGAAATTCCACAAATTAACCTTTAACAAGGCACACCTGTTAATGCATTCCAGGTGACTACCTCGTTCAATTCCAGGCTGTATCACAACCGGCCCTGATTGCGAGTCCCATAAGGTGGTGCAGAATTGGCGCAGCATGGTTCGTGTTTGGCCGGTGTAGGCCGTCATTGTAAATAAGAATTTGTTCTTAACTGACTTGCCTAGTTAAATAAAGGTTACGTTTTATTTTTAAAAAAATAAAAAAATAAAAGGCTGGTTAAGATGATGCCAAGTGTGCAAAGCTGTCAAAGGCAAAGAAAGGGTGGCTACTTTGAAGAATCTCAAACACCTTTTTTGGTTACATGATTTCATATGTATTATTTCATAGTTTTGATGTCTTCACTATTATTCTACAATGTAGAAAATAGTAAAAATAAAGGAAAATCCTTCAATGAGTAGGTGTCCAAACTTTAGACTGGTAAGGTATAGATATCTTTTCATGTTTATATATATATATGTATATATATATATATATGTGTGTGTGTCGTGTTAATGTTGCAGGAATAATTGTAAAATAAGTCATGCATATATATATATTACTTTTTTTTACAATTATTCCTGCACATTAACACGACAGTGTCACAATATTCATAATACAGGATTTCCTTTTCATGTCCACCCACCCACCCAGCTCTTTCCCTGTGTCTGTGAGAACAGACAAATCATAACATAAATAATAACTACAAAAACATACAGAAAAGGAAAAGGTTTATTTAAACAATGTATTAAAAAGGTTATAAAAGTACATTGAAATAGTGATGCATTTTTTTTTTCTGATTAATTCCATCGATCTTAAACAGAATTGTGACTTATTACTTATTACATCACTTGCTGAATTAATTGATGGTCTATGTCAGGGTTTCATGAGTTTTTCTATTGTTTCCTAGATGAATGGAAGCTCATCTTTGGGGACCCCACAAAGGCAGGACTTGGCTTGTTCTCCATATTCTTTGATGTGGTGTTCATCATTCAGCATTACTGTCTGTACAGACATAAAACACATTATGAGCTTGTGGTTGACCAGGAATAGGCTAATTGTCTTTTACTGTTTACCTCTGCCAGTGAGTCCAAATGATTTACTGAAGGACTAATATAAGGGCTTTATTCTATGTAGTGTTCCCAGTCATTGAATGGGAAGCTATTTAGACACGGGGGCCATACTTCCTCGTCTCAAAATGCATCAGCCAATTAAAATATTTGGTGTAGTTGCACGTGATCAAACACTATTGGTACTTTCAAGACAACTGGGAACTCTGGGGGTTGGGGGGAATGAGGTTGAATCATGACATCAGTGATCAATCTACAGGTCGGAAAGTCAAAGCTCTAGAAAGAGGCTAGAGTTCCCGACTTGGAATTCCGAGTTTGAAGACTGCTCAAAATATATTTCCCCAGTCGTAGATAGCCCCCCAGTTCGCAGTTGTATTGAATGCTCGGAAGTGTCCGATTTTCCAGGTTGCGGTTGTTTTGAACGCGGCATTAATGTTCCCTTCAGATAACCTGTCAGATTTAGGCTGCTTTCCAAACACTTAAAAGACACACCCTCAGCCCTCAAATTAAGTGGACACTTCTGATGACGTATTATTACGTCTGATGAGTTGACACTTGCAGGGCAAGGGAAGAATGAATTAATTTGAAATGGACTGCTCTTGCCAGGAAATGTGTCACTCGTTCATCCCACGGTTGTGTTTTCAGTCATCATGGAACTGTTGCGTGTGCCTTTATATGCTCTACAGTCCTCCGCAGACATTGAATGTTAGCCTTCCTACTATATCCGGAAATTACAATGTATAAGTGTGATGTCAGGGAAAGTTATATGCGCAAGCAAACGTTTCCAAAAGCCAACCAAACAAAAACATCATGACTTTTATGATGTGTTTGAGCCGTCATGTGCATTAGTATCACAATTTCTAACTTATTTACATTTGTTTCTACTTACACTTGTATGTTGACTTCTCCATATAATGTTGGTTTTAAGTTTTGGCTTACTTTTCTTAGTGGATGTACAATCATCGCAAATTGAATATGGGGCTTTTCAAGCCCTGGAGTGAACATAATTGTAAACTCTATCAAAAGCGAGGGCAGAAGGGCTTACGTTGCCAACTTCCCTTGCTTAGCTAATCATTTGGACCGACGACAAAGGAGGCTGCCGTGGTTCCCCCAATTTAGATAAAGGTTACATTTAAAAAATAATAATAATTTAACGTGCATAAGTGGTGGAGGGTGTTTATTTTATGGGTTTGAAATGCAACCTTAGCCTTTTGCTAACTTGCATAGCAGGCCCGCGATCATATCTGGTTCAAATGCTGTATCGATCAATTAAAATCGTTGACGTAGTTGGACCTGATCCAACACGTTTTGATGAAAGTGTCCTTAACAAAAGTCCAATGACACGTTCTGATAATCAAAGCAACTAGATCACGTGTGTTTGACTGACTGACTGGTCAAACACACGTGCTAACTCCATGTAATTGTTGCAGATTGTGGCAAGGGTTTGAATCTCATGAGTTTATTTTCCCCCTTTTGAAATGCAGAATTACTTTTTGTGTCAGTGTGTTGAGAAGTGTAGCCAAAACCATGTGAATGAAGATTACGCATACATTTAATGAGGAGTTTATTGTTGGAGTCGCTCTTGCAGACCGACACAGGCTACTGGCACTGCTACATAAATAATCGTCACTTCTATAAACTATATTACATAGATGTTAGTGCTGTGCGATTTTTAACCGGCATCGGTTCAATTATTTGAATTCTATTTCTTTCCGTTTTATTTCTGTGAACTAGATGTAACGTTTCTATACAGATATATTAGATCATGCATTTCCAACAGTCCAGTATTCTACATAGTTTAGTGCAGAAAACGTGGTGATTAATTACAATGAGAATAATCCATTGTGTGCCAGTTTAAACTTGTCTGGTCTGTCCTGAGCAAGGCAATGGGGTGCGTTCGTAAATTCATTTTTGCTATCTACACTGATTTCAGAGCACTCTCGTTTGAGTGTGCCAGAGTGCAGAATAACTGATATAATTTACGAATGCGCAATACCCGTTGAAATTGAAAGGTGTCAGTAAAGGTTGGGGGAAAAAACGCAAATAAATTGTTGCGAGCAGCACAGTTAGTCACTAATGCTCTAGATAACGTGACAACAGCCTAACTAGCTCTGCTATGGCAAGTAAAATGGTCAGAGTGAGGTGCTGTCTCATTTGTGTGTGGAAGTAGCTAGCCAACTTTAGCCAGTTAGCTTTGGCACTTAACTGCTGTTGTGAGGTCAGAACGCTCAGATCGACCCTACTCCTCGGCCAGAGGGTCCAGTGTGCGGCCTGAACGCTCCGAGAGTGAAACACTCTGAATTTACTTAAGTGATAATGCCAGAGAAGCCGGTGTTTTGAAGATGTATTGGCACAGGTGTTTCGTCTTGGGCCTGCAAACCGTGCCATTATATCCTCCGAACTCCGGGTTCGAGGGCATTATCACTTTTACCAACATATTCGAGTAATGATTGACATATTTTCATTAATGTTATTTTGATAAATGTATTCATATTATTTCATCCTTCTGCAAGATATAGTCCAGACACAAATCTAGGGTTGCTACCCAAGCCGGCTGGTCATTTCTTCTATGAGACAGTCGTTCAATTATTTTTTTCCCAGAATCTATGGACATGACCCAGTCGTTCGTTCTAAATGTGCCATAACCATACTGGCTGGCAAAATTCGTATCCCTTGCCTGCTCTAGCTAGCCATAGTTGGCTAACTCACAGTCACGTCAAACAGTGCTGTCAGAATAACAACAGTAGCTGCATTTGCTTTTGTTTAAGCTGTTTTCTAGTGATGACATGTATTTAGACATCCATAACAATGAGCTAATGAGGTGTGATTTCGCATAGCATAGAAAATGTGCTCTCCCATCAGGACAGTTGTTCAGAGGTTCAGAGCTTCAATGCCATACAACACTCCTTCCGTGGCCTCCAACTGCTCTTAACCGCTAGTAAAACCAAATGCATGCTTTTCAACCGTTTGCTGCCTGCACCCGCACGCCGACTAGCATCACCACCCTGGATGGTTCCGACCTAGAATATGTGGACATCTATAAGTACCTAGGTGTCTGGCTAGACTGTAAACTCTCCTTCCAGACTCATATCAAACATCTCCAATCTAAAATCAAATCTAGAGTCGGCTTTCTATTCCGCAACAAAGCCTCCTTCACTCACGCCGCCAAACTTACCCTAGTAAAACTGACTATCCTACCGATCCTCAACTTCGGCGATGTCATCTACAAAATAGCTTCCAATACTCTACTCAGCAAACTGGATGCAGTTTATCACAGTGGCATCCGTTTTGTTACTAAAGCACCTTATACCACCCACCACTGCGACCTGTATGCTCTAGTCGGCTGGCCCTCGCTACATATTCGTCGCCAGACCCACTGGCTCCAGGTCATCTACAAGTCCATGCTAGGTAAAGCTCCACCTTATCTCAGTTCACTGGTCACGATGGCAACACCCACCCGTAGCACGCGCTCCAGCAGGTGTATCTCACTGATCATCCCTAAAGCCAACACCTCATTTGGCTGCCTTTCCTTCCAGTTCTCTGCTGCCTGTGACTGGAACGAATTGCAAAATTTGCTGAAGTTGGAGACTTTTATCTCCCTCACCAACTTCAAACATCTGCTATCTGAGCAGCTAACCGATCGCTGCAGCTGTACATAGTCCATCGGAATGCAATCATGCAAAATTGGGGCACTATACTTGAAACATACCAAGCAGAATTTGTAGGTTTAAAATATCCTTCCTTGTGGCCATTTTTACCTATTTTAAGAAATGCCATTGGTTGGTAACGTTGATACAGGAAATAATCACTGCCACCTGCTCAGGTTAGCATAGGGCTAAATGTGTCAGGCTATGTAATGGGAACAGCTAACGTGTGGCGTTTGACCACGTGAAACTACATCAACGATTTTAATTCGCCAATGCACATTTTGAGAAATTTACTTTTTAAGCAAAGGCCCGTTTTTAAATGTTTCCTGTATGCCTCCAGGGCCTTTGCTTAAACATAACTTTCAAATGATTGTAGGATAATAGGGATTTCATTGTTCCATAAATTGTGAGTAAATTATGGTTTAATACCACTAAGGGAGGAACTGTTTTAAAAACATTTTTTACCGACTAGCATAGGCCTTGAACTTGTCAATCTGTCAAAGCAATGGCTCACTTTTTGCAATACAATACGACTGTTTTTATTTTTATTTAATGTAAAAAAAAAAATCTATATTTGAAAGATAATTGTTATTTTGAAATAGACAGAAAACATGATGCTTTATTGTCAAATTAATAAAATATTTTCAACTTAATTCAAATGTGATGTTTCATTATGCTTACATTGTGTGAACATGACTCCCTCTAGTGTTGGTAACATTTTGTTAGCCCAGCCATACACGCATGTCTACCGCGGGGTATTGTGGGTGTCAGTGAGGAAGTAAAATGGCGGACCTGGCAAACGAAGGTAAGGAACTGCTCGTTGGGAAAGATAAACAAATCTAATGAATCACCACAGTGAGTGCATGTAGTTCAGACAGCGACGGGACTGTCAGCAGATGTGCAGGGAATGCTCCGTTTTGCCAGCAACTCGATGTGGTGGCAGCGGTTTCACTAAACCGCATACGTTAAGAGTCCCGGCCTTTGCTATATTTGACGTGGGGGAGGAGTGGGGGCGGCTGGCCGACCGTGTGGCACAACCGGGGGAGGGGCAGTTGTCAGACGTGAAAATATCACATCTGTAGCGAGCGAACTATACCTTCCGATTGAACTGCATTTTTGTAAATCTATGTGTGTTCCAATTTTGAAATCAAGCACATGGAAGCACAGACAATAGACATGTAGGGCTCTGTCTGTGTCACATGGGAAATATACCGGGTGGAATTTTGCTCTTATCGAATAGCCTTTTTAAACCTCCCACTATCCGCATGTAGCTATCTACAGTACGCCGTCTATGGTCAACGCCTAAATTCGGTAGTCATCGTTAAAACACAGTTAACATGTCCCACCCAGCTTGGCTAGTTTTTTTTTCATGGCCGTGCTGTTTTCAGACAACTAATTATTGTCATTGCTCCATGTTACAGGTGTCTATCCCATTGAGGTACAGCCTACAATGTTGCGAGTTCAATGCATAGCTATACTGTACCAGAAACCTAGATAGCCTAGTTGCGTAACAGGGTTTGCAAAGTACTTAGCTAGATGCATTTGAATGAATTACTTTTATACAGTTTCAAATCAACCCAATTTTATATACGTAGAATTATGCCAATACAGAAAGATATTGAATACTGAACAGTAGCTATCACGGAAATGTGCCATCTACTGAGCTGTACATAGAGCTAAGGCACAGCTGCTCGAAAGTTCAAACCTTCAACTGGCTCTTTACTCTGGACTTCTTTTTCTGATTTCACCTCCAAAAATAACAATGGCTTGCTGTGATATCTTTTCTTCAGTGTATGCTGATTCATTCAAATGTGTGAGATTTAATGAAAATTTGAAGTCGTGCAGGTATCCCAAAAGTAAAGAGGCTTAGACGTTATGTGAATAGAAGACTAATGAGATTAATGCCTGTAGACACTTTTTTTTTTTTTCCCCAGAATGTCACTGTAGAGGGGTCTGGAGTTAGTCTATTTGGCAGCACCTCCATTGAAAGACACTAGAACCCCAATTCCATTTCAACGTAAAACCCCTCTAGGTTCTCTTGTGTGTCCTGGATTCCTTTCTCATTTCGTCCGGTGTTACTTACGATGCGTGAGGTCATAGGAGACATGCCTGCCTATCACACATCATTAATTTCCACCAGTTTCCAATTTCAATCGGATGACAAGAGGAATCAGTTGTTTTGGTCTTGACAATTTGTTCCCCATTACTGAAACACTTCTGATTTTCCTTCTGTTAGCAGGAATAATATTAGATGTTCAGCTTGTGGTAGTTAGAGCCAGAGGTAGGGATCAGAATTGACAGCATGGATGAGGACAAAGGTGAGGGGGATCTATGCTGGGAAGGTAAGGGACCCAGAAACAACCAGTTTGCACTCAATCTACCTTTAATGAGACAATGTTTTGGTACGAGGTGGATCCTTGGTTGCAAAATTGTGGACTTTTATTTAGTCCACCTGAGTTCTGGTGATGTAATAAGCAAACGTCACCTCACTTATTTTTAGGCAAGCTACTCTCTCATGTTAAAGAACTAAGGCTATAGGCTACATGAAGTAGATTGAGTTGCATTGTAGCCTTTACTTTAACTTAACAGACATTCCTCTGTCAATATCAAGAGACTGAAAGAACTAGCCAAGTCAGAAAGGCTATAGACTGCATTTCAAACAAGTATAGACTAGTGTGTAGGCTATATCGAGTGTAACTCGGCATTGTTTCAAATTTAGATTAAATTAAGGAAGTGCAGTCTTTGATCCACTTCCTTAATTTGATAGTCTAAGTGCCATAGAGCTTATTTTGTGACAAGGCAAATCCATTTATTTTCCTTTAGGTTTTTATAAAAAGGGAGAATGTTTCATTGCTGTATCACAGAGAATAGCAGTGGTGTGGTTGGAGGCATCAGTAAAACACTATTTATTTATGCAGAAGTCAAATACTTTTTAGTGTGAATCCACCAACTCTGGCAAGCATTTATGCATGTCTTTCACACCTCGAGGGCACATGAGCAATGCTAAGTCATCACAAAGCCTTGTGCCTCAGCTGGGGATGACTGACCACATAAACCTTCAAGTTACTAGGTCTATATATTGAAAAGCTATATTTTATATCTGCTTTTACTGTTCAGTGTCAGTAGCTAGCACATTTGCCTGCCCAGCCTTCTAAAACAGGTCATGTCTTTGCCGCCCTTTCTTTCTGAAATGTTCTCCTCTCATGGCCATATCACCTTCAACATAGCTCCTTTTAGTTTTGTTGCTATATATTTATTGCCTGATTTATTGGGTCAACCCCAGTGTAGTTTCATCATGTTGACCCAGATCCCTAAAAATGCGAAGCACCCGTAGGCGGTCAAATTATATAAAGTCATACACACATCCTCGCAATCAGATCCCATCCACGTGGCTTACCCTAAAAATAGTCAAGGGCAAATTTTAGCAGCAGTGAGTCATTCTAGGGTTGATATCATCCTTCAAATCCATCTGCTGGGGCTGGCAGTCCTCCACTCATCCTACCCTATCACAACTAGCATGTCTCCCTCAGCTGTGGCAGGTAGCAGGCTATTCCAGCTGGACTGGGGTTAGTGGCTAGAGCCTCTTATTCAGGGAAGTCTCATGACTAGAGTTCAAGTTATAGCCTGGGGAGAAGATTTACTTGGTCCTGGCTGGGGTACTATCAAAGCTGAGTGGGTACAGACAGTGACAGGGGACTCTATTTACACTGACTGGGATGCCTGAGCCCTGAGGTTAGTGGTGTTCTGGGGGAGGTGAAGCAAGTGCACATTTCAACAAAACCTGTTACTTTTTCGCCTTAGCCTAACCTGCGGGTCTTTCAGCTCTGTAGAATTTAATTTAGGCTTGGGTGGTATCCATATTGTCATACCTTCATACCGACGTTGTGCCATACTGGGATATTCGGTAATACTGGCACTGTTTTCAAACCCCACTGATACTCTGTAATCTGAAGGTTAGCAATGCTAACAAGTACATGTAAAATCCCATAGAGAATGCTGTCTAAATGCTGAAGAGCCCATTGCGAACAGTTTCTGACCTAAACTATACAAGTATTAGCAAACAAAATGCACAACTGCAGAGCATTCATCACATTTTAGACAGTTAACTCAATAGTTAATAGTTATAAGTTATCTAACAGGCAAACATTTAGTTGTGAATTGCATACTGTAATTACACTACATGACCAAAAGTATGTGGACACCTGTTCGTTGAACATTTCATTCCAAAATCATGGGCATTAATATGGAGTTGGTCATCCCTTTTGCTTCTATAACAGCCTCCACTCTTCTGGGAAGGCTTTCCACCAAATGTTGGAACATTTCTGCGGGGACTTGCTTCCGTTCAGCCACAAGCATTAGTGAGGTCGGGCACTGATGCTGGGTGTTTAGGCCTGGCTCGCAATCAGTGTTCTAATTCATCCCAAAGGTGTTCGATGGGGTTGAGATCCCAAAGGTGTTCGATGGGGTCAAGTTCTCCACACCGATCTCAACAAACCATTTCTGTATGGACCTCGCTTTGTGAACGGGGGCATTGTCATGCTTTGTTACCACAAAGTTGGAAGCACAGATTTGTTTACAATGTTCTATGCTGTAGTGTTAAGATTTCTCTTCCCTTGAAATAGCCTGATCCATGAACCATGAGAAACAACCCTGATCCATTATTCCTCCTCCACCAAACTTTAGTTGGCACTATGCATTGGATCAGGTAGCATTCTCCTGGCATCTGTCAATCCCAGATTCATCCGTCGGAATGCCAGATGATGACGCGTGATTCATCACTCCAGAGAACGTGTTTCCACTGCTCCAGAGTCCAATGGCGGCGAGCTTTACACCACTCCAGCCAACGCTCGGCATTCCGCAAGGTGATCTTAAGCTTGTGTGCGGCTGCTCGACAATGGGAACCCATTTCACGAAGCTCCCGATAAACAGTTCTTGCGCTGATGTTGCTTTCAGGGGCAGTTTTGAACTGAGTAGGGAGATTGTCTGTCCTTAGTTGCAAATCTGTACATGCTATGTGCTTCAACACTCGGCGGGCACGTTCTGTGAGCTTGTGTGGCCTACCACTTTGCGGCTGAGCTGTTGTTGCTCCTAGATGTTTTAATTTTGCGATAACAGCACTTACAGTTGACTGGGGAAGTTAAAGCAGGGCAGAAATTGTTGGCATCCTATGATGGTGCCATGTTGAAAGTCACTGAGCTCTTCATTAAGGCGACTGTTTATGGATATTGCATGGATATGTACTCGATTTTTATACACCTGTCAGCAACGGGTGTTGCCAAATCCACTCATTTGAAGTGTGTCCACTGTCCACATACCTTTTTGTGTATGTATATTGTAGATCACCTGTGAGTGACTTACAAGGCTCCGGTCTTTCGTCATTGTGTGCTTGTAAACAAACACCACATGACTGGGGACTACCGTAAGCCTTTTAATAATGTGACAGGTGAAATAAAGAACGTAATGTTTATCTCCTAATGTATTACAAACATTGACTGTGAAGTATTTTAAAAAGTAGCTACAAATATTCAAATGGATTAAAAAAATCCTCCAAGGAAATAATTTTGACGGTATTGAAAAACCATTCCGTGTCTTTTTCTAAATACCCCGGTATACGGTATACCGCCCAAGCCTAATTGGTAATATTAGTCATTTAGGAGTACTGAGAAGGCTCATGAATAGAATTAGGGGTTTTATGGACAATGTCAAGAGACGTCATCATCAAGGTTAATCCGTTACAGTTTATGCCTGGGGTAGGGGTTCTACTAAGATATATGGAATTGTTTTTTAAGAAGGTCATACAAGGATCATTTAGCTATTTGATTTAGAATTTTAAGACCTCTTGAAGTATCAAAATAAAAAAATATTTGATGAAAAATGTTATTTGGTGTTACTGCTGTTAGCCCATACAAAAGCATTGAATAACAGATTCACTAAATGGAACAGATGTTTGCGAGAGATGATAAACAGGAAACCCAATTTTTTTTATTATATATATTTTTTTAATGTATTTTTGGCACTAAACAGTCTCCATATACAATACCAGTCAAAAGTTTGGACACCTACTCATGCAAGGGTTTTTCTTTATTTTTACTATGAAATAACACATGGAATCATGTAGTAACCAAAAAAGTGTTAAACAAATCTAAATATATTTAAGATTCTTAGCCGAACTTTGCCTTGATGACAGCTTTGCACACTCTTGGCATTCTCTTAACCAGCTTCATGAGGTAGTCACCTGGAATGAATTTCAATTAACAGGTGTGCCTTGTTAAAAGTGAATTTGTGGAATGTCTTTCCTTAATGCGTTTGAGCCAATCCAGTTGTATTGTGACAAGGTAGGGTGGTATACAGAGTATAGCCCTATTTGGTAAAATACCAAGTCCATATTATGTCAAGAACAGCTCAAATAAGTGAAGAGAAACAACAGTCCATTACTTTAAGACATGAAGGTCAGTCAATCCGGAAAATGTCAAAAACCATCAAGCGTTATGATGAAACTGGCTCTCTTGAGGACCACAACAGGAACGGAAGACAGAGTTACCTCTGCTGCAGAGGATAAGTTCATTAGAGTTAACAGCCTCAGATTGCAGCCCAAATAAATAATTCACAGCGAGCAAGTAACAGACAACTCATCATCAACTGTTTAGTCTATACTGCATGAATCAGGCCTTCACGGTCGAATTGCTGCAAAGAAACCACTACTAAAGGATGCCAATAAGAAGAAGAAACCTGCTTGTGCCAAGAAATACGAGCAATGGACATTAGACCGGTGGAAATCTGTCCAAATTTGAGATTCTTGGTTCCAACTGCCATGTCTTTGTGAGACGCAGAGTAGGTGACCAGCATGGCTACCACAGCATTCTGCAACGATACGCCATCCCGTCTGGTTTGTGCTTAGTGGGACTGTCATTTGTTTTTCAACAGAAGGACCAACCACACCTCCAGGCTGTGTAAGGGCTATTTTACCAAGAAGGAGAGTGATGGAGTGCTGCATCAGATTACCTGGCCTCCACAATCACCCGACCTCAACCCAATTGAGATGGTTTGGTATGAGTTGGACCGCAGAGTGAAGGAAAAGCAGCCAACAAGTGCTCAGCATATGTGGGAACGAACTCCTTCAAGACTGTTGGAAAAGCATTCCAAGTGAAGCTGGTTGAGAGAATGCCAAGCATGTGCAAAGCTTTTATCAAGGCAAAGGGTGGCTACTTTGAAGAATCTCAAATATAAAATATATTTAGATTTGTTTAACACTTTTGGTTACTACATGATTCCATGTGTTATTTCATTGTTTTATGTCTTCACTATTCTACAATGTAGAAAATAGTTTAAAAAAAAATAAAAAAAACTTGAATGAGTAGGTGTGTCCAAACTTTTGACTAGTACTGTATACTTTCATTTTTTCCCAACTTGTATCGGGGGACCTTCGACTAGATTTTAGATTTTGAGTGGATTTTCCCTTTAAGCTTTTGCCCAAAGATGTGCGAAATATCTATCTTCAACAGTGACATCTGATTTCTCTTACAGAGAAGCCTGCCATAGCCCCACCTGTGTTTGTGTTCCAGGAAGATAAAGCACAGAAGGTGAGACACTCTTGTCACACCTCTGCTGAAAATGGAAACAGTGTGACTGCACACTGTGTCAGACTTGACTTCACACTGGCTGGATAATTCACTCTGTTTCCTGTGTCTGACTGTTTCTTCCTCCACTCTCTATTTCTGTCATACCCATAACAGAGATCAGCAGAAGGGTCCAGTGCTGAGGATGGAGAAGGTAAGGATGAGGAAGATAATCTAGCAGGTTATGGTTCTTTGGAAAATTGACACGTCTATCTTATATTACTGTATTGTAGTTACTTTTCTATCTTCTCCAGACTCTGATAAAGATGAGAGTAGTTACTGTCCCCCGGCCAAGAGAGAAAGAACATCATCACTAACACAGTTCCCACCCGCACATTCAGGTAATTGTACGTTTTGTTGAATTAAAATTGTATTTTGTTAGTGTGTAGAGAAAGGGTCTGTACTCATGTTATTTCTCATTGTCTCTTGCAGTTTCTAAGAACAATGTGTTCATGCCATCCAGTTTCTGTCAGTCCCCGTCAGGAAATAATTCAGATTCAGAACCTGGTGAGTTCATGAATAGTTGTCTTAAGATCTCCTTTTCAATTAACTTGCTATTTGCATGATATAAGGAGAACGCCCCTTGAAGAATCATGACAAGAATGGTTTGCTTTTTCTCCTTAATCAATGTTCTGGCCTAACCTCCATCTCATATTCCCTCTTTCTCCATCTTTCTCTGGTGTCAACAGAGGAGAAGACTGTTGGGTTTCGCTTGAAGCCTCCCACCCTGATCCATGGACAGGCTCCTCGTACAGGTGGCTTTTCTCTCCTGTCAATTTCAGAGAGGCTTTATTGTCCATTGAGTGAAATGTGTTTCGGGGGTTTCAGCACACAGGCTCAGTCACAAAAGCAATGTACAAAACATCACAATAAGTTGGAAAGAAGATGGCCCTTGTTTGTCTGGCACTGGTCTGTCCAGAGCCTTATATTTAGGCCAAGTATAATGTGTTGCAGGTGTCCCGAGCCAGAAGCCCAAGGAGCAGCAGCGCAGCGTACTACGACCCGCAGTACTGCAGGCCCCTCCGCCTAGCAAATCACTAACCCTGACTGGTAAGTACACTGAGGAAAGCTTAACCTCAAAGTCTTCAGATACTCTCAGACAAACAGCTCTGCTACTTCGTTCTGTTCTGCGATGGCCATTCTCCTCCAGCTTTCTTTCATCTCAATGTGCTTGGACAAAACATCTGTTGAAGGGGAGAGAGATCTAGCCATTTCTGGAATTTCCCCGACTCTCCTCTTGTGGTCCTTCATAGGTTTGAACAGTGGTACGAATGGAGTGAACAGATCGTCCGAGGGTCTGCCAGTCACCCAGAACAACACAGAGAACTGTGATGGCTCCACAGACAATATGGCCAAGTCACAGGTAAGCGGAGAGGTCAAAGGGTGCCACGCTAGCTACATGTTTCCTGATTGGAAGGGCTCCACAGTGGCCTATAATAACCTATATAGTTATCAAGCTTCTAACAACAACAAAGAACACAACAGGACACAAGGAAGGTTTTATTCTTGGACATTCAGCATGGAATTCCCATGAATGTGTCTCGCTGCTCTCATCTTTCAAGGAGAAGAAAAGCGAGAGCGGTGAGAGCAGGAATGGAGAGAGAACAGATCCTCCTGTGGAATCCACATTTGTATTTGGTCAGAATGTCAGAGACAGAGCCAAGGTGACTTGAATAGTTAACTAAAGTGCATGTCATATGGAATACATTTGAAAGATGCTCTGGGCTTTGCCTCATACATAACACCCCATTGAGGTGTGGGTAAATCAATTTATAAACTGGGTAGTTCTGGCCCTGAATGCTGATTTTGCTGACAGCTGTGGTATATCAGACCTTATACCATGGGTATGACAACATGTATTCGTGCTGCTCTAATTACGTTGGAAAACAGTTTATAATAGCAATAAGGCACCTTGGGGGTTTGTGGCATATGGTCAATATAAGGGCTGTATTCAGGCACTCCACGTTGCGTCGCACATAAGAACAGCCCTTAGCCGTGGTATATTGGTCGTAAACCACACTTCCTCTGGCCTTATTGCTTAAATATAGCAGCCTCTTGTGGCCTTGCATGCTTTATTACGTGAGTTTTATGTTCTTTTTGTTGTTATTTGTCTGATCTTTACCTTTTTTTCCCCCCATTCGTCTAGGTTGAGGGAAGCAGTGAAAAGAAAGTCTCTCTGTCAGCAGAATCAGGGGAAACCAATTATTTCCTACAGTACAGAAGCACTCCTGGGTTAGTCTCTCATGGATTCTGGCTCCAATGGATATGATCAGTTATCACTTTTATAAGGTTAATACTTTATCACAATGTTGTAATCTTATTAATATTACATCCTATCCGCTGTATGTTTTCCACCCAGCTTACAGAAGGCTGAGAACAACACTGACGACGGGGCTAAGTTTGTGTTTGGACAGAACATGTCGGATCGTGTCCTGGTGAGATGTTTTTTTTGTGAGGCTAATCTACTCATCTGTTATCTCTTGTTGTTTTTCTATCATTTGTTCCCCTGACAACTAAAGACAGGATCCACAAATTTGTGTTAAAGCATGTTGTATTACATTCTTGTTTTGCAGAGTCCGCTGAAATGTGAGCAGGCAGCAGAGAGCAGCAGAGATCCCCCTGCCACCCCGCCATGTGAGCCACCCTCACTGGTCAGCAGCCCCGACAAAGGTGGGCAGAGAAAATAACATACTGCATATTAAAAAATATGTAATTCATGTTACTAAGCCCATATAATAATGGCAATCCAAGAAAAAGGAGAGGCTTATTTTCAGGTGTCCAAAGTGTCCTCGTTTTGCTGTTCATTTTCAAATGGGTTTGTTCTCTTTGCAGATACCAATATGACAGAGTCTTTGGAGGAGTCGGCAGCTGCCTACACCAAAGCCACAGCCAAGAAGTGCTTGTTAGAGAAGGTAGAGGTCAGAACTGGAGAGGAGTCGGAGAGTAATGTACTACAGGTATGCACAAGCTCCAGTTGTTTGTTGTTCAATGTTAGTGTATTTATAGTAACATTCAATTTACTTCACCAGGACATTTAGCAATTGTTGATATAAGGTTACCCACAGTAGTTTTGTGTTTACATGTCACCTTCGACAGGGTTGGAAATAGGCTGATATCGTCCATGATCACTCATCTGACAATGGAATGTTTTTTTCTTTCTTTCTCAGGTCCAATGCAAGTTGTTTGTGTTTGACAAAGCATCCCAGTCTTGGGTGGAGAGAGGCAGAGGACTACTGAGGCTTAATGATATGGCTTCCACAGAGGAGGGATCATTACAGTCCAGGCTAGGTACAGTCATTGCAGTGGCATAACACTTGAATCAAATCATGTCCAAACGCAACTCCCGTTTGAATGTATTACATTGGTTATTATATGCATTGTGTATGACCTGAGTTTGTGCTGTTCTGGCCCTGTAGTGATGAGGACCCAGGGCAGTTTGCGTCTGATCCTCAACACCAAGCTGTGGCCCCAAATGCAGACGGACAAGGCCAGCGAGAAGAGCGTCCGCATCACAGCCATGGACACTGAGGACCAGGGGGTCAAGGTCTTCCTCATATCGGTACGAGTAAGACGACATTACTTATTACATAGTAATTACTAAGGGTGCGCACGGTTATTGAAATATCCCAATATGCGAACGGACGTTAGTGTGCGATTACTTGAGTGTTCCTCGGAGGAGGAGAAAAAAATTGTAGACCTATTTTAACAATGAAAAGGCTTTTGTCTAAATAAATGTATCCATTTGACATTTTTATCTACAAGGATAGACCATGACATTTGAAATTCCTTTGAATGTTGTTTTTTGAACGGTACTTTGAGCTACTGCTGCGCATTTATTCCTCCAGGCTGCCCTGACATAGGTATGCTATTTTCCTCACTTCAAATAGCTATTACAGGCGCTTGCCTAATAGAGTTTCCACAATATCTGACATAGATCAATGCAAAACACTAACCAGAACCTTTTTGTAACAGAATAATTTCTATCATGGTGAAAATCATTCTTATCTCTGTTGCTGCAAGCCAAACCTTTGGAGAAAAGCAGATATCCGCTGTTTACTTCTGCCATGTGCATTTGCATCATTCAGAAAGGTCCAAGATATTGAAAAATATTTTTCTTTGAATTTCTGAATTCCCGGATATCGAACAAAATGTCATATTATTTGAATAGTAAAATATTTTACCCATCCCTAGTAATTACACTATAATTACATGTTAATAGATGAGTTGAGTATATCTGACACTGCCAGGACATTCTGTATAGTACTGATGTGTTAGTTATGTGTCTGTTCCAGGCAAGCTCTAAGGACACGGGTCAGCTGTACGCAGCGCTGCATCACCGTATCCTGGCACTGCGGAGCCGCTCAGACCAGGAGCCAGAGCCCCGGGTCCCCATTCCAGACGGCCACATCCCTCACCCCCAGTCTAACGAGGAGGACAGTGATGAGGACGAATCGCTCACACCCACTGCCAACATCGCAGGTAAACCCTAGAACCCTTTTAGTCTAACTGTTACCCTAACTGATCTAATCACCCCAAACGGATCTGAAGACCTCTGTCGTGAAAATTCTTACACAGGGACACTCAAAGTCAATCTTAAATTAATCATTGTTTGTCAGCGTGCTGGAGAGGTTCCAACAAACTTGAACGCCTGTCAGGAGCTCTAACGGGGCAGTCCCGTTAGTTCCCTTCAAACTTATATTTGCACGATTTATCTTATTCATCATTCATAATTAATGTTTGCTTAAGTCATGTGATGACCAATACTGGGTCATGCATTTGACAGTCCAATACCTCACGAGGCTTCTTCCCTCTAAGCTGAGACCTTGAAACTGAGATATCCCTTTCTCTAAACAATGTTCAAAATCAAATCACATGTTATTTGTCACATGCGCCAAATACAACAGACCTTACAGTAAAATGCTTACTTACAAGCCCTTAACCAACAATGCAGTTTTAAGAAAAATAAGTTAAGTATTTACTCAAATAAACTGAAGTTAAAAAAAAAGACAAGAAAATAGAAAAATAACAAATGATTAAAGAGCAACAATAAAATAACTAACGAGGCATGTACAGGGGCTACTGGGACAGAGTCTATGTGCGGGGGCACAGGTTAGTCGAGTTAATTGAGGTAACATGTACATGTAGGTAAAGTGACTATGCATAGATAATAAACACAGCGTAGCAGCAGTGTAAAAATGGGGGGTGAGATCAATGCAAATAGTCTGGGTAGCCATTTTGATTAGCTGTTCAGGAGTCTTATGGCTTCGGGGTAGAAGCTGTTAAGAACCCTTTTGGACCAAGACTTGGCGCTCCGGTACCACTTGCCGTGCGGTAGCACAGAGAGCAGTCTATGACTAGGGTGGATGGGTGGATTTACTTTGGGCACGCTTGTCATCCAGATGTCAAAATACTGCCCCCTAGACCAAAGAGGTTAATATTTATTTCAAATTTCTGTTGGATATTCACTTTCTGCTTCACACTTATTAAATATCTATTATTTTAAGATTCATATGTAATGTGACGAATTTATAAAATACATCGGCCAATTCAGAAACCGTTATTATAACTGGGCTAGCACTGCCTATCAGTCCACTGTCATTGGCATGTTCTATCCATAAGGTTTCAGGCACCTGAGACAAAATAGATTGGGAGACAGTCTCAGACCCCCACTCCTCCTGGGGGAGTGGTTCAATTTGCCTTATTACTCATTGGTTTAACCTCTCTGGGTTATGTGGGATGCTAGCCTCCCACCTGGCCAAAAGCCAGGGAAAATGCAGAGCGCCAAATTCAAATAAATGACTATAAAAATCAAACTTTCATTAAATCACACATGTAAGATACCACATTAAAGCTACACTTGTTATTAATCCAGCCAACATGTCAGATTTCAAAAAGGCTTTTTGGTCGAAAGCAAACGATGCTATTATCTGAGGATATCACCTCTGTAAACAAAAGAGAGAAAGCATATTTCAACCCTGCATGTGCGACACAAAACGCAGAAATAAAAAATATAATTCATGCCTTACCTTTGACGAGCTTCTTTTGTTGGCACTCCAATATGTCCCATAAACATCACAAATGGTCCTTTTGTTCGATTAATTCTGTCAATATATATATCCAAAATGTCCATTTATTTGGCGCGTTTGATCCAGAAAAACACAGGTTCCAACTCAAAAGTTACCTGTAAACTTTGCCAAAACATCTCAAACTACTTTTGTAACACAACTTTAGATATTTTTTAACGTAAATAATCAATCAAATTGAAGACTGGAGGATCTGTGTTCAATACAGGAAGGAAACAAACTGAAGCATGCTTTCTGGTCACGCGCCTCTATCTAGCAGTACACTTCATTACACAAAGGAATAACCTCAACCAATTTCTAAAGACTGTTGACATTCAGTGGAAGCGATAGGAACTGCAAGAAGGTCCCTTAGAAATCTGGATTCCCAATGAAAACCCATTGAAAAGAGTGACTTAAAAAATAAAATAAAAATCTGAATGGTTTGTCCTCTGGTTTTTTTTTGCCTGCTAAATAAGTTTTGTTATACTCACAGGCATGATCCAAACAGTTTTAGAAACTTCAGAGTGTTTTCTATCCAAATCGACTAATAATATGCATATCTTATCTTCTGGAGATGAGTAGCAGGCAGTTGAATTTGGGCATGCATTTCATCCGGACGTGAAAATACTGTCCCCTGTCACCAAGAAGTTAATATCTCATCGTTTTGGATATCAATGAAAACTCCAAGGAGTTCAATAAATTGTTTAGTTAACAGAAAATCATGTTCAACTTAATTGGTTCTATTTATAGTTTTTTTTGTTAGGGGTAAGTCAAGTCCCGTACAATACTTTAACCTTATCATACCTCAAATGATCCATAAAGGGACCACTCTCAACATTTCGCAAAATACTTTTTTACAACACTTGTGTGGGTGTGCAAGTTATATATATATTTTTTTTCTATTGTTACTTCATCAGCTCTAGTAACCCGTTAGACAAATATTATGTTACTTTATCTCTAATAACCCATTATACATTTGTGTTACATCACAAGATCCTCCTCTACACTAGTGTTCTATTCATACAGGGGTTTAAATATTCACTAGTGTTCTATTGAACAGCTTATTCGGGAATAATACTCTCTTCTTTCATATCTCCACACACATAATAATGTTATACCATCAAACTCCAGGGATGGGTCATGTTATCCTCATGTAATCTAAAGTCATGTTATCCTCAGAGACATGTCTCATTAGTAACAAGGATAACATGTTATCTTCGTTACTAATGAGACATGTTATTATGTTATCCTCGTCACTACTGCGACATGTTACTTATGAGATGTAAGACATGTTATCCTCTACCTGTAGATCCATCAGCGGTGGTGGACAGAACCCTAGATAACGTTACAGATCAAAAAACTCAATCACAGAACTGGTTGGGGCATTCATTCACCTCTTTCACACATGAGCTAGTCCCCTGACTGCTCTCATTCACTCAATCATTTATAGCTATATTTCAATCTCAATCTTGTTAATCTTTATATCAACATTCCAATCTTATTATCCTTATTCCAATCTTAATAGTAATAATTTAAGTCCATGTATTATCCAAATTTCAATCAGCCAAATTTCCATCAGCTTAATATCCACATTTCAATCTTATGATCCTTATTCAAATTTTAATAGTAATAATTTAAATCCATGTATTATCCAAATTTCAATCAGCCAATTTTCAATCAGCTTGATATGTCATATCTCAGAATCACACTTTCACATCCATATTCACTTACTACTGTTCCCAAACATACCCCATGTGCATCTTGAAATATTCTCTTGTCGTTACTTGCTATGCACCATATGTATCTTCAATGGTTATCTTGTCGCTACTTGCTATACATATAAATAACACCCCGTATTCAATAATACCTTGTTATTTCGTAGTGCCGGTAGACGTTTCTTATAAATGCCTACAGACAGCTGTCAGCGGGGCATTCCATGATATTGTTACGCCCTCACTGTAGTCTTCTCATAAAACTAGTGAATAGTCTTCTCTCTAGAAGTGAAAAAATATCTGGCCCTTTTTATGGGTTTCTCGCCTTGATTTCATTCAGGTTTTTTTTCCCAGTTTTTTTCCCTCACTTTTATACATATTAAATTTAAATTGACTTAATGAAATCAGTTGCCATCCCTCAATTGTTAGCTGATGTGTCTCCTCCTGGGCAGTTCACAGTAAGGGTCTGGTCTGGGTGGGTCTCGTCATCTTTAGGTCAGACGGCAATTTCCCTCACACTTCATAAAATGCGCCACCGATTTCCTTGCAGACCCCCCCACTGGAAAGTGAGGCTTCTTCTCTCCAAGCTGAGCCCTTGAAACTGAGATATCCCTTTCTCTAAACAAGTTTCTGGGCATACTGCCAAATTCTTTCAATCAGTCACTTGCATGAACACAGATTGGTTTATAGAAAAGCACAAACAAAACTATTTTCACCACACCTCTTACTGTGATTTATTCAAAAAGTGAATTGCTGTTATCTGGACAAAGTGATAGTCCAAAAGTGTTATTTGGTGTTCCAAGGAAGTGATCTGGGAGACCCCTATCAATGGTTTATAGAAAAGCACAAACAGAAATTGGCTTATAGAAAAGCACAAACAAAACCATTTCCACCACACCCCTTCCTGTGATTTATTTTAAAAAAGTGAATTGATATCTGGACAAAATTATAGTCCAAAAGTGTTATTTGTTGTTCCAAGTAAGTGATCTGGGAGACCCCTATCGATGGTCCATAAAAGTAATCTCGGGGTTCAAAAATGTCACCTGGACATGCCCCCTAACTGTCAAACAAACATATTTGAAAGTCCAAGTAAGTGATCTTGGACACCCCCACTGATGTGCCAAAGAAGTTATCTGGGGGTCCAAGGAAGTTATCTGGGCATCTTTGAATGGCACTTTTTTACTTTTGTACTTTTTCGTTGGATGTTGTCAATTGTCTTGTATTTTGTCTTATTTTATTCAAGCTACATCTGGCCCATTCAAAAAGTCCAAGAATGTAATTTAAAACAACAGTCCAATGGCAATCACTCACCAGGCCTGTCTCTCCTCTCCCCAGAGGGTCCAGAGGTCCAGGCCAGCGGGAGTGGGTCCTCATAGCGCCTGCCCCCCTCCACACGCTGCACTCAGGACCCCTACAGGCACCTCAGTCCAGCATTTCCCCAATGGTCAGAGGTCACAGTGGAGTACCAGGAAGGATCCTATGCAGGTGCTACTAACTTAACTCTGTGCAGTTCAGTCTCTCTGCATTCGCAGTATATCCGGGATGGATGGTCTTTTTGTTTGTTTTTTTTATTTTATTTTTTTTAACCTATAGAACTGAAAAATATATATTTTTTGGAGTTTGAATTGTCGCTCATCATATTGATGAGTGAGACGTTGCAAGACGGAATGAGAAAGCAGTTTTCTTCTCTCGCCGATGTAAGTACATTCTAAAGAGCTTGCCGTTAAAAGTGGGACCTCTTTATCCACCTTGCAAGAAAAACAGACCTCAGGCACTTCAAATCCAGTGGGGCTTGTATTTTGTTCAGAGAGGTAAAGATCTAGTTGCCTAGCAAATAATTGTTTATAAAGTCTTCTTTTTATTTCACTGAGTTGTGTCTGAACTCCAAGTTTTATTTTGTATTTTAAGTCCGTCGATACCGCCTTTGGCCACTTAGTTTTTTAGTCTGTAGTCAACATTAGAAATTATTTTTGACCACAAATCATTTGAAATAGAAGCCCTTGTGCAAACACCTGCTTTGATGTAAATTATTTAAAGAATTACGTTTAATAATGGAGTTGACCTGTGTTCATTATTATGGTGATTATTATTATTGATAGTTGATATATCGTCTTTGATTTTGAAGTTCATTCGAAAATTAACCCATTTTGCAAATAAGCTAGTTGGATTTGATAGTTTTACAGCAGGTTTTTTTCCATGACCCCAACATTTTCCCTAATTATAGATGGTAGATGTGTTTGTTTCAAAAAGATAAAACATTTTTAGATGGATC
Organism: Oncorhynchus tshawytscha; assembly: GCF_018296145.1. Lineage (NCBI taxonomy): Eukaryota > Metazoa > Chordata > Actinopteri > Salmoniformes > Salmonidae > Oncorhynchus > Oncorhynchus tshawytscha. The sequence goes on from NC_056433.1 coordinate 51,528,167, forward strand.
TGAAAAGATATCATCTTCCCAAATATATATTGAATAAACCAATTGTATTAGTTGTTTACAATTGTTTATTTAGTTTGCTTTAAATAAGTTACACAGACATTGTTTATAACAACCTCGATCATTGCGAACATATTTTTCCTATGTTTTTTCACACCATGAGAAAGGTCAATATAATAACTTCTAGGTTTGGGTGTTGGCAGTTGGATTCTCCGAACATGTCGTTATTTGCATCTATCCTAAATGGGTTTGACCTCAACCCTACAAAATGCACATATACTCTCAGATCAACTAATGCTGCCATTTTAATTCAAAGAGCTATAGGCATTGGAACAGGTGGTTCTACACGCACATGATTGGAAGACTACAAGTACATTGTTTCTCACCAATCGTCTGGTGCTGAGCCCTCTTTATTCCACTGTTAATCGGTGGCTTTGGTTTGGTGTATTTAAAACGGATCCCCTATGAGAATAGATGACTGCAGTTATATTTCCTTCAGTGAAGTGTGGCTCCTCTTATTTTAAGCCTTTCTTCTTCATATCAGTGGAATTAGTCATATCTCTAAACTGTTGTATTATAGTGTGATCCTTTTTCATGTACTACAAGCCTTTCATGTGAAAATATGTATTTTTAACACAAAAAAAGCACACTAAGAAAACTGGAAAAAAAAACAAAAAACAGGCAAGTAGAAATGTTTGTGGTTAAAATGTATATATCCCGTAATGTATATTATTGAGCAGCCTTTAAGTGTAAAAAAAAAAAAAAAAAAAAAAAAAAGGATGCCCCTCCTTATTTTGCACTCTTCTTCACCGTTGTCTGTAGAAACCTCACCATGTAGTGTGCTCTGTACGTTTGTGTTCTCTCCATTCTTCACATTCTGCTTATGTAGCAACAAACATAGGACTATTCCTCCGGACATGGGGCTCAGACATGAATGTATGGCACCTTGGGTCTGAATAAAGAGCCAGGGGCTGACGTTCTTCAGCACTTTTCCTTCTCTGTTATATTTCTCCCATCAATATGAATTTTTAAATGTTCGAAAATGCAAATGAACTTGGACTGACCATTAATAAAATGGCAAAAGGTGGTCAATGATGAAGTGTTGAATGTTGTTTACATTGGGGTTGTTGATGGTTATTTGCTGGGGAGTGACTGTAAGACAGAAACACTTTTTCATGTTATATTTTTGTTGCTGTATTGTTTGTCATGTCTGCTATTGTCCCTCAAAATGTCTACCTGTTTTCTGTTAGGTGTAGTTCCATAACCTGGTGCTATTTTGTTACCGTTCCTATCACTATACAAGTCAATGTTGATATTCCGTTAGAATTATATCAGAACATCTTTGAATGGAAGGCAAGTGGTGAAGAAACTTTAGTTGACATGACGAGCCCTTGACGCTATTGTACAAGAGCACCTGTCCCATACTCTGTCTGTGACTTGAATATGTTTTCATAATTTTATTTTACCTTTATTTAACCAGGCAAGTCAGTTAAGAACAAATTCTTATTTTCAATGACGGCCTAGGAACAGTGGGTTAACTGCCTGTTCAGGGGCAGAACGACAGATTTGTACCTTGTCAGCTCGGGGGTTTGAACTCGCAACCTTCAGGTTACTAGTCCAATGCTCTAACCACTAGGCTACACTGCCGCCCCATAATAATGTCATCTGCATTGGCTTCTAGACATGTCATTCATTACAATACATTTGCTGACCGTTCACAGTAGTGGCGTTGCTGCCTATTTTGATTAGTCCAATACAACGGAGATGTGGTCAGAGTAGGTGTGCCAGAGATGCGTAAGCGATCAGGAGTGGTCCATAATAGGCTAATGAAATGAACAGAAAAAGCTGTATTTTTTTCCCCACTTATGGGATAGGCTTTCTAACCAGCTATCCTCCCCTCTTTCCAATGACCCACAACTGCAATAGAGACATGTAAAGATATACCATACCTATCGGGAGAAAGATGCTTGTCATTGAGGAACATTAGAATAGCTACATGTCTCTTTTCAACAATGCCCACGTCGTTACCAGTCATTTTGATATCGATCGCCCATTATGTGTGGAACAAGGGCAAAGATGCAGTCATATCATAGCAATAGATCGGCTAAAAAGGTCATAGCATCATCATAGCAATTCTCCATTCAGGCAACACAGCAGTACTGTACCATTCAGCTCTGTTGATATGTGTATCACAGAATCCCTCCACATAAAGACCACTTTCAATCTCCTCTCTGATATCTTGTACGGCTGTCAGAGCATCCACTATCTGCAGTATATTTTTAATGAATCTCGAATGCATTAACTCGATGGAAGGCATCATTCTAATAACCTTAGTATAGTGCCGTCATGTCATTGACACATTTTAGCCTTTTGGACTTTTCTTTGATTTCTCCTCGAAGGTTTTGAGGATAACAAAGACAGTAATTGTCAACATGTTCCCCTCCCTTCCACCGCCCTATAGACATGTAAGAGATGAGGGACCAGGACATGACTGCTAAGATTGCTGAGGGACATTGGGCTGGAGAACCACAGCATTGCAGTGAGTCATTTTAGTGGTCTGGACTTACTCAAGGAAGGCAAGGAAACGTGGCATAGACGTGTTTACAACACTGCTGTCCGTCACCAAACCATAGAGGTCTGTCCACCAGTCCAAACAAACCACAGGGATGCTGAAAGGTCTGGGGGTGGGGAACCCTCAGTCCAGGGATGGGCAACTCCGGACCTGGAGAGCTGCAGTGAGTACAGGCATTAGAGACTTTTGGTTATTTGCACATAATGATTTACAATAAAATTGAAGGAATAGAATAATAGAATAAGCCCTGAACACTGGTGAAACAAAAGCCTGTACAGGTCTCCATGAATGGGGTTGCCCACCACTGCCCCAGTCCCTTTCCCTGAAATGTATTGTTGAGCCTACTGTCTTGCCAGGTTCAACAATCATGTTATTTTTTTGCTTTGAGCTTTAATATAAAATGGCTACAAAAAGAGGCAAAAAAATAAATAACTTGTTATGAAAAAAAAGTATGTAAAATTGTCATATCAAATGTATTTCAGAATTACATTAAAACTTTTAACAGAAAGCAAAACTTGTCTTCATTGTTTTACTGAGTTTTCTAAAGATTTTGTATTTGGACTGGTCAGATAGCTTTGGTAGGATTCCTCACGAAACTAGAACAAAACAAGACCCTGATTTATTGGATTTTAAAATGTAAACCATAGAAGGATCCCATTTGTATCTTATACCATAATTGACTAATCATTAATTGAAGTTGGAACATTTTACATTTTGGGCTTAACCAAGTCTTATTTCTAGTTGCAGTCATATCAGAAGCTAGCAGATGTATTACTTGCCAACAGCTGAAAATTCCAATAGAACTACATCACGTTTTGTAGTTCACTTTCCTTGCTTTTCTAACAACACTATCATAAATCTAGCAAATATGTTTTGTGGGTCAGTGCAGTATTTCTCATTTTATAGCACAAATGTTTATTAGCACCCTTTTTCACACTGGCTTTAGCCACAGAGGGACCAGGCCTGCCCAGAAAGGTGCATGGAGGTTGCCTAGCAACTCATGCTTTGGAGGGAGACCGTGTGCATAGCGCAACAAATTCCCATGATTTGTGAATCTGTTTTGGACTGAACAGCTAGTGTGAGAGCTAAAATGGCTTTAAAAAAATAATATTTCAGCTAATATGGAGAAGTATCTAACAAAATGGCTACATTATGGCATTAATTAAACTATTTACATATAATACAAATGTGGGTACTTTTGTGGACAGAATTTACTCAACCTTTAAGACCCCATAATGTTTAATCTGTAGGTACTACAAAGACAAAATTGGTTTGTTAAATGAAGTTTTACTGCTTGCTCTGTAATATAAGTAGTATTTGGATTGAAATCAAACACTAGATATTGACATATATATTGGCACATTTTTCACTAAATTATTGAACATAATATACTCCACGGGCATATCAAAGTTCCAGAGTGGGATATCTGCTAGATGTATAGTTGAGTCCCATTTTATACAGAGAAATTGGCATAATAGGCAATGTAACCAATCACAGCACTCTTTTTACTTTCATCATTGCACATCCAACAAATCACCAACAGAGGTGACCAATTTGAATCCATTTTCACATTCACCCTATTGGTAATGCTTAAAAATTGGATCATAACTCCAAAAGTATCAGAGATCCCAGTCTGGAACTTTGATATGCCCGTATAGTATGTTATGTTCAACAATATAACATATATATATACGATGCAAAATGAGCCAAATCACTTTTTTTTAATATGTTTGTATCTTTGAACATTCATACATTTATGTGAAAGTACTGTCATTGAAATCGAAATTACAGAGCAAGCGGTAAGGCTTTATATACAGTTGAAGTCAAGTTTACATACACTTATTTTGGAGTCATTAAAACTCGTTTTTCAACCACTCTTTCTTATTGGTCTTATTGGTCTATTTACTAACTTACCTTGGAAGGCCAAAACTCCCTCCCACCAAAACAGGCTGATATTTCAGGCAGTCTTTTCAAACAGCACATGCACTAAAAGGGCATTATCATAATTTTAGTGTTATTCCAACCTCATAGTGTGGAAATATACAGTATATACAAAAGTATGTGGATGCCCCTTCAAATTAGTGGATTCGGGCTATTTTAGCCACACTCATTGCTGACAGGTGTATAAAATCGAGCACACAGCCATGCAATCTCCATAGACAAACATTGGCAGTAAAATGGCCTTACTGGAGAGCTCAGTGACTTTCAATGTGGCACCGTCATAGGATGCCACCTTTCCAACAAGTCAGTTCTTCAGATATCTGCCCTGCTAGAGCTGACCGGGTCAACTGTAAGTGCTGTTATTGTGAAGTGGATACGTCTAGCAACAACGACTCAGCCGCAAAGTGGTAGGCCACACAAGCTCACAGAACGGGACCGCCGAGTGCTGAAGCACATAGCACGTAAAAATCATCTGTCCTCGGTTGCAACACTCACTACCAAGTTCCAAACTTCCTCTGTAAGCAACGTCAGCAAAATAACATTGTTGGGAGCTTTATGAAATGGGTTTCCATGGCCAAGCAGCCGCACACAAGCCTAAGATCACCATGTGTCGGCTGGAGTGGTGTAAAGCTCGCCGCAATTGGACTCAGGAACAATGGAAACACGTTCTCTGGAGTGATGAATCAAGCTTGACCATCTGGCAGTCCAACCGACGAATCTGGATTTGGCTGATGCCAGGAGAATGCTACCTGCCACAATGCATAGTGCCTACTATACATTTCGGTGGAGAAAGAATAATGGTCTTGGGCTGTTTTACATGGTTCGGGCTAGGCCTCTTCCAGTGAAGGGAAATCTTATCGCTACAGCATACAATTACATTCTAGACGATTCTGTGCTTCCAACTTTGTGGCAACAGTTTGGGGAAAAGGGCCTTTCCTGTTTCAGCATGACAATGCCTTCTTGCACAAAGCGAGGTCCATACAGAAAGTATTTGTCTAGATCGGTGTGGAAGAACCTGCACAGAGCCCTGACCTCGACCCTATAGAACACCTTTGGGATGAATTGGAACTCCACTGCGAGCCAGGCCTAATCGCCCAATATCAGTGCCTGACCTCAATAATGCTCTTGTGGCTGAATTGAAGCAAGTCCCTGCAGCAATGTACCAACATCTAGTGAAAAGCATTCCCAGAAGAGTGGAGGCTGTTATAGCAGCAAAGGGGGACCAACTCCATATTAATGCTCATGATTTTGGAATAAGATGTTCGAGGAACAGGTGTCCACACACATTTGGTCATGTAGCGTGTATAAAACACAGGAAAATCACATGTTTTTACTGTATTGCTTATCAAACTTGTATGCATGTAACTGCATATGACATTGATCTACAAGTCAGATAACTGTGCGCACAGTGCAGGAGAAGCAGCTGCTCCTGCCAACGAAAAGTAGGCCTACCCTATCCCTGTTCTAATATTCGTAGGCTATATCTGAGCGGTATCTTCAGCATTCAGATGTTTGTCAAATGGATTTCGCAATATTACATCATATGCTTAACAATATCATGTTCTGGGTCATTGTTACCAAATGCACCGAAGAAAGGTGTGTTTTATCGGGGGCTGTGTAGACTACAGGAGTGTAGACACAACCTCACGTTTTAATGATTGCACGTCTAACTGCTGATTGGGGCTTTTTCGATTGCCAAATTCACCATAAAAAATAAAAAAAAATTGTTAGCAGTTCTGCTTTAAACAGTCATTGCATTTGGTCATTTTACATGAAAGGGGTAAAATAATAATTATATAATATATATAATTTCATAAGGACCGCAATCGTTTTTGCGAGTCCTACTGGTCGGGGCGGGAGAAGAGAGCAGCGCTCCTCGAAATTCCGAACGGTCAAAACCATTCGCTTTTCAGAGGGGTGAAATCCAAATCTGTTATATTAATTGGCTATGTTTCTCATAGCTGATTTCTAAATATAAACATTTACTTGTTACTAGCTAAAAAATGAAATGCTATATGACAAGTTAATCCAGCCAGGTCACCTGTGATTACAAGTCCATATTCGACGTCCATCTATGTCTGAGGATGACGTGGAAACCGACCATTCGGGGCAACAGTAGGGGCTGTTACCTTCAAGTAGGTTTCGGTTTTGTTAGGGTATTGTCTGATTCCAAAGGTTGCAAGTTTGAATCCAGTGATTTTGTTTTAAGCCTATCCCAAACCTTAAACCTAACCTTAACCTTTCAGAGTTAATGCCAAAACTTAACATTGACTTTAAAAATGTAGGGTTAATGGATAAACTTAACCTTAAACACTTCAAAATGTGACATTTGCAATAAATTTGAAGTTTGAGGAACATGAATGAACATCTAATTCTGAAGTGAGACTGGAAGAGAAAGTTGAGTTAATCCGTGGATTTGACATTTTATGATAAACCCACACAAGGTTCCAGAGACAATTACAGACGCCCGTGATAATCGAAAGTACCCAAAAGGGCCACTAGATGTAATGTGATAAAATGAAAATAAAAAACTTGAAAGTTACCAAAATTCTGTTAGTTTACTGGTAAACTTTAAAAGTTATCAATAACATGCCCTCCCTTTGCAACCCTATTAGTAGTGATGAGCGATTAACATAAATTATATATATATTTTTTTAAACAACTAATTGACCAATTATTCGAATTCCATTTAGTTCCGTTTTTTGTGAGCTGGATGTGCAATGTCTAGACATAAATCAGATCAAGCCTGAACTGTACTATGTAGTAGGGATTTGTAGTTTCCAACAGGTAAATATTATACATAGTTTAGCGCAAAAACGTGGTAATTAACTACAATGACCATAATCCATTGCGCACCCGCTTAAACTTGTCCTAATGTGTGGAACAGACGCCGAAAATAAGAGAAGAATGTGCGATCGAGAGGGATAGAAAGCAGTTGCTTCGCAAGCCTTAAAATACATGATCTAAGTGATTGATAGTTGGTATTCAGCAGTCATAAAAATATGCCTTATTTAATTTGATGAACTACTAAAATAGTGATTGTTTTTAGACAGCATAGACAGCAGCTCAATAGAGATGAGATGATGACTTGGAATGAAAATATAGTCATCAAATAAAACAAATATTTTATTAAAGTAATGTGAGTAAATTATGCAGTAATGGGCAGTCACTACCATCATGGGACTTTTAATTGTTTTATTCAGTGCTGTTACAGCATCCAACCCACATAGTGCATTTAATGTAAAAAATATATATAATAATAATCGAAATCGAAAACCGTCATTTTTAATCATCGAACAAAAACAGAAGCAACAGCAAAAAGTACTTATCGCTCAGCACTACCTATGAGTAGACAAGCCTGAAAGCTCAGTCCGTCTCTGTCCGTGTAAGTGTTGATATCTCACCACAGGAGGGTGCTCTTGGTTTGAAGATTGTACAGTGTCAAGAAAGGATCAACAGAGACTGCTCATCCTGTTAGTAATACCAAAGCCTCAAAATGTAATCAGAATTGTGTCAATGACATGAATCATATTTTTAAAACATTATACGTTTCAAATAATACCTCTGAAACCAATGCTAACACATGTATTTGTCTAATTATGCTATTTCTGCAGTTCCTACAGAATAAATAGCCTACAGTATAGTACATCTATGTATGTTCCATATTAAATGCTTGTAAGTGGTGCATAACTATTTTGCTAAGGCCACCCTGGCACCCCTATGTACTCAGATGATTTAGACCACAAATGATTGACTAAAACAGTAGATTCATTTCAACTTCCAGACAATTGGCATGTTCTTCTCCTGACTCACAACAACACATGTGAAAGGCTTAGACAGTGTATAACACACACACAACCACAAACCGTATACACACACTAATTTATAACAATATCAGTGAGTGCTCTGATACAGCCAGTGATTAAGGGCAGTGTGTCTGTAATAAAGGCTGGTAATTGGTTACACCTGCAGAGGATTGGATGACAATGAGGATTCAGGGTTCATCAGAGACACGTTAATCCCTATAATAAATCAGAGGGATTTGGACGCTGTTCTCTCCCAGCGCCATAGTTCACCTAACACTCTTCTGTAGCGCTGCCCCACAATATACAGTATCCAGCTGCAGCAAGGAGCAGCAGGCACGCTCAAATCTCACATATGCAGACTATGTCCCAGGCACTGTGATGTCCTGTTGGGGTAGAGACGTAGAGTTGGGGTTGATTTAGGGTTAAGGACTGGAACCTACATTTCTAAAAACCTGTTTTTGCTTCGTCGTTATGGGTATTGTGTGTAGATTGATAAGGAAAAACAACTATTTAATACCTTTTAGAATAAGGCTGTAACGCAACGAAATGTGGAAACGGCGAAGCATTTACGAGTTTAGATGGTTCTCAAATTAATCAGGTCTCTGCATATAAATACTTAGGGATATGGTTGGATGATAAACTGTCTATTGACGAACTTTGTAAACGGCAAAAAATCAAGCTAGGCTTCCTCTATAGAAACAGGACATGTTTGTCCTCTACAAATAGAAGACAAATTGTGCTAGCTACTTTTATGTCTGTTATAGATTATGGGGATATTATTTACATGCATGCTACGGCATCAACACTTAAATCGCTGGATGCTACTTATTATTGCGCTTGTAGGTTTATTATGGGTGCTAGCTATAGAACTCACCACTGTGTTTTATATCAAAATGTGGGTTGGACTTCGTTGTCCGTGAGACGAGAACAACTTGCTCTCTTGTTTGTCTATAATGCACTACTGAATAAGCTACCTTCTTATTTATCATCACTCATCAATATTAGAATTAGAATTCTTAAAAAACAGGTCTCAAGCATGGATTACACTTGAGGCCCGTGCGATTTCCACAGAGTTGGGTATGGCTGCCTTTTCCTGTTACGCTCCTTGCCTATGGAATAGCCTGCAGACGAAACTTAAACTTGAGACTTGTCCCCCTTGCCCATTTTAAATATTTATTGGAGCATTTTTATTTTTGTATTGATTGTAACTGTGTCGGGTAATGCAAGTTCTTGTGCTGTTAGGGGAATAACCTGTGTGTAAACGTAATCTGTTGCTGTATTTTTGTGTGTTATCTGTGATCGTTTTGTTTGTCTTGTGTAGTTTCTTAATCATTGTAGCTAAACTGTATGTGTAAACATGTCTACGCAGGGCCCAGCTGTAAAAGAGACCTTGGTCTCAGTCTGTGTTCCTTGTTGAAATAAAGGTAGAATAATAATGCTTTCCGAATTCACTGTATCTGTTCCTGCTGGATTTTTGTCAGAAGTTTAATATTTGGATTATTTCCTGAGCACAAAACGACCTCACGCATGAGTTACAGGCCTATCTCTTGAGGAACCATGTAATACAGTGCATTTGGAAAGTATTCAGACCCCTTCACTTTTTACACATTTTGTTACATTACATACTTATTCTAAACTGTATTAAATAAATGTTTTTCCTCATCAATCTACACACAATACCGGTAAGGACAAAGCAAAACCAGGTTTTTCGATTTTTTTTAATCATTGAAAGTCCCCAAGTCCTCATTTTTAAATGGAAGAAGTTTGGAACCACCAAGATTCTTCTTTGGCCAAACTGAGCAATCGGGGGAGAAGGGCTTTGGTCAGGGAGGTGACCAAGAACTCGATTGGCACTCTAACATAGCTCCAGAGTTCTTCTGTGAAGATGGAAGAACCTTCCAGAAGGACAACCATCTTTGCAGCACTCCACCAATCAGGCCTTCATGGTAGAGTGGTCAGACAGAAGCCACTCCTCAGTAAAAGGCACATGATAGCCCGCTTGGAATTTGCCTAAAGCCACCTTTATTTTTGATTTATTTAAACTTTATTTAACTAGGCAAGTCAGTTAAGAACAGATTCTTATTTACAATGGCGGCCTACACCGGCCAAACCCAGACAACACTTTGCCAATTGTGCGCTGCCCTATGGGACTCCCAATCACGGTCGGTTGTGATACAGCCTGGATTCAAACCAGGGTGTCTGTAGTGATGCCTCAAGCACTGAGATGCAGTGCCTTAGACTGCTGCGCCACTCGGGAGCCCCCACCTAAAGGACTCTTAGAAGGTTCACCTTCCAACAGGACAATGACCCTAAGCACACAGCCTAGACAATGCAGCAGTAGCTTGGGGACAAGTCTCTGAATGTCCTTGAGTGGCCCAGCCAGAGCCCGGACTTGAACCCGATCAAACATCTCTGGAGAGACCTGAAATTAGCTGTGCAGAGACGCTCCCCATCCAATCTGACATCGCTTGAGAGGATCTGCAGAGAAGAATGGGAGAAACTCTCCAAAAACAGGTGTGCCAAGTCTGTAGTGTCATTCCCAAGAAGAGTCGAGGTTGTAATTGCTGCCAAAGGTGCTTCAACAAAGTACCAAGTAAAGGGTCTGAATAATTATTTAAACGTAATATTTCATTTTTATTTACATTTTATTTATTTCACCCACAAAAAATTTATGAGGGAAAAAAACAATTTAATCCATTTTAGAATAGGGCTGTAACATAACAAAATGTAGAAAAAGTCAAGGGGTCTGAATACTTTCAGAATAAATTATGTCTACATATTGGCACTGGGCATAACGCCTACATGTGAGTCTGCTTCTTTCAATGAACCAAAAATTCCCCCCCAAAAAGTATAAAACATTTCCTTATGCACAATAGAATTGTAGGTTCTAAGATAATCACTCCAATTTTCTAAAACGTTCTCTGCTGTAACTTGTTGAGATACGAATGCAGTCTCCCTACTGTTTGTTTAGTAAACCGCAACTAGCAACAATCACAATCAGACTTGTAACTTGTTGAGATACGAATGCAGTCTCCCTACTGTTTGTTTAGTAAACCGCAACTAGCAACAATCACAATCAGACTTGCCACTTACACTTAGCATTTTTATTTCAAGTGTGACTTAAACAAAACAACTATTGTGAACAAATGGAAAACTGTTAATTGTATTTATATATATTAAAACATGTCCAATTAGTCTATGTGAAAAGTCTGTGATGTCAGTCACAGGTTTTTGTCTGTCATTATGCCAATATGGAAAAGGATTTGACAGAATTACAGTACTAGTCAAAAGTTTGGACACACCTACTCACTCAAGGGTTTTTATTTATTTTACATTTTTTTGCACTGAGAGCCAGTTTCATCATAGCGCTTGATGGTTTTTACCCTTGAAGAAAGTAATAGAAATGTTCTGCATTGACTGACCTTCATGTCTTAAAGTAATGATGGCCTGTCGTTTCTCTTTGCTTATTTGAGCTGTTCTTGCCATAATATGGACTTGGTCTTTTACCAAATAGGGCTATCTTCAACTGTGTCAATGCAACTCACAATTATTAAGACCATATTTTGTTGGAGAAAATGTGTTTAGATTCACAAAATATTCATCATAAAACCTCTGAAAAGTCATGTCTTGATATAAATGATCACAGCTTAGCGTGTCTATCGCTGCATCTTAAAAGCAAGTATAAGCCTCCATATTTTTCATTTCATCAAGACAGTTTTTTTTATTGGGCACATTTTTAAATACTTCACTTATGATCAGTAGCGTTGTCTGTCTCTCAGCAAGAGAGCTAATATTAGACTATTTTTTTTACCCAGGTTTGGTTTGCCAGTCAAAGCGTTGTTGAAGAATTCTTTTCACATTGCACTGTGAATTTGCCCCTCACATAAAGGTCAAGTCACTCATCAAAAGTATAAATCATGATGTTTAAGGAAAAGAGAGCAATGAAAGTTGACTACAAATCAGAACATGTCGATGAACACTGTTTTCAGCTCATCTAATGTTTCACTGTTCCCTCTTCACCTGCTTTAATTCGTTCCTTCTGTCCATTATTTTTGACCTACCCATTTTTGTGACAATATAGACATTTGACATGGTACAACCTTGTTTGTTTTAACAAGAAATTCAAGTAATATGCCTTTCAGTTGCCAGGCTTAGAGACAATTAATGATTTGCTCAGTCTGGCGTTTTGACTGGTATTAGCACAGGAGTGTGCGTTTGTGTGTGTGGCAGGGCCAGAGGTGTTATTTTCAGGAAGTAAGCGATCAGGGAGGAATTTTAAGCGAGTGAAAGGTTCAACCTCCCCTGAACTTGGAGGCTACATAGTCTTTGAGAAGTCCCAGATTCCCAGCCGGAAAGGAGGAGGTGGTGTACCTACAGGAACTCCACGGCAGGAACACCACAGATCTCCTCTCCCAGCCTCTGTTTACAGAAGAGGGGGGGTGGGGGGGGGGTGACAACTACCAGATGATACAGAAGATAGGCAGGCCTCACAACCAAATATACATGTCATATGCAGTTTTACTGCCTACTTTTGGATTGAAGGCTTTTCTGAAGGGGAGTGGCATTTGTGACACGTGTCATTTGAATACTTGGTTGTTTGTGTTTGTGGCACTCTGTATTTGTTGTCTTGTTTTGGCGACATTGGCACAATAATAGATTCTGCTACATTCTGGTAAGACCATTAAACGTATGTTATTACCCCATTTGTTGGTTGCTCCCATAGTCAAGTCCAAAATGTGAACATTTTTTGTGAATTTTCTTTTCGAAAATCGACATGAGTTTGTGGGAGAGTCATTTGGGGGTAATTCAGAGAATGTGCTTTGAACTGCGTAACAGAGTGCAAATGATCCTTGTCATATTGAACAGTTTTCTCTTAAAAGTTTCCATTCCGACATGTCTTTTGATGCCCCACGGAGACCAGGTGCAGAAGAGCCTGACTTGGGTTGGAACAGGATGGAGGGGCCATCAGAAAGACCCAATATGATCCATTTAACTTCAATCATACCTGACCCAATGGGTCTGTGAGAGGAATAACCACGTAGCCTAGACATGGTGATTATTTCTCTGCTAGGTCAATGCCAGTCATTCTGCTAGGTAGCTATCAGAAATAGTTACAGAGCTGAAGGAGATTTTCCTTTGAAGGACAAACACTTAATGACCTCTAAGCACGGCCATAACTGTCATGTGTTACTCACCGCTGCAATTACACTGTTATTAGACAGCAATAGACACTGAACAAAAGCACAGGAAACAAGTGCTAAGTGATATAGGGATAGTGTCCAAACAATATGATATATTGTTAAAAATAATAACCCGATACGTAACTGTATAAATCATTTCCCCCCATCACTAGTTGATTCACAAGAACTATATACAGACTTTTATTTTTACTAGGAGTCATAATAGTGAGGGGAAATGTTCCAGGACACCAAAGCAGTGCTTTCATAAAACTGGAAAAGCAACTCATTGAAAGTCCATCGTGTTGAAACCCAACTTGTCCAATCAATTGATGTAATTTCTCAGAACGGCACTCATAGCATGTCTAAAAATGAAGCCTTTGGCTGAGTGAGAGGCACGAAACCCCAAATCCTGTAAAGATGTCTTCCATATGTGTCTCCGTTCCTCTAGCTCTCTGATTGGCCTAAGCCGTAAACACAGGGGTGTTATAGGAGTGTGTGTGGAAAGCATCTGAACTCTTACGGCAGACTTCCCCGAAAATGCAGGGATCTGGAAAGTTCCATTGAGTTGGTGATCATCACCCCACAGAAGCAGAAGTCCACATTCAAGGGTTGTGTGAATGGCAAGAAGCAAAGTCCAAATGATCCTTTTCAGTAAAGGGCAACATTTTTCGATAATATGCTAAATGTGTGACGAGGCATGATTTGATTGGAATGCTTATCATTGGTATCAATGCCCTTCTATACTACGTGTGAAGTAGCTAGCTACTTGGGCAACCTGTAAATCTGACAGGTTGCCCAGACAGTACAGTATATCTAGTGTCTGTTAATATCATTGCCAGTCCATTGTAAATAATGTGAGTCTAGGCCTCTGTTATGAGAAGTGTGCCATCATAGCCGTAGCTCAAACGGTTTAAACTTTCAAGTGGCCATGGCTTTGTTTAGAGAACACATCTGCCTCTGGGAAACTGACACAGTGCAGAGTTGAGCTCAGTATAAATACTCTCCATCTTTTTTTCCGTCACAGACGTAAATATACTGCATATTTCGGGAACGTTGTTCATCACGTAGGTCCCACTTTTCCCCTTTTAGTAAACACAGCATTGTGTAGCTTTACGAGTAACGAGTGTGAAATCCTAATACAGGGCGTCTCACCCTCTGGCTTGGCTCTCTCATTGAACCCATGTCTGAATACCAGTGGTTCATTTCGACCTTCCACCAGGACAGTGGTAATACTAGGCCCCTAAATTAGTGGAACTGATTCTGAAAGAAAACTATTGAACCCAAACTCTAAGGGGGCGTCGATGTCAGCTAATGAGGTCGAGCATTTGAAATGAGTGTGGATTATTGGTGTGGCCCCACTTGTCATGTGGTATGGCCCCACACAATGAACATCTGAAAGTCTTTATTCAAACCACATAGCTTTGGGTCAGACAGATGCAACATGGTTGGCTGCTGCCCGTCTGACTGTGGAGCAGTGAAGGAAACAGTGGCAGCCAGAGTTTGATAGACATGTTATGCTGCACTCTTAGAAAAATACAGTATTCTTTGGCCATCCCCAACGGTTCTACCTGGAACCTAAAAGGGTTCTACCTGGAACCAAAAGGGTTCTACCTGGAACCAAAAAGGGTTCTTCAATGGGTTCTCCTATGGGGACAGCCCCCCCAAAAATGTAGGTACTAGATAGCACCTTTTTTTCTAAGAGTGTAAAGTAGAGCAGCTCTCCAACTAGACGTGGTTTTGAAAAGGCTGTTTCTCAAAATAACAGGAGTGTGTTGTGACTCTCGAAGCCACTGAACAGTAGCCCACAGGTCCTGATAGCCAGTCATTGTGGTTTACGTTTAAGGTAGTGTTTTTAGGGATTTTTGTTTTTGTTTCCAAATGCTATATAATTTCCAATTAGGAATTGCAATTTTTTGTTTCTCAATGCACTATGTTCACTGAAAAATGTTTGAAATTGGATCAGGCTGGACTGATCTGGACTGATCTGGACTGATTAGGGAGGTTGGAAACATTTGTATTTGTTTTCATTTTTCACTAAGGTTTATGCATTTTGATGGCTTCTCACCGAAGGGTATATACTCAAAAGTAATTATGACTAAAAAGGAAAACAAATACATTGTCTGGCTGTAGTTACCACAATACAAACATATCAGAGAAGTGTCAGGACTGGAAGAGATATGAGTCACATCACCTTCTACAGGCCCCATGATCAGGTTTTTATTTATCTATCCCAGGCCAACCCACTCATTATGCCTTTGGGACTTACACAATAACCTCTCTCTTGCTCTCGCTCTCTCTATCTCTCTCTCTCCCTCCCTTGATCTTTCATTCTATTATACACAAATAACAAATTACATAGTAAGAGGTTGTTTATAAGGACGTTCTCCAGGACTTACCCTTTCCAACACACAATGAAAATAAATGATGAGGATGAGTCAATTACCAATGCACTAATGCTGCTTTAATGCATTGTTTTTTATTTGACTCACAAAGTGGTTCAGCTGTGTGGCTGTCTATAAATGTCTTAATAGCACACATGATAGGGGCTCCTGAGTGGTGCAGCAGTCTAAGTCACTGGATCTCAGTGCTAGAGGCATCACTACAGACCCTGGTTCGATCCCGGGCTGTATCACAACCGGCCGTGATCGGGAGTCCCATAGGGCGGCGCACTATCGGCCCAGCTTCGTCCGGGTTAGGAGAGGGTAGGCCGTCATTGT